>NW_015174847.1:763601-835561 GCF_001447785.1 Gekko japonicus
AAATACCCTCTAACATAGGGAAGGCGATATCGTGTGGGGAGTCAGAATAGAGCTTACCCGATATTTTGTCCTTGGGTCTAGAAACCAACGAGGTAGCTTGGATTCCCTGTGTTTTATCCATCCTAATAATTTGCTCCGTGGGTAGAGGGAATGCCCGTCAGAGTGGGTCATTTTAATTCCACATGGGGAACATTTCTTAAAAAGCACCTTCTGGGACATAACTGTACTAAGGAGCTCACAATGAAATAAGCAATGAGAGAAGGAGAAGTTGGTAAGTAAGTCCTTGCTCAATGGCAACAGGAAAAGAACTGAGGAAAGGAAGAGAGCCCCTCTGACTCCAGGGGGAGAGGCTCCCCTTCAGCTTTCTATAGAGAGGAACGGAAAAGCTGGGAAAGAATCCTCCAGTGGCTGGCCTGCACCTGCACAGTCCCAATGTGGGACTGCACAGAAAACTGAAGATGAACAGGCACATATGTATGGCACATATGTATGAAAATTCTAGGCTTAGAGAGGGCACTAAAACCTCTATTCTTTGGGGTCCTCTTTGTTAAGATAATACAAGGGAATACAATTCTTGTTAATACCATTATACCTCAAAACTTCATCATCAATCCAAAGGGCTGTTAAATGTGTGCCTACCACTGTGCACAGATACTAAGTGGGCACAGACAACTATTTTATCCATCATTTGTAGCTGATGCATGATAACATTTACCTTATCACTTGGCTGAATGATGCAAACAACAATGAACCCCAAGATAATTTGGTCTACAGATTGACTGAAATTGAGGAGTAAATGCCTTTCACACCAATATTAAAAATCAATCCACAGGGGGGGGAAAGAGAACCTGTTCTGGGTCCAGATGCCCTATTCCCCTTCCTCCTGTCCCCTTTAAAGGATTGGATCATATCGGATTTCCCAGTAGCAGAAGGCAGAGGAAGAACCTATTTTGACTACCAAAAAAGGGTATGACAGGGATTGCTGGGCCCATATGGTCAAAAGCCATGCAAAATGCAGCAGGCAATGCAGCAGGCAATGGGGCATGATCATAGAAAAGCTGGTAGAACCCAACCCAATAGCAACAACCCCCTTCCAATGCTGATTTCCAGGAAGAAGTAGCTAAGAGCATGCTTCCCTCTCTGTTCCTCTGTAGGCCACTGCATGAGGTTTTTTCCTCCATCATCCCTGAAGCAGTATGTTGAAACCCACATTATAGTATTGTTATTGCTGCCAGATCAAGGCAAATATGCCCTACCATTTTTGTAGAGTCAGGCAACAAATTCTGGTGATCAAAGCAAAGTCAATGGAATGAGGAATCAATGGGGGGAAATAACAGCACTTCAGACTAAAGAAATAGTATTTTGTTTAAAAGAGAAGTCATGCACTATGTACTAGTTTCAGTAGCAACTGAGTATTTTATATAGGCAGCCATTTATTTTTAAGAACCATTTTAAGGCACAGCCATTTCATTATATTTTCAGAATATTGCTACTGCAAAAACAAACATTTTGCAAACGGAAGCAGAACTGGAGCTACAAAAAAATTGCTCAACTATATAAGGATCATTATTTGTCTTTCATTTGAGTTATAAAGCAAAGTTGCAGATGTTATACATCTAGCTTTAAAAAATGCTCAATCTATGCTTATAATAATTCTCCTAATAACAAATATGTGAAATAGACCAAGGAAATGAATTTATTTCAATTCAAACCAATTCAAATTTGCAGTTTCTCTTTAGAGTTGCATGATGCCTAATCACAAAGCTTTTCAGCATAGCTGTTATTAACTTCTTTCATTAACTTATATTTGGAGAAATATGCTTGTTTTAAGTAACAATAAAGGGCCACAGCCTTTTAAATGTCTGGGTGTTTTACCACTGCACAATTTGTGAATATGCAATGAAAGAAACATAAGGATTTATCTGGTATGTTTACTACCCTCCCTCCCTGAAAAACACTGATGCAGTACATTTTAATTTTTGTTTACTCCCTTGAAAACCTCTATTTTAATTTCAGCTGGATGCAATAAAAGCTATTGCTAAGCCAGCGCTGATTAACTGCCCCTTTGTTAAGTGCTTTCAAAGCAAAAGCATCTTGCGTGTAGTACGAATGAGGTATATAACTGAAAATTAGTGCAATTTACCAGAGTTCCAGCATCTAAGTATACTTCTCTGTGTTTCTTATTCTGCTACCTGTGTATACTAAGGAACTTGATACTCTCACAGGACTGCATGCATCTGCCTTGTCACCGATTATGGCTTCTGTGTAGTGGTCCTGAATTCCCATAAAAGAGAATATGAAACAATTAAACACAAGGGTGTGGTAGATGCACCTACCATGAAAGGATCTGGTTGTAGCCATACTGGAAGTCCCTTTCCTGACATTTCTGGACAGGATATATCAATTGGTTCTCATGGAAGTAAAAGACCTTTTTCAATTTGCCAAGGTCAGGCCGAAGGGCAACGAGTTCAGTCAGGTTAAGCACGGAGCTTGCAAAGAGGATCCTAAGAAACAAGGAAAGCAGTGTTTACTGTCTACAAGCCTGCTGAAAAGTGTCACCCTTCACCCCATCCCTCCCACCACACCTCCCCACAAGAAAAACACAACCCCTATAGGGACACATCAGTGGCTAAGCCTTAATACCATGTAGCAGCATTCTAAGTTTTGATCTCTTGAAAAACAGCTGCTAAGGACTCGACTAGAAATGCACTGAATCTCATTGGTTTCCTCAGCTCAGTTACAGAGAGATGCAAAATTAAAAAAAAAAAAGCTGGATGGATTTTATTGAAAAACGCAAGAAAAGCTGCGTCTGAAGGACAAATGGAACAAAGATAAGGCTGACTGGGGAATACTCTGCTTGCCAGTTTCATTACACTTTACTTCTTTATGCAACCAACTACTGAAATTCAATATATGAGCTGGTATGACACATGTTCATGTTATGACATAAAACCTTTTGATTTATGCAATAGACATACCTAGTGTAGTCTTTATTTTTCACGCTCAGATTTCTTTCTCCTATTTTTATTAAACATTCCCCACCAGCCTTTGTTGTTCTGTTCATCTATTACCACAATACTGTGAGCAGAGTCAGGAGGACCGGTCATTTTCCTTCTTATTACAGGATACAAGTACTAATGTCACTAGTAAAGTAAATCTCACTACATGAAAACGCAATTAAAGGCAATTAAACTAGTGCTTAATGCAAAACAGACAGCACAATAAGTCACAATTTTAATTTGTAAGAGAAAGCCTTCTTCAGTTCAGGTAAAACACATATAACTCTTCAGTTAAAAGCTTCCTTCAGTCTCTAGCACTGCCACAAAACAAGCCCGTTCCCCACCTTAATGATGCAAGCAAATCATGATTCAAGATTCTTGCTTTCTATATTCGGCACCTGCTATAGAATCTTTTATTTAGGATACAGTTCTAAACAACCTTATTACAAGCAGCACCAGTTATCTGAATGACTTATTCAATGGGAAAATAAGTGAAGTCACGCTAGTTGCCACAGCACACTATACAGAAGACCAGGGGTGGAATTGGACAGCGCCACCTTGCTCATCTCCCACGCCCATGGTCTGTGCCTCAACTGCAACCACCACCCTTGTATTGCCTTGAAAAAGATTTGTCAACTGCTTAAGTGCTTTCCCTCATTTCTAGTCAAGACTCTCCACCTCACGATGCTTTGTTCCAAGGAAAATCCACTGAAAGAATCCCATTCCACATGCCTTAAAACTTTCTCACTTGGTCCCCCTTCTCACTCCCCTCCTCAGCAGACTTCCCCGATCTACAGAGATAGGGCCTGATCCACAGAGGGGTCACTTATGGTGCCATTATCAGCCTTGGAGCACAAAGGACATCGCTGCATTCCTATGTAGCAGAGGTGGCCAAACTGTAGCCTCTTTCACACAGTCTAATTCAATGTTAATAAAAAGCAGATTTGCATATTTTTCAATGAAAATGTGTGTGTGATATTTGTTCATAGCTTGCCACTCTCAAACATCTGACGTTTATTTTGTGCGACTGTTACGTTAAGCAAGTTTGGCCACCCCTGCAAGTATGTAGTTTTCCTTTCTCCATTGCTCTGTCAAGAATGATTTGAATTGTGTCCTTATGGCAGACACAAAAGTATTTCTCTAATACCTTGTGATCATTCATTTGCTAAATTCTGCTTTCCTTATCTTACCTATAAGGAATCCCCAGACAACGACAGTTCCATAGCTATAATTCTTTTTAAACTTTCCCACTGTAGTGATAAACAAAACGCTGCCTTTCTCACAACGATATACAAATGTACCTAGAGCTGCCCTGCAAGTCTTTTGCATATTGCTGTGGAGCCACGGTTTAAAACTGAAACAATGCCTGACAGTATATGTTACTGTAATCATTGCCACAGAGGAACTGTGTGTCTAATGGACTCCTGAACAAAGCACTGGAGGATACAGCGAAGAACACTTCCATTTAACACCTAGCACCCGGGAAAGGAAGGAAAGTTTGTTATTATAATGTAGCCCGTGACATAAATATATGTCAGCTGTCATTTCATGTGACATCAACTTGCATTTTACCTCAGGTTATTATTTCGGTAATAAATCCTAACAAGGTGAGCTTTATCATCCCACAGAGTCTTTCCGGGAGGTAAGGATGCAAGGTGATGGCAAGAACACTGAGAACATGATCATTCCTGACAGCTGCCACTTGAGCACAAGTTAAATTGAACAGTTTATCTCAGCAGAAAGATGTTATAAGGTTTTAGGTTTAATTTTTTTTTTTTTTGGAAATTAACATAAAATCCAGAGAAAGCCTAGTTAGGCAATCTTTCACAAACATGATATACTACAATCACTGCATAAGCTGGATTAGTACTTATTACCATGCTACTAGAGAATTAAGCTGTTTTTAGACCACCAAAGGGCTTCGAATTGCAACTTTCGTCTCTGTAAGGGAAACCTATATTTAAACTGTCTACGAAAGTCAAATTAAAACAGCTACATCATTAGCACGTTATCTCACAAAATAAGAGTACATTTAAACTGCTTTTAACATTACTCTTACCCAACTTGATCAACGTTTCAAAATGTTAATGCGGAATGCATTTTTCTACATACACTGAACCATGCTAGCAAAACCAGAGGAGGACACACACCGACATTTATTAAGTGGTCATTTCTTGTAAATAATCAACAAAAAGGGATGCCAGATACTTTACAGTAATCCAGTGGGTCACGTGCTTCTCCCAGTGCAACCAGAATCTGCCCATAATTGGTACAAATAGAGTGACCCAAATTCATATGCAAGTGAATGAACTGTTTCAGACTTTCATACCCATTAAGCACACACACAGTACATTAAATCTACACAAATCTATATACATATTTGCCTTTCTTCACAATGTAAACTTGAAAACAACTCAATATCCTCATTCTGCCACTTTGAGTGGTAAGAGTACGTCTGCATGTGACAATCAGCAATTCATTCCTACTTAGATGCAGTGGCTTTAGATGCAGTGATGCTGGGGCTTCCGTCCTAGATCCTTTCCAGCCCAGCTTCCGCCCGGGGCATGGGATGGAGACAGTACTGGTCGCTCTTACTGACAACCTCTGAAGGCATCTGGATCGAGGCGGTGTGGTGGCACTGTTGTTGTTAGATCTGTCGGCTGCATTTGATATGGTCGACCACCAGTTGCTGACCCACCGCCTCGCCGACGTGGGGATTCAGGGGCTCACCTTTCAATGGCTTACCTCTTTTATCCAAGGTCAGGGACAAAGGGTGATGATAGGTGAACAGCAGTCCCAGAGACATTCTCTTGAATGTGGGGTACCTCAAGGGGCAGTGCTTTCCCCAATGTTGTTCAACATCTACATGCGCCCCCTTGCCCAGATCGCCCGGAGATATGGGCTTGGGTGTCATCAATATGCAAATGACACCCAGCTCTATCTGATGTTGGGCGGCCGGTCGGGCTCCAGCCCAGAAGATCTGCACCAGGCGTTGCAGGCCGTGGCTGGTTGGCTCTGACTGAGTCAGCTGAAGCTAAACCTGGCGAAGACAGAGGTCCTTGGCCTGAGTCAGGACGGTCCAGGGTTGGGGCTCCCTCTCCCGACCTTCGATGGGGTGCCTTTGGTGCCAGCGCCGGAGGTTAGGAGTTTGGGAGTGCTTCTGGACTCCTCACTAACCATGGAGGCCCAGGTGGCAGCCACCGCTAAGTCAGCCTTTTACCATCTTCAGCTAGCTCGGCAGTTGGTTCCCTTCCTCAGCCGTGATGACCTGGCCACAGTGATCCATGCGACGGTCACCTTGAGGTTAGACTACTGTATCACTCTCTACATGGGGCTGCCTCTGTCGCAAATCCGGAAGCTGCAGCTAGTGCAGAATGCTGCAGCCAGGCTGTTGATGGGTCTCCCTGGCCGGGACCACATCCGGCCTGTGCTGAAAGTGCTGCACTGGCTGCCAATAGCGTACCGGATTCACTTCAAAGTGCTGGTTCTTACCTTTAAAGTCCTATATGGCCAGGGCCCGGCATACCTAAGGGACCGCCTTTCCCCATATGTTCTCTTATGGGCACTACAGTCGGGGACGCAACATCTCCTGGTGATCCCAGGTCCCAAGGAGGCCAGGCTGGCTGCAGCCAGGGCCAGGGCTTTCTCGGTGGCGGCTCCTACCTGGTGGAATGAGCTCCTGGAAGAGACCCGGGCCCTGCGGGACCTTGCGCAGTTCCACAGGGCCTGTAAGATGGAGCTCTTCCGCCGAGCTTTTGAGTAGGAGCCGCCACTATCTTACCATCATTACCAACTGGCCCTGGGAGGAGAGAACGACAGCGCGCGTGGAACTGACATCACCAATTTGGGAGTATCATCTTCAAGACGCCATATTTTTACTGAAGTTTGTTCCAAAACATCTAGAGCACTTATAATGTTGTAATATTGTACTGATTGTTTTATGCAATTTTATGTATTGGCTTACGCCCCATTTGTGAGCTGCCCTGAGCCCGCTTGCAGGGAGGGCGGGCTATAAATTAAAATAAATAAATAAATAAATAAATCTGGAAAGCTATAGCTCCAAACCCAATCCAGTTCTTGGCAAGCAGTTGCACCATATACCTGCTTGTCAGGCAACCCCGTGCCCTATTCTTCATTTTTACATGAAAGTCATTTTCTACCCATTCCCACCACCAGCACCCCATACATAAGTGGTGCAAACACCTATGCATGGCACTGGAGGGCACCAGTAATGTGTCTGAGACTCAGCTGTTTCATTCTATGAACCACCTACTCCCTTGGCTCATACTTACACACATCAGTTCTCCAACAGTGAACTGTAGGAATGGAGTACTGTACTAACTGTTTCTCTGTTGCTGCTGCACCATGAAATCAGTAGCTGATGTTGGCAGACTTAGCTGAGAACAACTAGAAAGCCCTGCAGCATGAAGTCATACAGATGGAAGGACAGTTGCCATGACTCCTACCAAGTTCAATAGCTTCCCAACTATAATCTTATTACCTGTTGGGGTAGGCAAGACCTGCTTCTGCTCTTGGTTACTAGGGTCATTTTTCAAATATTAAAACTTTGACTTCCATTATTAAAAGTGCACTTCCATGTTCTACTGTTACCTTTATTGGTGGGAAGAGAAAGAGAACGAAGCAGGCACACCTGGAGATACATACTAGAACTGAGTACCTCAGGACAGCTATAGCCCAAGGATGCTCTAGAATATTGAGTAAAAATAATCTTAGTTACCCAGAAAAGTATGTCTAGTGTATATATTTTGATCCTGGAAAGCCATTGCCCATCAGAATGGATAATACTGAGCTTGACATCACAATGGCCTGACTCATACAAGGTAGCCTCATATGTTCATGTACAAAACAGGACCAATACCTAACTTCCCAAGTCAAAACAAACCTCTAAGTGGAAAATATGGATGGCAGGGAGGTACTGTTTTAGGAAAAAAGAGTATTTATACATAAAGTAGCATTATTTATGCATTAAACATAAAAGATTACTTAAATACTCAATTATTAATTATATATTAATATTAAATCAACATTTAAGATATATTTTGATGCTGTGTATATCAAGAATATATAAATCACAACAAAAAGCTTTTCCATTTGTGCTTCAACAATGTGACTTTGAAAGTTCAAACTACTATGTTGAGTACCAAATGATGATTTATTAGAGTCTATAATATAATAAATAAAAAATGAGGTCTAATTTACACTTGACGTGGTATGTACAAATGTCAAAGGGGTTTACCGATATAAAATAGTTTAGAAATTCAGGGTTTTTTAAATATGGAAAGTAATTTGAAATGTTTACAGAAATAATTAAGTCTTGCTATTGTAATGTTCTTTATTTTTCAGAACAAGCCACAAGGACTGTCATCCCTTTCATCTTAATTAGTCCATGTGTTTGTTATATTTGTTATGTACTTCCATAAACATTTACCAACATTAACTGTTATGAAAAAATATTTCTCCTTTCAATGTAATTACTATATGTACATATTAATATATAACTAGTAAATATTGAGGACTACAACTCATTCATTCATTTTAGAATGTGGACTGTTTTTGGGGGGTTTTTTTACATGAAAAATAATTTAAAACATCTTTCATTATATGCTATAAAGTCTGAATGCTTATTTTGCTGACTTTCTCCAAAGAAGAATATATGAAAAATTGTTTCCCAGTAAGCGGTCATTTTTTAATGTTTCTCCCTCTGGACTCTAGGGAGTATATGGGGTTACAATACCTCAAAAATGTGCATACTGTAAACTAGAGCTACACATGCATTTTGATAAAACATAAAATTTCTGCATGCGCAGGCTTACCCATTTGATTAGCCTGGATATTCACATTACCCTGGCAGTGTGGGAACTGGAATATGAGAAGCAGAGGTCCCTTCCTATGAAGCCAGCCAAAACATCAGCAGCACAGTTCAAATACCATATTTTAACAATGACTACACATTAGCTTCCATTTGAATATGCCTGGGGAGAGAGATCCATCAGAAAAGATCTAGTCACAAACTGTCTAACATCTGAAGGTAAGAGCAAGCTGGGAACATAGCCTTTGAGGATGATCTTGGTGAAAACAGGGTTTTCCCCTCTACTAACACAAGTGAGGCAGATATGGCTGCTAAGTGTACATTAATGGAAGAAAAAGAAAGGCCAGATACCATAAGGGACCAAAGGTACTCTAGCACAAAAGAGACTAGGCAAGTGTCAGCAGTTACACCTCTAGATCCTGCCTAAATAGAAAACCACTTCCATTTGCTGGCATATGAAACTCTAGTAGAAGGCTTCCTAGCCGGACCACTGCCACCTGTTCCAAGAAACCTAGTCCAGGGGGTTCAGTAGGCATGCTGTCAGTTGCAGGTTCTGTACCTCAAAGCGGGGAATAGGATCATATTGCAGTAGATCTGGAGTTACAGGGAATGCAGGAATCTCCCCTAGAAGGCTAGCCTGAGTGTTTGGAATCAAGTCTGCCTTGGCCTAAAACGGGTCGCCAATATGCACCATGTTTGTTCTACTAGGATCTTGGCTAGCACCCTGGGGATTAAGGGAAGTGGGGGAAGGCACAGAATGGGGCGCCCTGCCACTTCATCTGAAATGCATCCCCCATTGACCAAGGGTCGCTGCCTGCCCTGGAGTAAAAACTCTTGGCCTTGGTGTTGCACCTTGTGGCAAACAAGTCTATCTCTGGTGTTCCCCCGTGAGCAATAATTGACAGATGATCTAGGGCAATGAACCACTTGTGACCCGAATTGCTCGTTCTGCTGAGAGCATCCACGCTGGTATTCTTTGATCCTGCAATGTGGATGGCCTGCAAAGAAGCATCCAGTGCGATGGCCAGCTCCCAAGTACTGATGCCTCTTGGCAAAGCAAGATGGAGATTGCACACCCCTGACGATTGATATACAACATAGATGTGGTGTTGTCTATTTGGATCTGGAGAACCTTTCACCAGACAAAAAAATGAAAAGGCATTAAGGGATGTTTTGAATAGCTCGGAGTTCTAAGAGATTAATGTGTAATTCTTTTCTGAAGGAAGCCACTTGCCCTGCATGGAAAAGAAGCCACAATGTACACACCAACCCCATAGTGAGGCATCAGTGGTAATTGTCATCTGAGGCTGCTGGTGACCAAAAGGAACCCATATAGAAAGTTTACTCTCAGAGAGCCACCATTGAAGTTCCTGTACCACAGCGCATGGCAGGGAAAAACTCTGCCCTTGAGAGTGTTTGCTAGGATTAAACCTTCTAATAAATCAATTTTGCAGGGGTCTCATTCTGAGATGGGCATAAGGAACAGTGGCTACTGAGAAAGCAATAAGGCCTAACAATTTTTGAAAAAAGAGAGTTGACTGATAGCATATTCTGGATATACATCCCACCATGGCCCTTATGCAGGCTGCTCTGTCCTGGGGCAAAAAAGACTCTTCCCACTGAGGAATCTAGGTGGTAGGCTATAAAAGAAGCCTGACAGGCAGGCGTCAGCTTGGATTTTTTAAAATTAAACATAAGGCCTATATCTTCTAGGGTTTTGAGAACCAAAGACACATCTTGCAAAAGACGGTCCCTGGAAGAGGTGGTGATCAGCCAATCATCGAGGTAAGGATAAATGGCACAACCCCAAGATCTGAGGTGTGCTACCACCACAGCCGTACAATTCACAAACACATGAGGGGCTGTGGAGAGTCCAAAAGGCAGCACATTATACTGGTAAACAGTACTCAGAATTTAAAACACAGGAATTTGCAATGATCTAGGTGAACAGCCACACGAAAATACTTGTCTTGCAAACCTAGAACAACAAAACAAGATTTTAATTCTAAGAAAAGTAACACAGCAGAAAAGGTCAACATGTTAGACTTTTTGACCACCAGGAAAACAATTAAGAGCTCTTGCATCTAGAATAAGATGGAGCCCTCTGTCTTTCTTAGGGACAAGAAAAAATCTAGAGTGGAAACCACTAGATCTGTCAGAAGTGGGAAGCCTGTCTATCACTCTTTTGGACATAAGAGTCTCCAGCTCAGTGCCAAGCTATGGCATGGTATTGTCTAAGGCATTTGAAGGATTTTCTAACAAAGGAAACGCTACAAACTCTAAGCAAAAGCCTCAACACCCCGGAATTGAAGTTAGGTGCTGCCAACTATGGTAGAAATTAGCCAACCTATTTGAAAAGAAAGGCTCAACTCTCAACAATTGGTCCTCTAGTCAGAAGGGAGCTCTGTGACCCAGAGAGGCATCCTTGGAAGACTGTTGCTACAACTATTGACCTTGGGGTCTAGACCTGCAATGAGGCCTGAGCCTAGCTTGTTGTTGAGGTGACTGAAATACTCTTTCTGCTGAGGATACTGTATGTGGTGGTAGGACTGTGAAGGCTGATGATGTCTGTACTGGTGATACTGAGGCTTCGTAAAGGACCCCTGGTGAGATTGCAATAGGGATGCAGGGGTGCCAAATGAGTGGGTTGTCTGCTCTTTTTTCTTGACCTGAGAGAGGACCTCGTCCATCTTGGTGGGAAAAAGTGGTGCCTTCAAAGGGCAAGTCTTCAATCTTTTGATGGGTTTCAACCAGTAGGGCAGTAGAGCGGAGCCACACATGTCGGCAGAGCACTATCACTGCTGCATGCCCCCCAGCATTGACCTGCTGTTTAGATAAGCGTAAAGCTTCCATTTCAAGAAGCTTGGCCAGCAACTTCTTATCATCAGGTAAGACATCTATATAGGCTGACATCCTTTTCCACCGGAAAAGTTGGTATCCACCCATTATTGCGGCATAATTGGCAATTCTGAGGTTCAGAGCCAAAGAGGAATATGCCTTTCAGATGATGGCATTGATCTTCTGCCCTTCCCTGTTAGTGGGTGAAGACTGAACACCTAGCTCGTGACAAGCTTGCATTTCCTCTTATATGAGGGATGAAAGTGCTGGATGCATAAACAGGTAAGGACAACCCTCCTGATGCACTCTATAAAGGTTTTCCATCCTCTTGGAGGTGACAGAGACCATGGATGTTTTCTCCCAAATAGTGTCGAGGATGTCTAAAATCCCCTCTAGCATGGGGAAAGTGATTGTTCCAGGGAATCCAAGTAAAGCCTTTCCAAAATCTTATCCTTAGGTCTAGGAACCAATGAGGTGACCTGGATGTCTTGGCCATTCTGATCATCTACTCAGCATACAGCTGCAAATCCTCATTAGGTGAGATTGGATCCATACTGCCTATGGTGTCATCTGGCGACGGATCCAAGGGTGGGCCAGAGCTCTGTTCCGATGGAGAGACAGCACCTTCTTCATCTGATTCAGAGATCATGCGGAGTCCGTTCTCCACATGGGGCATAGCGTTTTTCGAAGTAAACATGGCCAGGTAAGGATGGCACTCCCAGAGGGGAGACTTAGTTCCAACAGCAGCAGGATGATCACCCCATCCATTCGGAAAGGGGGAAGGACAGGAGAAGGGGTATTGCTGCCAGGGTTGACGAGGGGCGCACAGGGCTTCAGAATTGGTGGAGTGGATTGTCACGCCGGAACAGGGTCTGACTTAGTTTGCGAAATCAATCCTGAATTGTGCTCTCTCTCACCCTCCAAGCACGAAGGAGGAGGAGAGTGTAAGTGCAGCGATGAGGTTCTCTGAGATGGGACATCTGGAACTGAAGCAGGAACCGATTTTGGGACTGGAGCTAGAACCATGGCATCTGTCAGAACTGGCAGAAGAGCTGGAGTCGGAGAACATCAACCCACTGAATGGTGCTTGTCACAAGGCCTCTCCCTATGTTTGGACTTCACTCTGGCCTTCTTAAAGAGTGGCTTGGAAGCCAAACAAGGTCACCGAGGCAATGCTGAGTGTTGTCTGAATGTGGCTGAACTAGGGCCCAGAGGAGCCAATATATCCAAAGGAGGGCACAACGGTAAGTCAGTCAAGGTGGGAGAGTCACTTTGCTGTCGCTCCACCGAAGTGGAAGACTTTGCAGCCAAATTCTCAGGACATGAGAGAGCTTTTCCCCAAAGACTTGCCTTAAGTTGATCTGCTCTATCAAACCTTGCCTTAGGCATAAATTGAAGGCAGAACTCACAGTTAACTGTGTTGTGACCTTCATCAAGACAAAGAAGGCACAAGGAATACCCATCAGAATGAGTCATCTTCATCCCACACTGGGAATATTTTTAAAACAAGGCCTTCTGCAACATAGTCAACAACAAAGGAGAGAGGAGCTGAATCTTTGCTCCATGGTGGCAAAAGGAGAACTGAGGGAGGGAATGGGGACCCCTTCCAGGAGCATGTGACCACTCAGGTAGTAAAGTGTGTCTCTGGCTCTGGGGAGGGGCTCCCCCCTTCAGCTTTAGGCTTGAAGAGAGGTAAAAGCTGGGAAGGCATCCTCTGTTGGTTGGTCTGAGCAAGCACAGCCCCAATGTGGGACTGCACAGAAGACAAAAGATGAAAGGCCAGTTCTGATTATCCTGAGTTCCTCTTCTGAAGGTGCAGCATCATCATAAGCTTTTCAGATGAAACAAACTTCAACATAGCTAAGGGTACAGACAGAGGAAGCAGAGGGGAAAGGAAAGCAGCAGAGGCTGTGCCTGTGTGAGCACGCATACAAAGAACCTGAAGAAAGGGATGATGAGATCAGGTTAAGGCCCACTATGAGGCGGAAAGTAACCTATCAACCCTGTGAAGAAGAAAAAAATTAGGGTGCTCGCTCAGATCTGTGGTCTCAGAGAGCAGGTGGGAAGGAGAACTGTAGATAGTGGGTGCTCTCTCCCATCTGAAATGTGAACTGCAACCTTCCTTCCTTCCAAGGACTACAGAAAAAGGAGAAAGCAAGCATAATTGAACATCCTCCTCTCCTTAAAAAAAAGCACTGCAATCCCACATACAATCCAAAGACTAGCTTTGTGCATACAGTGGGACTTCTGTTTGTCTGCTTGCTTGCTTGCTTGCTTGTTCGTTTTTTAGGATTAAGTTACTACTGTTCATGGACTCAAGGAAATTTCAGTAGGTTTTGCGATGTGGCAATGGTAGAGAGAAGCTGCTATTCAAAGACAAAAATCCCTGCTGTCACACAGAAGCCCTCTCCTAACTGAGCTCTCTGAACGGCTGCATCTAGGATCCAAAACCAGTAAAGCAAGCACTGGATATGACAACAGGCCAAGCAATATAAGTACTCCTTATGTCCATATTACATTTCTGAAACACAGGACAAGTTTCAAAATTTGTGCCACAGCATTCTGTTGTTTGCAAGTGAATGTAAAGAGAGAAAAATGTCGCCATAGATTGCATAGACGAGGTTTGCTGGAACAGCCTTGCTCTATCTGTCATCCAGGCAACATTCCTGTTCAGGAATCTAGTGTTTGGCTTTCTAAGTTGAGAGACTGCCAAGTGTCCTTGCTATTTCAAATCCCCATCCTCCCAAAGCTATAAAGTTGTCATTCTTTTTCAGTAAAGAAGTGATGTGTGAGACTATGAGACAACTTGCTCGAAGAGGGAATATTCAGAACACTTGCCCAAATCCTGTTCCCTTTGAAGATGTTCCATTAGACTCTCCACCAACTTCAAGGATGTCTGATCAGATCAATATGAGCTCTTTGGAAAATCCTACTTTTATCCAAAATATAATCAAGCTAATTTTTGGATTTAGGCCAGAATCCAACAATTTACAAAGCAATCTTCACAACAACATTTTACCTAAGACCTGTCATTAGTACTTCACCACATGCATTAGTAGCAACAGTATACTCAAATATAGTCTCTTTTCAAAGAGCCTACAGTAAACCGGTGATCATATATTTTTATTATTATTTATTTAAAACATTTAAACAATTAAAATACAGTTAAAATGATAACGTTCAGTTAAAAACACAAACACACAACACTAGAAGGAGGCCAGATACTGTTACTGGGGGTATGCCAAAAAAAAAACCAAAAAGGTCTTCACCTACTGCTGGTGAAAGAAATTGCTAGAGGGAGACAGATGAAGCTCCCTGGGGAGGGAGTTTCAAAGTTTTGGTGCCACGATGGAGAAGGCCCTTTCTCAGGTTGCCACATGTCTAGCCTTTACTTTACTTTACATACTTTACAATTCGATTTATATACCGCCCTTGACCCCTAGGGGGTCTCAGAGCGGTTTACAGGCATACTACTATGTAGTTATTATCCTAACCTAGGGCCACAATTCAGGGGGGAGGGGCTGCCTACCGACACCCAAGCGGCGCGTTCTCTCTATCTGTTGATATCCCGGGCGGGCTTCGGATGCTGCTCTCGGCACCTCAGGCTGACCGGCGACTACCTCCGGCAGGCTCCTGGTGGACTCCTTCGACGCGCGACTGCTTCTGACTGCAGCTTCGCCTTCCGTCCCTTGGGCTCCTGCCATGCTGCGTCGTCTCGCCATCGCATCGCCTCAACTCCACCTCCATCCGGTTCGGTCGCCACATCCCTGGGTCGCTGTTCTGCCGCCATTGCTGTTACTGTTGCCGCCACCAGCACTCCTGGCACACAGCCAGGAGGAGGGTGTGCCCTGCCACCTAGGGCAGGTACCCATTTGTCTAACGGCAGAATGCAGGAAATTCACAAATACCCCCCCACACAACCCCAGTGACCCCTGTTCCACTCCCAGACGATGACAAAAAAAACCCCTCCAGGATATCTGGCCAAACTGGCCTGGAGAAAATTGCTTCCTGACCCCAGAGTGGCAATCAGCATTTCCCTGGGCCACAAGAAATGGCCACAAGAACTAAGCATTGATGCAACCCTTCTTGCCCTCCCTTTCATGATCTGCCTAAGTTCACAGAACCAGCATTGATGTTGGATGGCCATCTAGCCTCTGTTTGAAAACTTCCAAAGAAGGAGAGCCCACCACCACCCGAAGAAGCCTGTTTCACTGAGGAACCGGTCTAACTGTCAGGAAGTTCTTCCTAATGTTTAGCCAAAAATCCTTTTAATTTCAACCTGCTGGTTCTGGTCCGGCCTTCTGGGCCAAAAGAAAACAACTCCGCACCATCCTCCATAAGGCAGCCCTTCAACTACTTGAAGATGATCATATCTCCTCTCTGTTATCTCTTTTCCAGGCTATATATGCCAAGCTCCTTAAAACTTTCCTCATAGGACTTGGTCTCCAGACCCCTCACCAACTTCATTGCCCTCCTCTGGACATGTTCCAGCTTGTCTATATCTTTCTAAAATTGTGGTGCCCAAAGCTGAACACAGTACTCTAGGTGAGCTCTAACCAGAGCAGAGTAAAGCTATAGCATAACTTTGCATGATCTGAACACTATACTTCTGTTGATACAGCCCAAAATCGCATTTGCCTTTTTAGCTATCACATCATACTGTTGACTCATGCTCAGTGTATGGTCTACTAAGACCCCTTGGTCCTTTTTGCACATACTACTGCCACAACAAGTCTCCCCTATCCTATAATCTTGGATTTGATTTTTCCTACCTAAATGCAGAACTTTACATTTATCCCAATTGAAATTCATTTTATTTGTTTTAGCCCAGTTTTCCAGCCTGTCAAGAACATCCTGTATCCTGACTCTGTCTTCTACCATATTTGCTACCCCTCCCAATTTAGTATCATCTGCAAATTTAGTAAGCATTCCTTCTATTCCTTCACCCAAATCGTGTATAAATTAAAGAACAAAACAGGTCCCAAGACAGATCTCTGAGGCACTCCACTTGTCACTCCTCTCCAGGAGGATGAGGAACCATTCACAAGCACTCTTTGGGTGTGATCTGTCAACCAGTTATAGATCCACCTAACAGTAATAGGATCCAAAACACATTTTACCAACTTGTCAACAAGAATATTATGTGAAACCTTATCAAAAGCCTTACTGAAATCAAGATAAACTGTGTCTACAGCATTCCCCTGATCCAACAAGGTAGTAACTTTCTCAAAAAAGAGAACAGGTTAGTCTGACGTGACTTGTTCTTGAGAAACCCATGCTGGCTCTTAGTAATCACAACCATTCTTTGTAAATGCTCAAGGACTGACTGATGATTTGTTCTAAAATGTTTCCAGATATAGATGTCAAGCTGATGGGTTGGTAGTTACCTGGATCCTTCCTTTTCCCCTTCTTGAAGATGGGGATAACATTTGCCTGCCTCCAATCTTTTGGCATCTCACTGGTTCTCCAGGAATTCTCAAAAATTATCAACAGAGGCTCGGAAATTACATCCACAAGTTCTTCTAGCACCCTTGGATGCAATTCATCTGGCTCTGAGGATTTAGCTTCATTTAAAGAAACTAGGTGCTTATGTACTACCCCATGCCAATCCTAAGCTGCAACTCCCTTCCCTCATTATGTGTTATGTTTTTGTCATGTTGAGCACTATTTCCCTCTCAAGAGAAGACAGGAAAAGTAGGAGTGCTTCATGCATTGTCCATAAACTCTTCACCTTCCCTTATAAAATGGAGTGTGGGCAAGCGTGCCTCAAGTCCCTGTTCTTCTCCTCCAGTAGGGCTACCAGCTCTCAGGTAAGAAAACTAACATGCCACAGACTTTGCATGTGACTGCCTCAGCTCCCTCACCAGCCATGCTGCTGCAATCCATTGCAGAAGTGGTTCAGTTTTTCTTGCGCTTCCCTGATAGCTCCCCTGCCAAACTGCCTCACAAGACCACGAGCTATTGAGCTTTGTACAGGGCCCCCAGGCAGGCCTGACCCCCAGGCTAAGGGCTACAGGACAAGAGCCCTTGAGCTCTCACCCTTCGGCTTACACCTCTGGCGAGGAGGAGTCTTACACAGTTCAAGGCTCAGCCAGCAGAGGGCAGGGACAGCAGTCAGCCCAGGCAAAACAGACTCTCCCCAATCAGCAACAATCACCTACCGCAATTGGCTACAATCAGCTACCACCCAGGCAAAAGAAACAAATAGAAACAATAGTTACTCAAACAGGCACCACTCTCCAGCAGGCTATACACACCCACACACCCTCTAACACTATCCTCCCACACAGTAACCCCAGCTAATTCTCCCTAGCAGTTAAGGGGGGGGAGAACTACTCACCAATCCAGCAGCTCTCTTTCCTGCTCCTTATCAGAGCCCAGCTGACTGTGGTCTGCTTCTGGCAAGGGGGAGCCTTACACAGTTTAAGGCTCACCCAGCAGAGGGCAGGGACAGCAGTCAGCCCCAGAAAAAAAAAATCAGCAACAATCACCTTCTGCAATCATCTACAATCAGCACTCCAGCAGCCCTCTTGTGGACTGTCGGTCCCAGGACATACAGGGCTTTAAATGTCAATACCAACACCTCGAATTCAGTCCAAAAGCAAACTGGAAGCACAGAGTATAATTGTACTACTGATTTGATTATTTTAGTGTGGGTCCTGAAAAACTAATTTCAAACTATATGTCACATGGAAGCAGTACCTATCCTTTGATATTTTAAAAAATAGAAGCAGATGTGGGTTTGGGCAAGGTAAGGAAAGAGGGTCTACTTAGTATTTTTTTTCTTCCCATTGCGTCTCCATTTATTTTAGTGCATTTTCATCCCACCCTTTCTCTGAGGAGCTCACTTGGTCTCCCCTCCTCCATGTTATCCTAACAACTTCCTGATGAGGTAATTTAACAAGAGATGATGACTTGTCCAAAGTCAGCCAGTAAGTCTCATATGAAGCAGAAATTTGAACCCAGATCTCCCTGCTCTTTGTCCAACACTCCTAAAAACACGCTGTCTATACCACACTAATTCAGCAATGCAGAGGAAACAGACCCTTGACATTTGCTGCCTCAGCTATGGGTGGTTGCAGTGTTCCCTCTAAGCTGAGTTAGTGTGAGACAGCTCACAGTTTTTTTAGCCTCCGGCTCACACATTTTTCTCTTAGCTCAGGAAGGATGGCCCCAGAGCAAACTAATGTATGCAGTAGCCAAATGGCTAGCTCACAACTTTTATGCCAGTAGCTCACAAAGTAGAGTTTTTGATCACAAGACTTCACAGCTTAGAGGGAACATTGGTTGGAAGTGCAGAATATTTTGTTTTGTTTTTCACTGGAGATAATACCTCTTAAACCTGACCTGGATAGCCCAGGCCAGCCCGATTTCTTGGAAGCTAAGCAGGGTCACCCCTGTCTAGTATTTGGATGATAGACCAGCAAGGAATACCAGGGTCATGACATGGAGGCAAAAAATGGCAAACCGCCTCGGAACATCCCTTGCCTTAAAAATCCTACGGGGCCGCCATAAGTCAGTTCTGATTTGGCAGCACTTCCCACCACCACCAACACCAGTATCTCTTAAACCAAGTAGCAAAGTCCTGTTTATCTGGCTAATGGTTGAGTTTTTATAACATTCTTGGATATTAATAGAAATAAAGATTTCTCCTCTTTCCATGCTCTCTCAATAAGCATGCACTAGCAAACCAAACAGTACCTTCATACTGATCTACCTGGTTGCTTCAGCAGAAGCAGTAAAATATTACTTTGTTCAGTAGTAAACAAAGGTCAGCTCTTTTATTCTTTACAGTAATTCCTAACCATTGCCATACCAGGTCACCAACACCCCCACTTTCTTGATCATCCGTAATTAGGGTGACTACCCCCCCCATAGTGATTACATCACACAACAAAGCAGTACCCAAAGATTACAGACAACTTTCACATTACCTTCATGTCCCAGTTACATGTTTTAAAAATCCCATAAATAATACTCCGCCGGGCTTTCCTACAAAAAAGGATATTGTACAGAGAGCAGAAAAGTGATAACCCCATCCCAGTTTCACAGAGCTGTTCAGGTGACTAAGAGAGATAAAAGTAACTTTGACCTTGGATACAAAAAACAAGGTTGCACTATTCAACTGGCAAAACCTGACAAAACACTGAGCTTTGTCAGAAGAACACTGCAGCATTTGAGACCTGTTGCTAACTCTCCAGTGCAGTTTTGATAACCTTCCATTCAAGTAAGACTAAGAGCAATTCCAGCCAACAGCTAATCAAACAACTATTTTTATATAAAGCTGTAATATCAAGAAGTGAACTTTTAAATGACATGAGCCTTTAAAGGCAGGCTTTTATTTTTAGGTAACTTCCTTCAAGCTTCCTGAATTTTATGAACAGAATGGTAATCATTTTCTCCTTCCTTTGTAGCTGAATTTAGCCACAATTAATTCCTGGCAGATACACATTTTCACTTTTAGGCTGTGATGATTCCCCATAAGCTGTTAAGCTACCTTCCTTCCTACCCCAAAAGGAGGTATCTAGTACACAAGGTGACTGAACCAGTTCGCTGGGAGGGTGGGGTATAAATACGAATAATAAATAAATAAAATTATTGGACTAGCTTCAGTTGACTAGAGAATGCATGTTTACCTGAATACACAAATACATTTACTGATCTAAAGTGCATCATCACCCAGTCCAAAGATATCTGTCTTGTGCACATTTATATGAATAGAAGTCTCAATGAAAAGAACAGCTTCACAGAAAACTAACGAAGCAAAATATAAAACTAAGGTTATTTTTCTGCCAGAATACCAAGGCAACCTTAGTCACACATGGTCTGAGTACATGCCATGCAACAGTGAGACCAAACAAAACTACACCAACATTTGCAGCTATTTACTTGGTTCTGCTAACATCAGAGCTCTAGGAAGCCTTCCGCCAACGCAAAAGGCTCTTCTCTCCTGGCTGAAGAACCTCTTATACTAGCAGAGGGTACACTTAATTCTTGGCCTCCACTGCTGACAGCCCTAGCCTAGTGGTTAGTGGCTTGACACCTCACAACACCACCCAGAAGGTTTACATCTGAGCGTCGCTATCAAAGCAACTTTTACTCTGGTTTTTTATATGAAACTTTGAACTTTTTACATCTTAAATCTCAAATTTAAAAATTTAATTGTTGAATTTTATGTATTGTTTCACTGTCACAATATTCTGTGACCTTGTAAGCCGCCCTGAGCTCGCTCACGGGTAGGGCGGGATATAAATCAAATAAATAAACAAATGTTTGGTTTAGGAGAGTCATAGGGTAAACTTATGGACTGTTTCTTGCAAAGTGCCTGGAACTGTCATAACTTAGAGTTGGATCCCAACAACTTGGAATCAGTCTCAGTCTTGCCCAGTTCCTCTTCTTATTACAGCCCCTGTCTGCCAGGGTTTTTGGAAAAGCTGGTTAGCTCCAACTCTTAGTATTCTGTTTTTGCTACCTAAAATACGAAGCAAATTGTAAGACCCTGTTCTAACAATGTTGAGGAATTATTTTTAAAATCCATTCAACAGCATGTAATCTACATGGAAATGTATAGTACTTTTCGACTTTGTGGAAACTATTTTTCATTAGTTTTACTCCGATTTTCTTTTACCAGATAACACATTTTGGAATATCTGAACTTGCTTATTTGTACCAGTAAATTCGAACACGCTCCCCTCCAAAGGATTACACTACTGCATCGTATTCCCCACTTTATAAGAACAAGGTAGATTTGGGGGGGTGGGGAGAGGATTCTCCCAAGAATGCTAAGACAGGCCTTGAAAATCTGAGGCTGTCAGAAAACCTGAGCAGCTGGCAACTCTATCACCATGAAGTATCCATATGGAATACCAAGATGTGTCAAACTACCCAAAACGATTTTGGATAATGTAGAGATAGAATAAATAATTCAGTATCTTCAACACTTTCAACAGCAGGTAGTGGATATGCTACCTGCTTTTACAATGTGCCAAAATATAACAGGTGAGAGAGGGAAAGAGAGAGTGCTTGTTTCTTCAAACTGCTGTCACGGATATATTCCTTGAGGAACTTCTCATTCGTGAGGCATATGATGCCTATCACAGGTTTGTCAGTAGCAAGCGATATGCAGTTTGTTAGCAGAAGCATGGCTGAAAATACATTGCTGACAAACAAGTGTGTCATGAGTTTACTGAACTTCCTCCACAATGCCCAGTAATTTTGAATGTAAAATGTCCAAGGTGTGTGGTGTTTTGTTTTGTTTTTTTAAAAATTAGGACATTCAATGGCCACATCAGAACGCCCAATATGAAACACACAAACACACAATACTATAATTATACAAACTGATTGTATTCTTTCAAATTATACAAGGAGCCATATCTTTTGCATGTTGTTACTTCTGTCCACATTAAAAAGCAAAGGAAAATAGGCGTGGCCAGGGAAGGGCATTCTCGAATCTGAAGAGTACTTTCTCTGGGTATGCTCATGATAGGTTCTACAATAGGAGGAAGCTGACTCCAGAGCATGGTGACAGCGTTCGCTTCTGAAGCAGGATCGGCTACATGAGTGATGGTGGCAAGCCGAAGTCTTGGAAGATTTGCAAGCTGTTAGGTGGAGGAGTGGTAACAGGTACCAATGGTACAGTCGGTGCGGAGGCTGGTGTCAGTTCTAGGCAGTGTTCCCTCTAAGCTGAGTCGGTGTGAGCCAGCTCACAGTTTTTTAGCCTCCAGCTCACACATTTTTGTCTTAGCTCAGGAAGGAGGGCTCCAGAGCAAACTAATTTATGCAGTAGACAAATAGCTCGCTCACAACTTTAATGCCAGTCACTCACAAAGTAGAATTTTTGCTCACAAGACCCCACAGTTTAGAGGGAACATTGGTTCTAGGTGTAGTTTTTTGGATTTCTTCAATCTCAGGGCATCCGAGGAAAACCTGGTGGTCATTTAGATGATTTGTCAGACTTATGCTTATTAGCAGCCGAGGAAGCTGCCGATGCAGCCAAATCTCCCCTCAGAGATGGGGGAGGTGGCGAAGCTCTTGAGCTCAATGACAGAGACATGGCTGGGCATACAGAAGCCTTCAAGAGGTGACTTTGTAATCGAGCAACCCTATTTTTTCTGGCTTGCTTCGTGAAGTTATTGCAATGGGCACAGGAGTCAACCTTGAGGCTCTAGCCTAAGCAAAGAGTGGTCATCTCTCAATGGAAGCTTTGACCCACAATTCCAACACTTTTTAAAATGAGTCTTCCCTTTCAGATACCATGCCAGGGATGGGGGGGGGGGAAGGGAAGGGGGGGGGGAGAAGTGATTCATACCCTCTCTGTGTGTGTTTGTGCATGTGCGGCGTGTATGAGGGGAGGTGGCGAGCTCAATGACAGAGACATGGCTGGGCATACAGAAGCCTTCAAGACAGACAAAGAGAGGAATGGAGGAATGGAAAACATTGATGAAGAATGGAAGAGAGCAGGCGCAGCTCAAGATTGCTCTGTTATTCTCCTAAGTATTCCTTTTAATGTAAAATTAGGTTATATTATTACACTGCCAGCAATCTCTGTCATCTCCTTTACATGTACAGCATATGTCTTCTGTCTAGTAAAATGAGCAATTTTGAAACACGCCACTTGAAACAAAAGTTAAAGTAACCAGACATCTAATGCAACTACTACTTTAACTACTGCCATCACAGATTAAGGTTACTATGTATACACACACAGTTGAAAGTGAGAACTCAACAGGACTTACTTCCAAGTAAACATGCAAAGAACCGTGATGTCCATGTTATGATTTGGAATAAATGCTTGAGACATTACAGTTTGTTATGCATCTCTCTTTGGTATTGCAAAAAGCTATTAGATATCTACTATTCAATTAAAACAAAATGAACACATTTTACAGATCCTAATCAAATCTAGGCTTTGGGGATCTTCTCTCCTCTGAAAAGTCAACTGTCATGTGCCTACTATGTATTCCTCATTGAGACCAAGTCCTACATATTGAAAAAGAAAAGTGGCGTAATAAATCACAGTAAAACAGAAAACAGAGGCTGTGTTTCTCATATATGCTGGAGAGGGTTCATACAACCAAGATTTTTCTTTTCTCCCCCCCCCCCCCCCCCAAGTCTTTTGCCATCATGAGTACAACTGGTGCCTTGAAGGCTTAAGGTATAGGGAGCTCAAATTGTACATCTGCTAGTCTTTCAGCAAGCCAGATATCTTAATGTTGTCTAGAGCACACCAGCAGTAAACTGCAGTGTATGATGAACCTGCTTTGGAGAATGCAAAATATATATGCAAGAAGACGGTCACCTGTTTTAGTCTCCTCCAGGAAACATACAAAATCTATACAATAATGTACATATCCAAGTTAAAGATAATCTTTACTCCCTTTGTGTTGTATGGAATACATTTAGTAACATGTACCTCTCTGTGCCCTCCCTAAGTAATAACTTGGTTCAGGTGTTATTAATAAAATCGGCTTTTAATTTAAATAATGGTACTATTCCATAACCTTTGAAGCTTACACATAAGCTTAACTTAGCCCAGCTTTAGCTCATCTGGTCTTTAAAACTGCTCCTTTCATGTGGCTGGCCCAAGACCCACGCATACTGCTTCTCAGCAAAGCCACTGTACACCAACAGCGTGAAAATGATCTGCATGATCCACATCGTGTCATTTCAACTTCAACAAGTTCCAAGAGCCATGCACAAATGAAAAACTGCCAAATAATGTACAGCTTTTAGTTAAACTAGACAAGACTATTTTGCCAGTGCAATCCTAGGCATGGTCACTCAGAGATAAGTACCACTGAGTCCCATTGGACTTAGAATCCTAGAATGTTAGAGTTTGAAGGGATCTTGCAGGTCATCTAGTCCAACTCCCTGCACTCTGCAGGAGTATACTCACTACTAAGTAACTTACTCGCTACTAAGTAACTTAATAAGTAACTTACTCGCTACTAAGTGTGCTTAGGATTGCAGCCTACATCAGGCTTCCCGCTAACAACAACAGCCCTCAAAGTAATTTTTTAAGAGATGCCTTGTTGAATCCATTTATAGGGATTCTGAACCAGAGATGGGCAATTACATTTTTAAAAGCAGACATCTTTTAAAAGCAAATCATTACATTTTAGGAAAATTAAAGCAATGCATTTAGAATACAGAATCAGAGTCCTGTAAACTTTTGTAGTAATTCTGAGATTTTGGCATTGTGCTGTGCTATCAATGCAATTATTTCATAGGCCATAAATGGGCTCCGATGACATTAGATTTCCTCCTTTTATTATACTTAAATTAAGACAAAATTAAAGCAAATTGCTTTGATTGCCTAATTCTTTTTTTTCCTGAGGAAAATGCTCTGTGTTTTAATCAAATGTGATCAATAAAAGCTGTTGGACAAGTAATTATTACAGAAATGTCATTACAGTAGGCTCAATTAGAAGTATAGAAATTGACGAAAGTACAAAAAGCTCTTGTGCAAAACAGATTTTTACAAGTCATGAAAAGATGCTTACCTTATTAGTGAATGCTGCTTGTATTTTGCAAATGCAGATATATTCCTGGTTGCCAATGGAAAGTTCACCCCCACCCTCAGTAAGGTAAGCGCTGCTTTGATGTATGAAGAGGAAACTCTCCACAGATTCTGATATTCCATTTCATCTGTGGCTCAGTTTCCTTTCTATAAGAGAGCTGGGAACTATTACATAAGGGAAGACTTTAGAGTGCCTTGTTTGAAAGTCAGGACATAAAGTGTCGTACTTCCAAACTTTTCCAGCAATTGGTAATTAGATATCAAGAACTATAAGCCGGAGCTTAAGGCCTGCCAGCAGAGCACAACCTGGGCAGCAGTACTTTCCTGCTTCTCCCCTGCTGCTCAGCCCCACAAAATTCTGCACCTGAGGCTCAATCGACCTCAGGAATGGTGCAGGGGCAAAGATGGCTTCTGCAGTGGAAGGGGAAATAAGCAGAAATTGCCTTGCTTCCCACCACTACCGGAACTGCTAACCTGCCAGCATTTACTTGTTGCTACACTGGAGTAACAGCACTGTATGATCCAAATCCATATGCATACCAAATGTCAGCTTTCTATGTGTTGCACAAGTTCTTTAACAATACTTTTGATATTGCTTTAGCAACACCATTAACATTTTAAAATTAGACAGTGTTCTAATTCACAGAACCTGGAGTTCAGCCAATACTGCAATCCTAAAACCAACCTTGTTTAAGCAAATGAAAGATAGAAACGTTTAGAAAACCTTGAGGATTACATAGCATAATTGTTGATGATATTTGGATTTGGAGTTGTACAGTATACTAGACATACTAAGAATGGTAAAGACATTGAGATGTTCTATGTTAAAACCCATCAGAGGAGCTTCATTGATGCAATTTTTCCTACATGGAACTAAATTCTCCATAGAGGGGCAAAAAGTGATAATCATAATACAGTCACAGCTATCTGGAAACCACTCATTCATATAAATTGGGAGCATTCAACAAACAGCAGAGAGCATCCACAGACATATGATGTAAGTACTATCAGATTTCCCCTCTGTTTCTAGCTGTTCACAAAAATAAGGCAATCAACTAGCTAAGACTGTACTGCACTGGTCAACCAGATTTTTATTTTGGAGGTCAGGGATAGCTTTATTGATAGATTCTTCTTGTGGATTTGGTTTTGCACTAAAATGATAAATTGGTACAAATATGCCCTTTAAAAAGATTATATGCAGGGGTCTTTTCGTAGAAAAAAAGCTGCAGGAGCTCATTAGCATATGGTATGCTAATGAGCTACTAGGCTATTAGCATATGCCACACACCCTGACATCACCGGAAGTGATGTCAGAAGGGGAAGCAAGGGGGGAGGCATCTTCAAAAGCCTTTCCTTCCCTTCCCTTCCCCAACTGGCTTGCGGGGGGGGGGGAGTGAAGAGAGAAGGGGTTTAAACTTTAAACCCTTTCTTACTAGAGTTGGGCCACAGAAGGAGAAAAGAGGGAAGGAAAGAGAGAGAGAAGAAAGAAGGAAAGAAGGATGGGGGGGTGAGACAAGCAAGGAGAGACAAGGAGGCCTTCCTGAATGAACAGTGCAAAGTAATAGAAGAAAACAATAGAGTGGGAAGGACTAGAGATCTCTTCAAGAAAATTGGAGAAATCAAGGGAGCGTTCCATGCAAAGCTGGCCATGATAAAGGACAAAAACGGTAGGGACCTAACAGAAGCAGAAGAGATTAGGAAAAGATGGCAAGAATACACAGAAGAACTATACAAGAAAGACCTCAATGTCCTTGACAACCACGACGGTATAATCACTGAACTCGAGCCAGACATCCTGGAATTTGAAGTTAAATGGGCCTTAGAATGCATTACTAACAACAAAGCTAGTGGCGGTGATGGTATTCCAGCTGAGCTATTCAAAGTCTTAGAAGATGATGCTGTTAAAGTGCTGCACGCAATTTGCCAGCAAATTTGGAAAACACAACAGTGGCCAAAGGATTGGAAAAGATCAGGATACATTCCAATCCCAAAGAAGGGCAATGCCAAGGAATGTTCAAACTATCGCACAATTGCACTCATATCACACGCTAGCAAGGTCATGCTCAAGATCCTACAAGCTAGGCTTCAACAGTACGTGGATAGAGAACTACCAGAAGTACAAGCTGGGTTTCGAAGAGGTAGAGGAACGAGAGATCATATTGCCAACATTCGCTGGATTATGGAAAAAGCAAGAGAGTACCAGAAAAATATCTACTTCTGCTTCATTGACTATGCTAAAGCCTTTGACTGTGTGGATCACAACAAACTATGGCAGGTCCTTAAAGAGATGGGAGTACCAGACCACCTCACATGTCTCTTGAGAAACCTGTATAAGGGCCAAGAAGCGACAGTTAGAACCGGATACGGAACAACTGATTGGTTCAGCATAGGAAAAGGAGTACGACAAGGATGTATATTGTCACCTTGCTTATTTAATATATATGCAGAGTACATCATGCGAAATGCTGGCCTGGATGAATCACAAGCGGGAATTAAGATTGCTGGGGAAAAGATCAACAACCTCAGATATGCAGATGATACCACTCTAATGGCTGAAAGTGAAAAGGATCTAAAGAGCCTCTTGCTCAGAGTAAAAGAGGAGAGCGCAAAAGTGGGCTTGAAGCTCAACATCAAAAAAACTAAGATCATGGCATCCGGCCCCATCACTCCTTGGCAAATAGAAGGGGAAGTCGTGGAAGTAGTGACAGACTTCACGTTCCTGGGATCCCAGATCACCGCAGACTGTGACTGCAGCCATGAAATTAAAAGACGCCTGCTCCTTGGGAGGAAAGCGATGGCGAACCTAAACAGCATGATAAAAAGTAGAGACATCACTCTGCCAACAAAAGTCCGCATGGTCAAAGCAATGGTATTCCCAGTAGTCATGTATGGCTGCGAGAATTGGACTATAAGGAAGGCCGAGCGCCGAAGAATAGATTCTTTTGAACTATGGTGCTGGAGAAGACTCTTGAGAGTCCCTTGGACTGCAAGAAGAACAAATCAGTCAATCCTAAAAGAAATCAACCCTGACTTCTGCTACAGGGGACTATCCTAGAGGTCCTTGAAATATTTCATGAGAGAGGTGTTTTCCAACGCTTCCCTTTGGCACTTCTCTAAACAGGAAATGGAAGATCACCCAGAAGGTATGCTGAGAGTTACCAAGCTCCTAGCCTCTCTCATACCATCAAGACCCCATCTCAAAGCATCATATGAAAACAAACCACATTACTTTCCTAATTCCATTAGTCCCCTTCTGGCCACCATAATATGGCACTATTTCTTTCCCTTGTTTTTCAGTGGCAGCTCAACTGCTTCCCCAATTTCTGCTTCTGCCTGTATACTTAGGAAGCCTATAACTTCCTCTTGAAAAGGTGTTGTGTACAATTATGTAGCTTAGAAGGGGCTTTCCCCCTCCCTTTACATAAAAAGATATGTATACAAAACACTGTATTTTTAGCTAGCCTGAATAAAACAACAAGCTATTATAATCCACCACCAGTGTTCCCTCTAAGCTGAGTTATTGTGAACTAGGTCACAGTTTTTTAGCCTCTGGCTCACACATTTTTGTCTTAGCTCAGGAAGGATGGCTCCCGAGCAAAGTAATTTATGCAGTAGCCAAATCGCTTGCTCACAACTTTAATGCCAGCTTAGAGGGAACATTGTCCACCACCCCCAAATCCAATTTAAATGTCACAAGTATAGAAAAACACCATCAAATGAGCTATCTTTTTTAAAAAGCTCAACATCCATCAAGTACATAACTGTGATTCAAGATTTCTCTGAACTAAACCCTGTAACATCTGACCATTAATATGCTGGCTTAGTCCTAGACCACGTAGCATCTTCTCTCTGATCTCTTTTATTTTTTTCCATAGGCAAACAGCCCAGTGACTAACTTCACTAACAATATAAATTATTATTATTCTAATACTGGAAAATTTCCTTTAGTCACATTTAAACACATGATACTATTAATGGGATCCAATTCGTGTACCACGGGTTGTAAACATACTATTATACTGAGGTACCAGGGGTAGTTGTAGGGGTAGAAAACACATAGATTTTCTTCTAGCTGAAGTTTCACAGCCTATTATAAACACAGGCATGCCAGCATACACTATGGTTTTCACTGGAACCCCATAAGACAACCAACCACTCCTACTACTGTATTTCAGCATACCTTTTCCAAAACCTTCAGCATGTAAATGTCCAATGCTGGGGGGAAAAAATCAGTTTTGATCCATCTTTTTTATGGTATTGCTTCTACCTTCACTCTCTCATGGATCGCTGCCTTGATGTGGTGAGGGGGCTTGTGTGGTTCGATGAGGCTGCAGACTATGCTGTGGAGGGCCACCCAGGATGGACAGGCCACGGCAAAGAACTCAGACAAAACGTGATCTACTGGAGAAGGAACCCACTCCAGTATCTTTTCAAAAAAAACACAACCCATGGACAGTAACAAAAGACTAAAATATATGACACTGGAAGATGAGCCCCTCAGGTTGGAAGGTGTCCAATATGCTACTGGGGAAGAGCAGAGGGCAAGTACAAGTAACCCCAGAAAGAATGAAGCGGCTGGGCCAAAGCCGAAAGGATGTTCAGCGGTGGATGTGTCTGATGGTGAAAGGAAAGTCCGATGCTGAAAAGAAAAATACTGCATAGGAACCCGGAATGTAAGATCTATGAATCAAGGTAAGTTGAATGTGGTCAAAAATGAAATGGCAAGACTGAACACTGACATCTTGAGTATCAGTGAACTAAAGTGGACAGAAATGGGTGAATTCAACTCAGAACAATGTTCCCTCTAACTGTGGAGTCTTGTGAGCAAAAATTCTACTTTGTGAGCTGCTAGCATTAAAGTTGTGAGCGACTGATTTGGCTACTGCATCAGTTACTTTGCTCTGGAGCCATCCCTTCCTGAGCCAAGACAAAAATGTGTGAGCTGGAGGCTAAAATCCTGTGAGCTAGCTCACACTAACTCAGCTTAGAGGGAACACTGACTCAGAACACCATTATATCTACTACTGTGGCCAAGAATCCAGTAGAAAAAAATGGTGTGGCCTTTATAGTCAACAAGAGAGTGAGACGGCTGCAAAAGTTGGACCATAAGGAAGCCGAGTGCCGAAGAATAGATGCTTTCGAATTATGGTGCTGGAGAAGACTCTTGGGAGTCCCTTGGACTGCAAGGAGATCAAATCAGTCAATCCTAAAAGAAATCAACCCTGACTGTTCCCTGGAAGGCCAGATACTGAAGCTGAAGCTCAAATATTTTGACCACCAAATGAGAAGGGAGCACTCACTGGAGAAGACTCTGATGCTGGGAAAGACTGAAGGAAAAAGAAGAAGGGGACGGCAAAGGATGAGATAGCCTGGGGAACTCCTACAAGATAATGACACAGCCCCACCTTCTGGAGTAGATATAAGTTACCTGCCTACCATTTTCTTTTCACCTTGACACAGAGAGTACTCCATCTTTCTGTGTTACACCTCTGAGGATGCCAGTCACAGTTACTGGTGAAACGTCAGGTTCTACAATGCCAAGACCACAGCCACACAACCCAGAAAATCTACAGCAACTAATGAACTCCGGCCATGAAAGCCTTCAACAACATAAAGGATGAGATGGTTAGACAGTGTTATCGATGCAATGAACATGAAATTAAGCAAACTCTGAAGGACGGCGGAAGACAGGAGGGCCTGGTGTGATGTGGACCATGGGGTCGCAAAGAGTCACGGTGGCGGCGAGGGAGTTCACAGAGCGTTCCCTGCGCATGCGCAGGGGACGCTCTGTCACTTTTGGGGGGATTTAAGTATCCCCCCTGGTATTTTTTCTGTGTTTTTAGTTTTTTGTGCACACCTGGGGACTGCCCCAAGTGTGCACAAAAATCTCCCTCCCCGCCAGGTGCCCCCGATGTGCAGATTTAGGTATCCGCACGCAGGGGGCGCCTTTCGCTATTAGATATATAGATTATTCACATAATTTCCAGGCACCTTCATTATTCGTGAATGCCAAAGGTACTCAAAGTGCCTACACTAAAAGTACCAGTCATCCAAATCATGCAGTATTTAGTATCTGACTTTACAGAATTATTTTGCAAATGAAAATTCAACTTGTTAATCTTTATGAGACTCAAGTACACAGAAATGAGTGGGAAAGAAAATGAGTTACTGTATACTGCATAAACGGACCTCCCAGCACACGGTACTGTACTCTAAACATGAGCTGTGGAAGCCAAAGCAGTCAGAGGATTCACTGTTCATGTTCATGAGATCAGCAACCTTCCCTAACTCTGGCACTCATGTAAACCTGAACACAAATGATAACTGCCTTCCTTCAAAGCAATTTCTTCTGGCAGGGACATAGAGAAGTGGCCTGCCTGCCCTTCCCCAAGGCTGAATTCCTCATTCTCCTAGAACACAGCCAGCCTTGATTCTTTACCTCCCTCAGCCAGATGGGCAAATACCGCCGTAGGCTTAGCTATCTTAAGTGGACAGCTCAATGGAGACATCTAAATGCACAGCTGTGGTCAAATGTATGAGATTTTTGCAAGAATACAAAATAGCAGAAAACTGTTTATAGTATAAATAATCTCAGACATTCAAACACCAAAGAGAAATAGAAATAGAAGGTATTTCTCCAAATGATGACACTGAATGACAGGGAAGGATATACACACAAACATTTTCTTAGTGTGCATGCATGTGTATAAGAAAATGCTCGTCCATACCCACATACCCTTTTTTAGTTATGGAACAGTATAGTATAAAATATATAATCATATCACAGAATTATATAACTAAAGGAAGATTTGTCTTCACTTACTGTGAAGCTTCCTTCTCAGTGGTCCAGGAGTGGGGCAGTCCTCACTTCCAGGATATAACTCCTGCTTTCCAAAGGTAGGGTCAATCATCTAATTTAATCCCAGGGATCTCCAATCTGTTTCCAAACTTTAACTCCCCGGAACTATAAGAAACGAAAGAAAAAACTCCCTCCCCAAAACTTTCTTAGTGTACAAAACCCATAACAGTTTATAAAAACACTAACAGTAACCCCAGTAGAGCACTGTAGACCTAACTGTCTAGGCTATTCTCATCCAGTGCTTGTAAAACTGAAGTACCCCCCCTTTTTTTGTCTTGCCACTGGGAGGAACTAACATCTTGGCTCTCCAGCGGACCCCCAAATGCCCTAGAAGCCACCCCCAAAGAAATCTCGGGTAGGTAGGACTGCCCCACTCCTGAACCACCAAGAAGGAAGCTCCATGGTAAGTAAATACAAATCTTCCATTCTCTGGTGGTCCTGGTGAGTGGGGCAATCCTCACTTCTGGGACATAAAAAGGCAGTGTGCCCTGGGGCGGTCTGTCTGACTTCCAGGACTAGAGGGTGTACTGCAGTACCCTCCTGCCTCAGCGGGGGCCAACATATCTATACTGTAGTGTCTGGTGATGGAGTGCACTGGTTTTCATTTGGCTGCCTTACAGATTGTCTCTAATGCTGGGAAGAATCTGTAGGCTGTGGATGTCACCACCTCCCCTTAACGAATATGCAGTGATGCCTTGGGGAGGCTTCAAACCTCTGGCCTTGTATGCCAGAATGATGCACCCCTGATCCACCAATTTAGGGTGGAAGTGAACACTCTCTGCCCCAATATAGACTTCCTAAAAGACACAAATAGGGCATCATACTTGTGCGACTGTTTTGTCCTATCTAGCTGAGGTGATTCCCACCAGGAAGATGGTCTTAAATGTCAATTCTTTAAGTGGGCACATGGACATGGGTTCAAAGTTCTTTGGCCAATGCTATTAGTACCAGGTTAAGGTTCCAGGTAGGACAGCGATGACCCTGTGGGAGATTTAACAATGAAGTCCCCCTCAAAAATCACCTGATATGAGGATGTTGAACCAGGGATTTTTCCTTCCTAGTGCCCCTAATTGCCAAAATTACAGCTACCTGAGACCTAAGGGTGCTAGTGCTGAGACCTTTATCTAACCCTTCTCGAAGGAAATATAAAATCCCACTAACTGGCACTGATAAAGGATCCAAACCTTGTTCTAGGCACCACATCTGAAAAACCTGCCAGGTGTTGTTATATACTCTATTTGTGGAGCCCCTCCTAGAGTCTAACATGGTTTTAATTACCGCCTCTGAATAACCTATCTCTGATAACTGCCTGCACTCAGCATCCAGGCTGTGAGGTTTAGCAAAGCTGGTTGAGGGTGCAGCATCGACCCCTGTAGCAGAAGGTCCTCCCTCAGTGGAAGGAGCCAAGGACCCACAACCGGGCACCTCTTCAGGTCTTGAAATCACACCATTCTTGGCCAGAATGGAGCTATTAGTATTATTTCTGCTGTTTGTTCTGTGACCTTCTGTACAACCCTGTGCATCAGCTGGATCGGGGGGAAAGCATAGAGTAACTGATGAGGACACTCACAATTCAGGGCATCTACGCCGAAGGCTTAAGGGTTTCTTTGCCTTGACATGAATCTCAGAACTTGACAGTTTTTATCAGTGGCGAACAGGTCCATCTCCAAAAGATCTCTCTGCACAGCATCCATTCCAACTGATCTCACAGTACTCTGACTCAGCCAGTCTGCCAAGCAGTGTTCCCTCTAAGCTGAGTTAGTGTGAGCTAGCTCACAGTTTTTTAGCCTCTGACTCACAGATTTTTGTCTCAGCTCAGGAGGGATGGCTCCAGAGCAAAGTAATTTATGCAGTAGCCAGATCGCTTGCTCACAACTTTAATGCCAGTAGGTCACAAAGTAGATTTTTTTGCTCACAAGACTCCACAGCTTAGGGGGAACATTGCCGCCAAGGAATTATCCTGGCCAACTACATGCACTGCTTGTAGAGATTTGAGATGGTTCTCTGCCTACCACATCCTGATGCACGTTTCCTCATGAAGGACCTGAATCTGGTACCCCCTTGCCTGTCCACATAGGCTGTGGATGTCATATTGTCCATCTATACTAATATGTGATGCCCTGAAAGGAGATCCTGAAATTCCATCTGGCCTAGTCTGATGGTTCTGAGGTCCAGGAATTTTATACCACTGACCGTCTCCTCCTTCAACCAGGTGCCCTGTGTCATCCCTCCTTTGGCTTGTGTTACCACCAATGGCCTACCTTGTTGTTTGGGGAAGTTAGCTATGCAGCAGGATAGGCCAGAGGAGTACAGGAATCGCACACCACTTGTATATCAAGGTCTGGCACAGTAGGAAAACTCCAGATATGAAGAGTAAATTAAATAGTTTTTATTGGTTTTTCCCTAATTACAAGCAAAAAGAGCAAACAATACAGAACTGAGAAAGTAGAGGTGATTGATAGAGGGGTCGGTGACTGGGTAATACTACCTGTCCAGATGTGCAGAAATCCTCAAAGAGAATAGCATCAATGGCCAGCACTATGCGCTATAGGGGGGCCCCAAGAGAAAAGAGAGTGGGGTGTGTGTGTGTGGACAGATATAGACTTTGGGAAACAATGCTGACCAATAAGAGGTCTGAGGGGCTTGTCTCAAGAGAAGACAAAAAATTACCGGGAACAATCCTGGGTCCCGGGGGTGTGGCATCAGGTGGAGCCAGACCTAGATGCAACCAATGAAGTTCCAGAGGGGCAGAGTCAGGCTTCACAGTAGCCTTGATTAAATCAGCCAGGTGCTGGGTGGCTAGTTGAATGGGTTTTCTGGCCACTAATGGTCCCAGTCAAGGCAGTTTGAAAAGGTTCCCAAGTATAGACAAAAGGTGGGAGATGGGTCTCCGATTAGATCACTAAACATTTGAATGTATGATTGGTTTAGCTCAGGATCCTGAGGGATGGAGCAGAGAAAAACAGGTTTGGAGACAAAGGATTCTCACATAGACATGGGGTCACACAAAAGGGCTAGGTGAAGTTCTGGAGATAGAAGGACTATTCACCAGATGGCAACTGAATAGACTTTTGAAATTCAGATACCTACCTGGTGGAACCCATTGTTTCATATGCATACCTCTTCTGGGTGGAGGGGGAGGTCTGCCTTGTGTGAAACCTGAGTATAAAATCCCTTTTTGCAGAGTGCTTGCAGGCTGAATTTGTGACTCAACCTGAGAGTGCTTGACTTTTGGGGACTTTGGTTCAGGTCAGTAGTGGAATGTCCCTGCTGTTGGGGCTACCCGCTAGTAATAATGCAGCACCTCTGGGCTACATATGGGCCATCCAGCCTGAAAGACTCACATCCTTGGTCATTACTGTCCCCTTTGGCTTTCTGAGTGGGAAACCTTCATGAAACTGGGCAGGATCCAACCACCAGTTGAGTTGATCTCTTGTATGAGGGTCACTGGTATCTGTACTATCTTGGATCTCTTGTGTGCTATTGCCTCTTGATATGGGAGCAGAAACCTCTGGAGTGGGCGTGCATGGAACCTTGACCAGTGTAGGACATCCTGGCAGGACACCATCACTCCCAGAAGCTGTGTCAGGACCATCACCTTCACACCTTTGGGCTCTTTAGGACTTCTGTTGCCATTGTCTGAATCTTTTGCTGACTCTCCTGAGACAGGAATGTCTATCAGGACTCCCAGGTGTAAGATAGTCTGAGTTGGATGGAAGCTGCTCTTTTTTCATTGACCACAAAGCCATGTTCCCACTGTTCTGTTCAACTCTTCGATCCCCTAGTGGAGAGAGGGTGCTTTGATCAAAATGTCGTCTAACTATGGGAAGAGAGAAACTCCCTGTAGTTTCAGATGTGCTACCAGGGACACCAGGATCTTGGTGAACACTCTGGGTGATGACTTCAGACCAAAAGGAAGTGCCCAATACTGGAAGTGACTCCCATTGTAGGCAAAGCATAGGAACCTGTGAAGGGCTTCTCATATTGGGACATGCAAATAGTCCCCCTTCTGAATGGCTGCCAAAATGGATTTGAGTGTTTCCATCTTGAACTTCCTTTTTCTGATGCACCTGTTCAGCCATTTTAGGTCCACTATGGCCCTGACATCCCCATTCTTCTTCAGCACTATGAAGAACACTGAGAAGACCCCTCAGGTTCTTTGTGCCTTGGGTACCAGTTCTATAGCCCCAATGTCCAGCAGGTGCTGGATGGCGGTCTCCAGAAGCTGGTGTTTTTGAGTGGACTGATTCTTTGGAATCTGGAGAAAAGTCTGGGTGGAATGGAGTTGAATTCTAGTGACTACCCATTGGTTACCGTATCCAGTACCCATTTGGCATTTACTGTCTGTTGCCAATGGCTTGCAAAACTCTCAGACTTAATCCAATCCCTGTAGTGCCTGCTTTCTTGGCATAGTCATGCTCAGGGGTCATTTCGTAGAAAAAGAGCTAGGGGGACTCATTAGCATAACTCATTAGCATATGCCACACCCCCTGACATCACCGGAAGTGTGTCCTCCCCACAGCTGGCGGCGACCTCCAGCGGGCACCAGCAGGGAGCTCCAGGCCCCGCCCTCCCGCACCTCACCCGGGGGGATGGTGTCCCCCCGCGTCCCCCCCCAAATGACCCCTGGTCATGCTGAGGCTCCCTTCATAGGTCCCTTAGAATTCTGATTGATTGAAAGAGGAAAATCTGCCCTCCTCTCATGGTTTGGTCTGCCACCTTCCTTTGGAGGACCTGGAGTAGCCTGTGCATGGTGGATGCTTAGACTCTTGAAAGGACTGGAACGACTTTCTATCCTTCCCTTCTTTCTTCTTGGAAGGAAGGGCTTCTTATCCTTGGCTTCCACCAGGTATTTATCCATACCTTCTCTGAATAGGTTGATGCCTGGAAGGGGACCACAGCAACTTTGGCTTGAGCCAAGGGGTCCACTTCCCAACTTCTAAGTCAGGTGTTCCATATAGCTCCCATGTTGAAGGCCACTGCTCTAGCTGAGAGCTCTAGAGCATCCAGAGATGTATCTGCTGTGAAGGCTGTAGCCAGAGAGATCTCCTTGATCTCATTCTTGAACTCTTTTGGAATATTGCTGCTTGCTGCTGCCAGGTCCGAGGCCTGGGAGAATATACTCTAGCAAATAGACAGCTAGCTGCCAACACTCTCAGAGATATTGCTGAGGCATCAAAGTCTTTACACAGGGCCTGCTCAATCCGTCTATCACAGGGATCTTTGGGCAGACCATCTGCCTTCATTGGGAGCACTGAGCTGGGACACAGGCTTGCCACCGGATCGTCTACTAAGGGCACCTTGATTCTCTTTGCAGCCTCTGGAACCAGGGAATAAAACTTAGCAAAATAGGGTGGTTAGCTTTAGGTTTAGCTGGAGCTTCCCATTCAGTCTTGATTAAATTATAAAAAGCTGCTGGTAGAGGAATCCTGGATGGGGCTACTCCCAACTTGGGAAGGGTTCTATCCAATCAGTCTGAGAAATCTGGGTCCAGCTTCTCCTTACTTTTGGGCTTAGGAGAGATCTCCAAGACCCTCAGCACATTAGGAAACAGTCTGGCATATAGGTCCTGGGGGAAAAGTCTTTTCTGCATTGTAGCTACTACCTCCTTCTCTCCCTCCAATAATTCTCCTTCTTCCCTGTTAGAGGAAGAGTCTGAGGCCTTGGACTGAAGACTCAGCAGAGGACTATGTCGCTTTTCCCCTTTCTAGAGCCAGATTTCCTATTGCAATGCCTCCCCTGCCTGTCTGAGGATCCAGCTGAAGATTACTCCATCTGGACTCCTGAATAGCTTCCCTAATCTCCTTTCTCATCTCTGCCTTGAGCCAAGCTAGGAGGTTTGCCTTAGCGTCCTCCCCAGACAGGTCCATGTCCTGGCTCATTTCCCCTTTGCTAACCAATTGAGAAGCTGGGTTGGAGGTGGAAGCCAGGGAGTTAGGAAGATCTGGGTCACATACTGCACTCTCTATGGATTAGGTAGTAGCTAGGCCTGCCCTTGCTGCCATTCACAACAAAAAATACTCCCCATCAAAAGCAAATGTGAAAATAACACTGGTAGAACAGCAAAGAGACAAAAAAGGCCACTTTGTACATATTCCAGAAGGCTCTGAGGATTCTTCTGTCCCACTCCAGGAACTCCCCTCTCCTTCAAACAGACCCCACCTCCACCACTGGACTGGTCTTGCCATGGTTCAGCTGGGGTCATTGGGGCAGGGCTGCTTCCTCTGCTGACTGATGGAGCCAGCCCCTTCCAAGCTTGTGGGGACATTACCACAAGCCTCAGCTCTCTAAAGCAGGCTACTGCGGACTCAACTGCTCTTGAGTCATTGGAGGGGGGTGCTCCCAGCCCACAGATTGGGGACTTCAGTGGGAATCTGCAGTTGATGCCATGACCCTAGGAGGCTCCTAGTACCATCACTTCCAAAGACACTCGCGGCTGCTCCAATGGTGGCTTCTAGGCCCTTTCCTTTCTGAGCAAGCACAAACCTGTAGTTTTTGATGAAGAAATCCAACTGGAATCACTGAGCTCCTAGTACCATCAGTTCCAAAGACACTCGCCGCTGCTCCAATGGTGGCTTCTAGGCTCTTTCCTTCCTGAGCAAGTACAAACCTGTAGTCTTTGATGAAGAAATCCAACTGGAATCACTGCATTCTGCAGAGCACAGCTAAAGACGTCATGCTCAGAAAGCAGGGCCAAAAAAACTGGAGATCCCTGGGACAAGCCCCTCCCCTCCCAGATCAAATCAGCTGATCGATCCTGCCTTCAGAGAGGAGGAGCTATATCCCAGAAGTGAGGACTGCCCCACTCCTACGACCACCAGAGAATTACTTATTACAACCTAAAATATAATATATGCAGCTATGTTTCTATTTAAATTGATGGAACTCATTGCCACTGAGATGCTGGAAACAATAAAGGTGCATACTCAAAGACTAAGGTTAAGAGCAAAAGCCTCTTTTACATTATTACAGAACTCTCATCAGAATTTTAATTTTCTTTAATGTGACAGGTGTGACAACCCATGATGCATGATCTTATTTCCAATAGTACTAGATCTTTGGTTAGCATAGTTTCACAGATGGGGATGCTATCCTCCAGGTGGGATCAGGGGATTCCACAGAACTACACCTCAACTCTAGATCAGTACCCCTGAAGAAAATGGATGCTTTGGAGGGTAGACTCTATGCCACTGCACCCCACTGAACTCCCTGGCCTACCCAGGCTCCACCCCCTAGGCTCCAGGAGTTTCCCAACCTGGAGCTGGCAGCCCTAAATCCTTCCTCCTGGTGGCCAAGATGGACCTAGCAACCCTATTCACAGGGCAAAATCGACTCAAAGCTAAATGTAGAATAGATTAGGGTTTTAATCCTTCCATAATTTAAAAACAAAACAAAACAATGAAATACAGATAGAAAAAACAGTTTGCGGTCCATATCCCAAACGTCAAATTTACATTTCCCCTTGTATGCAATATATGAGATGCATTGAGTGGAGTGCTGTACTCAGCCAATGCATGTTTCATTCTAGTGAAAAGATATCCAGATTCCTAAACACAGGTATTCCAAAATTTACAGAACAGGGGGAAAAAACTGTTGCAAGACAACCCCAAGTGCATTAGAAATGTTTGCATGAACATCACTCAGTTTTTGTATATTTATTACCAGCTACCAATCTTGGATTCCTACAACATTTCAAATGGAGAAGGACTGGGGAGGGGAGAGATTCCTGCTAGAACACTATGGAAGAAGAGGGGAACAGTTGTTATAACCCACTGACAGAACATGATTTGCACTGAAAAACGAAGAGGCACAGAAAGCAAAATCTGTATCTTGTGCATACCTTGTGGTAAGCCACAAGGAGATTCTGTCACAAACATGCAGGCTGGCAATGACTCCCAAGCATGGAGCAAGAGAGGAAAGTGTTGGAGTCACCTCAACCCTGTCCTCCTCTTCCATCTTTGCAACTGCACCCCTCAAACACCTGCTCTGCCAGTCACAACAAGCAGACCTCTTCCATTTTGTAGTGAGTGTTATGTTAAAAATCTGTTTTTGTTTGGGTTTTTTTGTCAGCAGTTTACTATTTTGGATATAAATTTAATTTAAAAATAAAAGTCTTTTGATCATAACACATTTTTCTCTGTTGGTACTCAGCCATTTCCCCATTTTTGTTCCCCTCCCTCCCACTGATAGTAACTTCATGTACTGTAGGTTTTGTTACACAGTGATTGGTGTCGGCACAATAACACACTGATACAGCAGAGACAGATCGGATTCTAGCAGTTGGAGAGAGAAAAAATATCTCAACTGGGTTGGGATCTGGAACGTTTCCGGCTGTTGCCCCATTATTTCTTATGGAACAATAACATTGGTACAATGCAAATTTCTACTGTGTGATCATCTTCAGGAACGGAACTATCACATTATAGCAGAACTGGCTGTACCAGAATTGAAGTTTTACAGTCTCAGCATCAGGCCCCAGTAGGGATTCAGCACAGACAAACTGAGGTTATACAAGAGGAAACAAATCAAAGTAAAGCCAGGCAAAATGAAGGAGATCCATCAACAGGGCCTGGGAGCTGTAGGCTACGCACAGAATAGGACTGCAGATTAATAGACTGGCAGTGGCAGTCTTCAGGAGGGACAAGGCAAGTCTGCCTGGGACAGAAGACAATAGAGATATCCACTTGTCAGGCAAGCACCAGGGCTGACTTGGAAATATTCTACATCAATGGTTCCCAACCTTTTTAGTATGGTGACCTACAAGTCCAAATTTATTTAGCATGGTGACCCATTCGGGGCCAGTCCAAGGTTTTTCGGTTCCCTAGGCAAACAGTGATCTTGGCACCAACCTAATCCAGCATTCCATTTTCTACAGTGGCCAACTAGATGTTTTTTTGAAAAACATGCAAACATTGCACAAAGGGTGAGGCTATCCCTGAACAAGTTGCATTCTGAAGTATACAGCCTTTGCACATGGAGATTACATTTGACCAAGAGGTTGGGCTGCTAAAGGAGCAGCACCAGGACAGAATCAATGACTTTTTCTCTCCTCTTCAGTTTTTCCTTGCGCACTAAACAGCTCCCTCCCACTCTCCTGCCTTTCTCCCCCTTCTTCCAGTTACTACCATAAAGTTACTAGTTGCGGATGGACAGTTCCCCACCCCCTTATTATTGCTTTAAATAAAGGAGACAAGAAGGTGAGAAGTTGGCAAGGAAGAAGAGGAAAGAGAACAATTCAAAAGGCATAAACAGCCATTAGGGAAGGATGGCCTATGACCCACTTTCAGAGGCTCTGCAACCTATTTTTAGGTCCTGACCCACAGGTTGGGAAAAGCTGTTTTATAGGAATGAGCAGTCAACGGGAATCAATCACATCATTTAAGAACATGGTTAGCTGGTAGGCCTCTTTGGATAACACAGCCTCAAGTCTGAAAGTGGATCAACAGGGAAGAGTCAGTACTGCCAGCAGGGTACATATATGAGACGGCAGCGGAAAGGGTTGGGAAAACAATCGGATAAGAAAATGCAGCACAGCAAATGTTGAACAGCTATATACTACCCGACGGAATCTTCACAGATGGCCTTTGAGGCCTTTAACTTAAAGAAAAATAAATTAAAACAAAGGATCACTGAAGTCTGTTTACATTCCTTCTTTTGTAGTACACTGCAGAGATACCAGCTGTGCAAATTTCCAAGGTCCTTGTGCACAATTTGCAGCAGACCAACTCCAGTCCTCAAAGTCTCTTCTAATCAAAGTTCTATTGCCAATCTCAGGTATCTGTTGGTATTCCAATTTCCCATCCTATTCTAAAATTTCATCCTTGCTCCTCTCTCCCCTTACTTCCAAGGGGCTTAGTTATAGCTACAAATTTCACAAGAGTGCTGCTTTATCACACAGAAAACCAAACCAGGATTATCAAAGGTACAGCTGTCACATTATCCTGGCAGAGGCATTCTGGAGGCATCCACTCAGGTCACATTCATCGACACAATCCCAAGGCTGTTATAAACCACAGAAGCATCACAATTTAGATGCAATATTCATGGCAATGCAAAAAAATTAAAAGGAGTATGGTACCAATAAGACATGAGTAATAAACACACGAGGCCATTTTGTTTATTTTCCAGGAAAAGGTTCCAATGCTCTTTTAAGTGATTCCAGTGCTTAAATTTGCATGAAAAAAAGAATATGTGAATCCTACACGTCTGGATTATATTTCCATCATATTCAGTAGATTTCAGATGTTTGCGTTTCTGAGTTCTAAATGCTGACTAGAAATCCGCAATTGGCACGTAGGCCTTTTATTTATTATCCACCTTTCCTAAATAACCCAAGAAAGCTAACAAAGAAGCGAGAAAGGCTAGAGGACACAATAAAATCAAATATAAGTACAATAAAATCAACACACACAGAGTAACAACAATAAATACCACTTGCCTATGAAATAAGTAGCCCAGGACCATCTTAAAACCAACACAACATGAAGCAAAAGTCTGCTGAAAGAAGACAAATGTGCATGCCTTGTGAAATGTTGGCAGTGCTTTCAGTATGTTCTCAGGAAGGCCATTCCATAACATTGGTGTAACACCAGGAAAGTCTCAGAAAAGAGGAGAAAAAAAAGAAAGAACCGCTATAAGGTGCCTAACTGGTACATGGGTTCATAAAGGCTTAATAGCCCAATAGGAACGTTTCACTTTCTGAAGTGGCCTGTCTCTAAAGGCTTAATAGCCCAATAGGAACGTTTCACTTTCTGAAGTGGCCTGTCTCTTTGATGATGTCTACTTTCAGTCTCCTTTCCATAAATGTATGAGAATCTTTGTTTAAAAAAACTGATTTAGTAAAACACTGCTAATGACCTTAGAATTAAAGTCCCATTGATGGAATAAAATTGTGTATTCAAGGACCTGCTGCATAAGTGTCACCAGCTTTGGAAACTCATCATGCTCAGAGAGGTAGAGAGCCTTCATCTAAACCCTTGGCTTGTCCCTGGTCCCATGATGAAAAACAGTTTGCTTACCTGTAACTAATGATGTTCGGGTGGTCATCTGTGCATTCACACCTCTGTGATATAGTGCACCTGCGCCGATCCCAATCAGTAAATTTGAAAGCTAAAAGGGATTTTCACGCCCGCTCCCAAGTCATGTGCAGGGGCTCCACTGCGCATGACTACAGGGAGGGGCATGACGATCCCACCAGTTCCTTCTGACAGCTGTCATCAGTCCCAAAGCAATACGAGGATGAACAGCATTGGGGAAGGAGGGTGGGTGGTGTAAATGCACAGATGACCACTCATATATCATCACTTACAGGTAAGTAACCTGTTTATCTTCTTCGTGGTCTCTGTGCATCACACCTCTGGAAGACTAACAAGCAAACAGCCTACCTGGAGGAGGGTGTTGCAAGGTTCTCAGATTCACACTGACTGCAACACAGACCATCCCATTGCAGTCCGCTGATGGACACGCACATCAAGGACATAATGCTTCACGAACATGTGAGGGTTAGCCCCGGTCGCTGCATTGCAAATGTCCTGAAGTGGCATGCCCTTCAGGAAGGCTGTAGACGTGGCTAAGGCCCAGGTGGAGTGAGCACAGAGCGGACCTGGGAGCGGTTTCTTACCCAACAGGCAACACAACTTAATGGTTTCCACAATCCACCTGGACAGTCTCTGTGAAGAGAGCTTGTGCCCAAGGGAAGACATGGCTTAGGAGATAAAGAGGGCTGGAGTCTTATGAAAAGTCCTCATCCTATCTAGATAAAAGAGTAGGGCCCTTTTCACATCCAGAGTGTAGAAACAATGCTCTGTACCTGTAGCTTAGGCGGGGCCACAGAGGACAGTTCCAATACGCAGTGAGGCATCGATGGAACCTTAAGCAGGGAACCTTTGGGCTCATCCAAGTCTCTCTTGTGCTGCTTCTGCTTGACAGGTTTGAAGTCCTTACCCTCTCTTCGTTTCTTAGCAGGGGTGTGCTTCTTGGACTTAGACGTGAGGACTGAGCATTTGAGCACCGATCAATTGACATCAGTAGGAGCGAGTGTTGGAGATATTGTGGCAGTCAACACCAAAGCTGGGGCCAACATCGAGGCATGGCCTGATGTTTCCTGGGATGACGCCATTGCGGGAGAGAGTAATGATTCCAGCAAAGTGGTACGAAGCTTCACAGCTCTGTTATTTCTTGTTTGTTTTGAGAACTTTGAGCAATGTGAACAAGAGTCCATGTGGTGAGTTTCCCCGAGGCACAGAAGGCAGAGGGAGTGTCCGTCAGGGGGTACAATCTTACTGCCTTACTTGCCATTTGAAAAAGGCTGGGGGGAGGGCTGTTGGAGAAGAGTGGCCCACCGAGAATCGCACTCTAGGTAAAGTCACTAACTTGCAAACTTATTTCCATAGGTTGAAGACCAAGGAGTCTGAGGAAAAGGAAAAGCCAAACAGGCCCAAAAGAGAGAAAGTTACTGATCAGAGCAGAGGAGGTCCTAACAGCGCAGCAGTCAGGAGAAAACTGGTGGGATCATCGTGCTCCTCCCTGTAGTCATGCAGAGTGGAGCCCCTGCATGTCACTCAGGAGCAGGCATGAAAATCCCTTTTAGCTTTCAAATTTACTGATTGGGGTTGGCACAGGCGTACTATATCCCAGAGGGTGTGATGCACAGAGACCACGAAGAAGATGAGACTACTCCCCATTCCAAATAGGGGACAAGCTCTGGTAAAACTAGGACCTCCGATTATCCATCTGATACTGTGCAGTTACTACTTCCCCTAAAATCGTTGAGAAACATGGGTTGGCTCCTTGTATGTGTAGAAGGGCACATTTGGCCCCAACCCCATCAATCCCATCCGGACAGCATATCCTGCCCTGAAAATCATATGTTTGTTTTTACAGGTTCCATGAAGCTTACAGTATGCACAGTATGCATTACTAGATGTCGAACAGCTATTTTAATGTTCAAAGCATGCAAAGTTCATGCTTTAGAGCTCATCTAGTGACAGCAGCAAAAGAAGGGTTTTTTTTTCTTTTTTGGAAAAATATTTAATAGGCAAGTTGCAGTCTAGCAACATAAAGCTCTAGGGCAGATGATTTATAATGACTGGTTGAATATAGATATATTAGGGATGGGCACAAACCAGGAAAATGGTGGCTCGCTGGGGTTCACAGTTCATTCGATTAAATGAACCATGAACCACAAACATTTCTGTTTCCTGTTTTATGTTTCATGGAAGTTCCTGGGCGGATCATGGGAGATAAGTTCTCCCAAAGCCCTTGTTCGCAAACCATGAACTAGCCTGGTTCGTGCTCAAACTGATGTTTGTTTCATGGGAAAAGAGGAGGTAGAACTGCTGGTTGGTTCTTGGGAGTCTTCATTTGAGCCCTTTTCTCTGTGGGATGCATAAGATGTATCTGATGATAGGATGTACAGCTTTGCGAGAGGAGAAGAGGCTCCTCAAAATAATTATTTTTCTCTGCTACTATCACATCAGTTGAATAAGCTCCAGCTCTGATATTTAGGTGATTCAGACTTTCTCACAGAGAAACTGAAATTTGGCCTTTAGCTGTAACCTTTATCATAATTTTTGGCTGGTAAAACCTCTCAAATTTTATACAACCTGGATGCTGATTTATCAATAGTCTCTGCTGTAGAAGCATCTACCCCATATAATACTTTTTTGTGAATCGTTTTGGTCTTGTCTCTCTGAAGGATATCACCAGAGTTCTTTATTCTATGAGAACTACTACCTATCATTTGGCCTGTTGCACATCCTGGTTTATGGATCTTGAGCAGTCACTATATAGAGTTGGTTGAGAGAATTTTCCCTTAAGTGCTGAACAAAGCAGTGATAGGACCTTTATTGAAAAAACTTACACTGAATGTTCAAGTGTTTCTAATTTTGGGGGTAAGACCAGGTGATGGTTGATGAACAGGTTACAGAAATATCTGGATGGCATCTGCCCTTGACCCTCTTCAATCTGGTTTCAGGTCTACGCCAGAGACAACTTGGTCACCAATCTCAATTTACAGCCAGATAAGAGAAATCCTTCCTTACTGGCTTTCTTGGACCTATCAGCTGCTTTTGATACAGTCAGTCAGTTGTTACTGCTAGAGCAGTTGAATTCAGATCGAAGTTGGAGACATAACTCTGAGATGCACTGACTCTTAAAGGGCCCTCCAGCTGAACGGCTGGAGCACATGACCCACCGATTAACTGGAGGACCCTTTAAAACTTGCAGGAGGGGGGGGGCAGCCGTGATCCTTTAAATGCTTTTTAGAAGCAGGTGCCACTGGCACCTGAACTCCAAGGGGCAAATTCGTCGCTTGCAGTTCAGGCTGCCTCCCTAATGTGATGACATCACTTCTGTGTGACATCATCACTCTGTTGACATCCCACCCCCTCCAGGGATGCCCCCCAAAGTCCCCCACCAGCAAGTCGACAGGACCTGGAAACCCTATGGAACAACCTCCTGGAAGAAGTTAGAAGATTTACATTTCACTTCTGGGGGCAACCAAAACTAAGCTTTTTAGAAGACACTTTCTGTGGGGTGCCCTCAAAGATAGGTGCCTCTGTTGGATTTTATTTTTAAGATTTTCTGCTTGCTGTTTATTAGTCTTATTCTCAGAATATTTTACATTCTGCTGATTTTATTGTTGGGTCCCAGTTATCTGGCAGAAAGCCGGGGGTTATACAATTTTAAAATAAACAGATGATAAAGGAACTACTTTTAGAATTTCTAACTTCAGATATAATCCTCATGTAGAAGGGTTCAGAAAAAGACATCACTGAATGTGTGTCAGTGCATGCATGCATACAAAAGGGATTAAATGATACAGCAGAGTTTCAAGTGTATGCAGCTATATGCTTTTAATAGCCCTCCTAACATATTTTCAAAAAATAAAACCATTAATGTATTGCATTTTACACTGCCCCTCAGGTACCTGCTCATATGAATAAAAGGTATTATTTCCAACAGATTCTGCCCTTAAAGACCTCTAAGGTAAATAATCAAAATATATCTACCCCTTAAAATTTGACAATTGTATTTTAAAAGACAAACGGTAGGCTTATTATACTTTTAAACAGGAAGAAAAGCCATTATTTTAACTGATGGAGCTATGTGAGGAAAAACCCTGATGGCTGTAAAAGCCATCAAACTACTAAGACAGCACTGAGGTGTGCAGTCAGAACATGGATTATTTTCTTGAAATATCTAACATGATACTAAGACCCGAGGCAAATTTTAGATATGGAGCTTAGGTCTGGTTTGCTCGTTTTAAAAAAAAGTGTGTGTGTGTATGAGGGAGAGAGAGAGAGAGAGAGAAAGTACGAGAACAGAAGCATGCCACTTGGTGTTTTCCGTTCACAAGCGGACCAATGAAAGAGCATTCATTTGCAAAATATTGCTTGCACCACAATTCTGCAGATCCCCAGTATCTTCTGAAAGAAACCAGTACAATTGAGACGCTTTCAGTTTTTCAAAAAGACATAAAAAAGCTCACACACTGCTTAACCTCTTTGCAGTTTTTAAAACATTAAAACACTAGCTGCAACACGACATCTTCAAAATATCTCTCTTCAAAGCCCATTTATGAGGGTCTCATTTTACTTGGGGGGGGGGGAGGGTGAGTATATTTTGTGTGTGCGCACTTGTGAGCCTGGAAGTCATGATGACTTCTTGTGACACCTAGTGGGGCTAGGATGTTTCAGAGAGGTGGCTTGATATAACCTGCCTCTGTGTCCCAGCCCTGGTATTCCTTGAACGTCACCCTTCCAAGTACTTGCTATGGCCGGCCCTGCTTAACTTCTGAGATCTGACAAGATTGGGCTTGCCTGGGCTATCCAGGTCAGAGCACGATGGTCTCATTTTAATCCCTTCCTGAAGGCCCACTTTCACCTACATTCTTACATGTCTCTCCACGCTGCTTCCAATTGTGCTTGAAGTATTTTTGGAGGGGAGTTCCATTTTAATAACGCACTACAAATCTAATAAGAGGCAGCTCAGTGCTCTTTGGTGCCAAATGTGCCGAAAAATTTAACAGGGTTGCTGTCAGTAGTATGGGAGGTAGTCAAGCAGGGTTTGCCCCAAATGCGAGCCCCAACCCCCACCGAGCCTGCGCTGGCGGGGGAGGGCTGATTTGCCTCCTCGAGAGGCAGAAAGTGGAAGACACCGATAGGGGGCAGAGCCGGCCTATTTAGGCCGTTGTTAATAGTATGGTCACTTTAAGTTTGGCGGGGTAGCGCAATCAGGATGGGAATGGTGAGCACCTGGGCATTGTTATAAAGGAATTTAAGGGTCCCCCAGGAACGGATTTCGGGCCTTTGCAGCTCAAGGCCATGAAGGGGTGATCTTCCTTGGAACAATCTAGCTCGACCTACCTTAGTGGGCCTTTGTGGCTTTTGGGGTGGTGGGTCAGGGGTTCTCTTGAACATGCCATGCTGCTGGTCGAAAGCTACCTTCGGTGACTTGAGATCGGGGGCAGGTGCATCGCCTAGAAGGCAATGAAGGCTGTCAGGAGATTGACACCTGTCATATTCCTCAGTACATTTCTGGCAACCCCTCGCCAGTAGTTGGTATTAATTAATAAAGTGGTCCTTGTTAAATCCACACTGGTGTCTGTCTCTTTATTCCGACTGGGGGGGCAATGGGTAATGCCTATGTGTGTTATAACATGACACAGTATAACAAGCATACAAAAGATCCTTCCAGTGCCACCCAGGCAGCAGTAATGTGTGAACTGGGCCTTAGTTCCTAACGATCTGTTTCTATAAGGCACTGTTCCAGCAGACAAACATGCAGCATCACCCACAAAGGTGGCAACAATGGTGGAAACTCAAGACCTACCTGTGGTACTGCAACAGAAAGGCTGGTGTTACTGCATAGCAACTATCACCCATCATTATCAGATAAGTATAAAAGAACTGCCTGATAAATACATCTATTGTCTTCAACAGACTTAGAAGTGTGCACCTGTTCTTAAATTGATGATGTTTGTCCCACATATCCGGTATTTCACAGTTTATTTCCCTAAACATGGATGTTTCGTTTAGCTGTCATGGCTAATATCCACTGATAAATCTTTTATAATGTACTTGATTTTTTTTAACCATCTAAGCCTTCTTTACCCCACCCATCTGGAAAGTTCAAAGTGAAATAACACAGTTTAAAATACATGATCATGAATATAAAAATGAATATGGAAAAACATTATCACAATACCTTGCTAAAACAACAACGAAACCCTATTAATGATCAAAAGTCTTCCTAAAAAGGGCCACCTACTTAAAAGGGCTCTGTTGTAAAATGAGAAAAAATAACGACCGAGGGGACTAACTGAAAGTTATTCACAAAGATATCCAATATGGCCTTAAACATTCACTTTCCATTAATCCACAAGAAAGAGCTATGGAAAGAAACTACAGACCTCTTCAGAGAGACCGTTTCATTCAATGTCGGCTATAACAGTTAGCTAACTAACCAAAGATGACTATACCTGACAAACAGATGGAACAGCTAAGAGCAACTGGACATAGCTAGTGGCTATGACTACAATACTGGTGCACAAAGTCATTTTATGACTTACCATCCAGAGAAAGGAAATGGCAGTCATTGGGAGGCAATGCAAACATACTGTCCTTAAATACTCTGGGAATATGAGAGGCCTGACAATGTCACCATAGCAGTACATACCCAATAGACTGTAATTACAGTAATAATATATTAGAAGGGCAATGTAAGAGGAAAGATTTGGCCTACTTCGCCTCATACTCAGTGCTACAAAAGCAGAAAATAATCTCCTAGCTGTCCATGTCCAAAATCAATAGGCAGGCCTGGTAACATGAGCAGTTCTCAAACAACAAAAGGTTCTACTTTAAAACACAGGGTCCATTGTAAAATGGGGAAAAAACAACAAACCACTGGATTACCTGAAAATTATTCATAAAGACATCAATATGACCTTAAACATTAACTTTCCATTAATCAGGTTTGTCTCTCATAAATATGTAAGCAGATGGTAGCTTTACAGTTTAAAAGGAGCAAGTTTTCTTTATATTTTTCTCTTTTGCAACTTGCCTTAATGCATTTCATTTTAAAGGTTTTGTTCTTGCATTTGTTCTGTGTACATGTTGCTCACAGAGCTACTTGCTAAGCTTGGAAATGTCTGGAGGTCTGTGCTAACCAGGATAAATCTTGTTATACAGGCAGACTGACTATTCACAAATTACAATCTTGGGACAGTGGAGCATACATGAGAGAAGCAAGATCACACCCGCCGGATTAATCAGCGCCCTATGCACATTCAGGAAAAGCTGTGTACAAGTGTATGTGCTAAGCACCATACTTGTGATGAGGAAACCTGAGAAATGCAGGGTTTTGATCACATGTACTATGCCTAGCTGTGGTGGCTCAAGTGGTTAAGACGCTGAACTGCAGGCTGTGGAAGGTCAGTAGTTCAGCAGTTCGAGACCCGGGTGCCGCATGATGGAGTGAGCTCCCATCTCTCGTTCCAGCTCCTGCCAACCTAGCAGTTCGAAAGCAAGAAATTGCAAGTAGATAAATAGGGACCACTTCGGTGGGAAGGTAACAGCGTTCCGTGAGCCTTGGTGTTTAGTCATGCCGGCCACATGACCACGGAAACGTCTTCGGACAGCGCTGGCTCTTCGGCTTCGAAACGGAGATGAGCACCGCAACCCTAGAGTCGGATTCGACTGGCTTTCGAGCAAGGGAACCTTTACCTTTACTATGCCTAGCATATAACTTCTATGTGCACAGGATCTTGTTCACACAAGTTATACCCCAAAAGTACATAAGGGCAAGGGAGGGCTAGCAGTCACAGGGACACTCTCCCCACATTGTAACTTGCACACTGCCCTAAAGTGTCTGATCAAAATATTCTTCTTAGTGTAGCAATGCAAATCATTAACAAATAGAGGATGCTGTTCATCTATCTAGTTATAGTACTGTCCCAGCAACTGGAAAGGAGAATTGTTGTTGTTCCATGGATTTCAGATCAAAAGCAGAGATGTATTAACTCACAGGAAAATGTACTTAATTATTTTGCAATGGGACAAGTATATTTGCTGTTTCAGTAATATACACACACAACAAGGGAAAACCACAATGTATAAAATCAACAGAACTGGAAAACACCGTGTATAACTAACCAACTGTTATGTCTCTGTTTTAAGAAGACTTACTATTACATACCAAAGGCATTCTTTTATGTTCCAGTGTTAGAATTATATAATTTTACACAATTCAGTCCTCTCACACTGAAAAAGCAACAAGGCTAAATGCAGATGAATTCCAATAAAGACCAATCCAGTGCTGACAGTCCCTAAGAACTCAGTGAATGATGATGTACAACAGTCTTTAAAGACTCAAGATGTTGATAAAGTGACAGTCTCTAAAGCAGGGGTGTCAAACATGCGGCCCAGGGTGAGGGCTTCTATCAGGCCCGCAGTGGAACTGGCTGTCTTCTGCTTCTTCTTCCAGCTTACAGATACACACCTGAACAGTATATTCAAGATTGCAACAGCACAGACATTTTGATGCAATAATTCAGAGCAAGAGGTGTCAGTTATCAGACACTGTTAAATAAACAAAATATTGCAAGAGTGCTAATGTTTTAAGCATGTTTTTATTTTAAGTTAAAAAAAAAAACCTTTGTGTTTGTGTCCTTTGTAAAGTTTATATCTCCTCTACCTGGCATTACATTTTATGACATTTTATGTTGGCCCAGCCCAACAAGGTCTAATTTATGTCAGATCCAGCCCTCATAACAAATTAGTTCAACATCCCTGCTCTAAAGACTCAAAAAGTGTTGATGAAGTGACAACATGCATCCTGGGTTTTACACGTTTCCGGATCGTCTTCATGATTGCGATTATATCATAGTCTTCCAATCGGAACCAATGCTCAAATAAATTATCTTACTAGCAGCAATACACCGTCAATCATTTACTAATGGTAAAGCAGTTCTCCAGTAATATAGGCAAAGCAGAAATCAAGGAAGGCACAATAATATGGCCGGAATCACACCAGCAGCAGAGTCTCAATTGGGAGTGGAGGTCGAGAGACATAAGATGATAAATCTTATTTTTCTCATATGATCTCCTCATTTGACTTCCACATTCCTACATTACTGGAGCAACATGGAACAGAACCATGGAGAAGTGATCACCATTTCCAAAAACTAAGAACTGAAGCTAAGACTTCACGTGAAAACCACAGTAACGTATCACATGATTAATAGTCTATATTCACTCAAAGAATTGGGTCTTCATTTAAAGGTGTATTTCGTTATTTAAAGAAAGCTTAAGGTTTAATTCCTTTACAATATTCATCTTGTTTGTTCTAAGAACTAATAGGATACAACTGATTAACTGTGTTCACTGGATTTTGCTAGCTTCTTGATATCTAATTATGTAACTTATGTGGCCAGAAGACTACATGCTGATGGGAAAAACCCCATTTACCTGATAGTCCAAGCATACAAACGCTGAAAACCATATAAAAATGTATATATTCTGCAAAACACTGAGCAAAGACAAAAATGAAATTCCAGCCAACAAATGGTTACTAGTGGGAGCTATAGTATGTAAAGCTACAGTGTAAAGGTTTTGCTAATTATTTTAGAAGTCCATTCTCACAAGGAAACAAAAACTTTGTGGGGTTTTTTCTTTTCCAGCTCCAGTTTATTTGCTTCTTACAATTTAGATTTTAGAGGATCTGGGGAATTGTTTTGTTTTGGTTAAAATGCATTTCATGCACCTCGTTTTATGTATATTGGTATTTTACACTGCTGGTACTAAAATGTAATGAAATTGTTATGATTCAGTATTTCTACATTTATGATTTTTAATTAGTATAGTTTATCCTCTTAAAGTGTCTTGTATTTATTTTATTTCTATATTATTCATAGGTTCAGCTTATTTTCAAATAATCAAGACATATGACTGTATATTAAAAGACCCTGTGCTATCTATTTTTCAACATTACTCCAGCCCATAACATTCTTCCTTCTTTCAAAAACCTTTTAATGACTATAGATGGGTGTTACACTTATTGTAATTCCTCCAGTTAAATAAAGTTTAGGGGGGCAGAGAACACACTTTCCATTTAGCAACTTCCTTCCCATCATCTGAAAATCTTAAATTCTTCTGCTGACAAATTATTGATTAATCTCAGCAAACCTCATGCAATCACATGGACACCCCAAATGTCAGTGATACCAGAAAAACCAGCGCTTACATTGCTTAATTAATTGCCTCTGACAAAAGCTGAAGGGTATAGGTAGTGCTGCCAAGCTGTGGTGGGGGATCCGTGCATCTTCACAGGATCCTTGCCGCGGGGGACAGCGATACGCGATGCACCGCCGTCGCCAGGATGTGACGCTACACGTCGCTCTGGCAATGGGGCTGTTTGGAGTCCTGTTGCCAGAGCGACGCGTAGCGTCACATCCTGGCGACGGCGGGGCATCACGTATCGCTGTCCCCCGCGGCAGGGATCCTGTGAAGACTCACGGATCCCCCGCCGCGGCTTGGCAGCCCTATTAAGGCAAAGGGTACAAGCAAAGAAAAGCTGAAGGGTATAGGCAAAGAAACTTCTCTGATCAATTTCTTCTGCATGGATGAAAACGTAAGCAGTATTATTGAGTCCACTGGGGTAAATCTGGTAGACTCTGGTAGAATTTTATTGCATGAGGCCAAAGGCCATAACAATATAATAACAGCTGCCCAAGCAGTAATAAATATTACAGTAAAAACACAAGGTTAAAAACAATATTAAAATTGTCAGGACCAGGACATAGTGTAGAATACAGCACATTGAAAATCAGGGCAAAAGTTTTGCACGAATCTTCCTGGCAGCCAATGCATACAGTGACATCATGTAAGGTGACATAATGATCATCATCATTTAAGAGGTAGATGATTTTGTCTGGACTGGGGTAGTTCCACAGCTCTACAAACATCAACAGGTCTTACTAGGTGAAGGCATGGTGATTTGGTAAGCTGTTCATCTTACAAACACATTACTAAATGTTTCTTGGAACTGAGTGTCCAGCACATTTGTAATATGAGGGTTCATCTTCTGGGAAAACTCAATATGCCCAATCAAACAGATCTCCAGAACTATAAACTGACTAACTTTTTTCTCCAGTCACTAGAAGCATCATCCACAGCCAGATTTCTCTTACAGGATGAAGTGCAGGTACTCAAACTTCTCAAGAAAGCTGTACAATGGCAACACTAGTGTCAAATTTGAGGGGTAAAGTAGCTATCACAAGGAAAATACAGGATTCCCTTACGGGGTTCCTTCTATGAAATATCTGGGAGCAGGAAACTACAGGGGAGAAGCGACAGGTAGTGGTGTGATGGTTAAGAGTATTGGACTAGAATCTGGGAGAACATCCCCACTTTGACACAGAATCTTGCTGGGTGACTTTGGGCCAATCACACACTCTCAGCCTAACCTACCTCACAGAGTTGTTGTAATGACAAAATAGAGGAAAGGAGAACAACGTAAGCTGCTTTGGGTCCCCACTGACAAGAAAGGCATGGTATAAATTAAGTAAAAAAAAAAAAAAGCTGAACCAAGATGGCGACTGGGCGTGACCTCTGGTGCTCGAGCTCCTCCATTACAAAGTAACTTGGCATACCCCACCTAGCAAGGAATATCGGGAGCAGCGTATTCTACATTCTGCACTCAGTCAAGTATGTTGGTGGGGATGCTGGACTACAATTTGTTCGGCGCCCTAAGATTCTGGCGCGGCGAAATTGATCGCTCCTTCTCTTCGCTCCGGAGACATCTGGATCGAGGCGGTGTGGCAGCGCTGGTGTTGCTGAACTTGTCGGCGGCGTTCGACACTGTCGACCACCAGTTGCTGACCCATCGCCTCGCCGACGTAGGGAGTCAGGGGCTTGCCCTTCAATGGTTTGCCTCTTTCCTGCAAGGTCAGGGACAAAGGGTGGTTCTCGGGGATCAGCGTTCCCAAAGGTATCCCCTTGAGTGTGGGGTACCCCAGGGAGCAGTGCTCTCCCCGATGCTATTTAATATCTATATGCGCCCCCTTGCCCAGATTATCCGAAGTTATGGGCTGGGATGTCATCAGTATGCGGATGACACCCAGCTCTATCTGATGTTGGGTGGCCGGTCGGACTCGGGTCCCGATGACCTGCATCGGGCACTTGAAGCTGTGGCTGGTTGGCTCCGGCTGAGCCGATTGAGACTAAACCCGGCGAAGACGGAGGTCCTGGGCCTGAGTCGGGCCTATGATTGACACACACACACACATATATATAAATTATTATTATGTAATGTGAAATCTCAAATTGCATTAAATAAACTCTATGGAAAACTATATAGCTCCAATGTTAAGTTGATACATAGATAGCCAGTATTTATAGATCAGATCCCCTTGTGGATATACCATGGATATAGCCAACTTGTTACTACAAGGAGGAGAATAGTACTGGCTCTGGCTTCAGTCTTAAACACACTTACTAGGGAGTAAACCCAATCAAGCTCAATGGGACTGACTCTGAATGCACTTACTTACATATGCACTGTACATTTGTGATCTCCTGCTTTACACTTTTCACGTTAGTATATATGCATGAATAGGACTTTTTACATGGATGACACTTCCATATTAGATCCCTTCCAGTCCGGCTTCCGACCAGGCCATGGGATGGAGTCTGTACTGGTCGCCCTCATGGATGACCTTCGGAGGCATCTGGATCGGGGCGGTTGGGCAGTGTTGTTGTTAGACCTGTCAGCAGTGTTCGACATGGTCGACCGCCAATGACTGCTCCACTGCCTCACTGACGCTGGGATTCGGGGTCTGCCTTGCAGTGGCTTTCCTTGTTTTTTGGGATTGGGGACAAAGGGTGCCCCTAGGGGAACAGATGTCCTGAAGACATCCGCTTGTTTGCGGTGTGCCCTAAGGGGTGATACTTTCCCTGATGTTATTCAACATCTATATGCGCCCCCTTGCCAATATTGCTCGGAGGCATGGGCTGGGATGTCACCAGTATGCAGATGACACCCAGCTCTATCTGCTGTTGGGCAGCCAGTCTGGCAGATCTGGACCTGGTGTTGCAGGCCATGGCTGGTTGGCTTAGACTGAGCCAATTGAAATTGAATCCGATGAAGACAGCGGTCCTGTGCCTGAGTCAGAGTGGCCCAACTGTAGGGATCCCACTTCCGACCTTCAATACGGCACCAGAGGTTAGGAGCTTGGGAGTTCTCCTGGATGCCTCCTTAATGATGGAGGCCCAGGTAGCAGCCACTGCGAAGTCAGTCTTTTACCATCTTCAGCTGATCAGGCAGCTAGTTCCCTTCCTTGAACGCAATGTCCTGGCAACAGTGATCCATGCAATGGTCACCTCAAGACTGGATTACTATAATGCTCTCTACATGGGGTTGCCCTTGTCCCAAATCTGGAACCTGTAGCTGGTGCAGCAGCCAGAATGTTGTTGGGCTTCCCTATGCGAGAGCATATCTGGCCTGCACTAAAAGTGCTGTACTGGCTGCCTATAGCATACCGAATTTGGTTCAAGGTGCTGGTTCTTACCTTTAAAGCCCTATATGGTCACGGGCCTACATACCTAAGGGACCACCTTTCTCACATGTACCCCAGAGAGTACTACGATCGGGGTCCCAAAGCCGTTTGGCCCTTCCGGGCCTCAGAGAAGTCAGACTGGCTGTGACGAGGCCCAGGGCCTTCTTGGTAGCGGCTCCATACTGGTGGAATGAGCTCCTGGAGGACATCAGGGCCCTGTGGGACCTTTTACAGTTTCGCAGAGCCTGTAAGTCGGAGCTCTTCCACCAGGCTTTTGATTAGGGAGCTGCACCCAAGAAACTGAGGCTCTGACCCTGGTATTAACATCATCATCATCAACAGCCTAATATAACCCAGACTATGATGTTAGCTGGATGTTGCCTGTGGATGCTGCTAATGCCCGACAGCATGATATAAACTGTACTAGCACTTTATATTATGTTATGTTTATAATTGTATTATGATTTTATTCAAATTCTGTTTTAGCTGTTTTATATACTTCATATAAGCTGCCCTGAGCCTGCCCTGGTAGGGAGGGTGGGATATAAATTTAAATAAATAAATAAAATTACACTCCTTCCCTATAATAAGGAAGTGTTTTAACAGTTTTATATTGCACATTTACTTAAGTAAGACCCACTGGGAAAAGTAGGGGTGAGGGATTAAGGACATAATGAGAGGGGTAAGTCTACCTACAGGGCACAGGGAGCAGTAGGAGAATGCAACAGAAATCCACCATATTCTGCAGCAGCCCATATTCAGAATAACGTATCCTTCCACTTCTATTACCTTGATGGTGCTCACTATATACCAGCTGCCTTGAAACTTTTTTCTGCTAAAGTTCTAGCCCAAATGAGATATGGGACACAAATTATGCGATTTACTAATCTTCAGGCGCTAGAATTGGTCCAAACAAAATTCCTGAGATCCCTATTTAACACTCCAAGATGTACTCCCAATGTCATGGTGAGACAAGAAGCCGGTCTCAATACAGTCGAGCTGAATATTTGGATGCATTCTCTCTGCTTTTGGCTGAAAATCCACCTTTTTCCCACCGGGTTATTTCCTTTACTACTGGCTACATCTCCCTACCCTCAGTGGTCCACTAGAGTCATTAACAAACTGAGAACATTAGGATTAGACCCGTACCAACTTTTGGAAAGCGGCTATGCTAGGGCAAAAACCACTGTTTACCAGCGTCTCAGAGATATTGAGCTACAAACATCGTATGCCACACTTCCGCCTCTTTACAAATCTCTGAAATCCAAAACGTTAATGTCTGCTCCTTTATACCTAGCTAATATTTCCAACCCAAATCATAGATGGGCCTTTTCCAGAGCCAGATTTGACACTTTTCCATCTGCAGTTCTTTCCGGAAGATTTCATCGTATCCCCAGACATTTGAGATTTTGCTCATGCCCTTCCGAGTCAATAGAGACCCTCCCCCATATATTATTTCATTGCTCCCACTATGTAGAAGAAAGAGCCCTTTTGATTATGCCTTTATTAAGGTCATTTAGGTGTCAAGGACAATTAGTAATTCAGTCCGAGGAACTTTTGCTGAAACACCTACTGGAGGATAAATCCACAGCTATTTCAAGGAATGTTGCTAAATTTCTTTTTATTGCAATTATAAAGCGCAAGCACCTCCTTAACACTCCTTGAGAAGTTCTTTCTCTGTAATGCCTTATGACAATCTGGAGACTGTTTTTGACTCTGTATGCTATTTGATGGGTCTTTGACCGTAATAAACTGATTGATTGCTTGTTACCAGTCCTTTATCTAGCACGCAGTTATTATTACTGCAACCACTATCAAAGGGTGTGGAACCTTCAAAAGTATGAAACAAATAAGCACAGGTCTAATTCTTTGACAGAAACCAATGGGAATTTCCAATTTTAACTTTGACTAGCTACTGTTACTTTCTTCCTACTATTGCTGTTGTTATTTCTCAGTAAACCTGCACCTATGTCAGCCGGTTGAATGTTTTTCTCCATAATCAAATGCCAACAGGAACGAAAATGTTGTCACCATTACCCCACGGTTAGTGTAAATTTATTTGCTGTGTGAAGGTTATATTGCACATACGCACTTGACAGATTGTAAGTTTGCTAACTTCCAATCAGTTTTTAAGTGCTTCCAGTACTTTCCTCTTAAAATCTAAGTTATTTGACAAATTGGAATTAAGTTATCTTAGGTCAATGTAACTGTACGTTAAACTAATGAGGTGTATGCCTATGAGTTATGTCTGATTAGCTTAATACAGTTAGTGCTGGACAGCTTGGGCTGCTGACCTTGAAGGAGCTGAGATAACATTGAAATGCGTTGGAGGATGCGGTTGTGATGTAGAAAAAATTTACATAATAGTTTGTCATACATACTCCTACAAAATAGGATTGTTTCAAAGTCGGGCAATGTAAAACCCACACAACACCTCAGGCAAAATGGAATCGTATGTATGTATTTGTTTCAGACTGGCAGCTTATAAAGAATTAGAAGAAGCACAGCCAGAAGAGAAAATGATTATTTTAAGGTTTGTATTTTAAGTTCTGTTAAAGCAGCCAGTTCTACAAGATTGCATTATAGTAAATCAAAACACACAAACGATGCAGCATGGAAGCTAAACCAAAGCTTAAGTGAGGATTCACTCAACTCCTTCTGTGCATGAAACTGGCTGATCGAATCATCAGATGTGTGTAGGAAGTTCTGGTCTTCAAAAAAAAAAAAAAAGATCAGACTTGTAAAACTCATGTTACCATTATCCCAAGCGTTCATTTAACTCATCTTATCGCTCACTGATATGGATTTTTTTTTAAGCCACAGTGTGAGAAATATAGCTGTTAAAGTTCACCCTAGAGGGCATTGACTTCAAAAGCTCTCCCCCTAAATAAGAAAGCCAAATAAATTCAGGATTGAAAACTATGACTATGTACTAGCTAGCTGCAGTGACCTCTTTTCCAAGAACTGAGAAGCAGCTTTTTCTAGTTTGCTAAATTGTTTCATCAGCTGCATGTGACAATGATAGAGCCAACTGGGTGCTGCAAAGGAAGTACTGGACTTAGATTGGGGGAGACCACATCTACATCTAGCTATTAATCTCACAGAAAGGCCTTGCACAAATCACAATCTCCTAGCCTAACCTACCTTACAACAATGTTGGGAGGATAAAATGGGTAACGCTTACAAAATTGGAATTGCACCTGTGTTGTTGGGGCTACTCTATCACACACATAAAATATGCTAATACATTTCTTTTGACATACTGACTGCATGCCATATTGGTCATAAGCCTACAGTAAAGTCTGTAAACAACACTTTGCTAATCACAGCTTTGTCCTCTCCTCAACTTCCATTCATGATCTCAGATAAGATGATGGGGCAGCAGCCCAGCGAGTCCTTACCCTGAATGGCTCCTAAAAATTGAGACAAATAAAATGAATACTGCAGGGAAAGTAGTTAGGCAGTTTTGTATCAAGATGAATTCCTCTCTTTAAACCTGGGGGGGGGAAGCAAGTCTATCGACAGCACAAGCATTTCCTAAATGCTGGGTATGAAGTTTTCTGAGTCATCGGAAGTGCACACAAATTGAAAGGAAAGGAGTATTGCCTGAGTTTTCTTACTTGATTTTTTTTTTAAAAATTATCTATTAGTGCCCTTCCAAAATGGACCAAATAACTCCTGTCCATGGCCATTTCAGCACATGTGGGGACAGGAACCCCTCCTCCTCACATACTACAATCCTGAGCTGAATTGGCCCCCTGCAAACTTTTGAAATGCCTTTCCCCAGAGGTGCTATGTAGCTGCAGGAAAGTGAGTCACATCCAGGGAACCTGGACTCAATTTATTAAAAATCATAATGTGTCGATTGGCCCTAAGTGTATATATGGGCGTGCATAGGAGTATGCAATGCTCTACCCAAACTGAGATGCTCCATAAGTTAAAAGCCTTTACTGATTTATTATGAAGTTTGACCACTTATATGGGGGATGCATTTATATAGTAAATTATGCTTCAGGCTCCTGACCCACTGACTGTAGGATGGAGTTATCCCTGAAAGGACAGGGATTGGTCATCTCTTCTTTCAGGACTCTCTTTTACTGGTTCTTCAATTGGGAAATATCAGAGACTGAAACTGAGCCTCATATATGCAATGCATATTCTCTCACTCTCTCTCACAGCTAACATTCCCCTCTCTAGTTGACATCAGATCAATGCCAGAGTATTGAATGAATTGACTGAGTGAGCTCCATATGCTCAGAACAGCATACAATGTTCTTTGCTCCTCCATTTTATTCTCACAACAACCCTGTGAGATGGATTAGGTTAACAAAAATGAGTGGCAGAGATCTGAACCTGGACCTCCCATATCCCAGTCCAACACTATAACTACTACATAGCACTGGCTCTCAAGTTTTATACCTACAAGGATCGCAATAGCTCTCCTTACCTGTAATCAGCACTGGCCGGTATGGTTTGCATGAAGTAGAGAGCTGCCGTTCTAGCTCTCCAATGCCATTTCTTTGCAGGGAGAGTAAAGAGGACACAATCTTCTATGTCCTCTTGAAGAAGATCTACTAACTGCTTGTGCGAACCTCCATAAAAAGCTTCAATCAGTAGAATGCTCATTCTTGTATAAGTTTCCAAAGTTGTCCAGGAATCTAAAAAAGCACATTAAAAAACCATCATATTATTAATAAAGCCTACTTTATAATTATTTCATTTTACATGTGTCATATAGGAGCATGATAAAAGCAGAACCACATTACAGGAGCTCAGCCAGCGAGTTCATTTTTAAAGGAATTCAATCTTTTTGTTTCATTAATAAGTTTAACTTAAAAAAGACTAATTAAAATTGCAGGCATAGAAAAAAGAAAGTGTCTATTAATCAAAGTCATATTCCATTAAAATTTAGGTTGCAATTAACCATTCAGTCATACACGTGTATGCATGGAAAATTCTTAGAATTTCACTTCACCTGAACATTTACCAACAGCTCATGCTAGAATTTTAAAAATATACATGTATTGTGTCTTAAAAAATAGTAGGCAGTCTGACCTGGATAGCCCAGGCAAGCTCGATTTTGTCAGATCTCGGAAATTAAGCAGGGCCGACTCTGGCAAGTACTTGGAAAGCAACCTCCAGGGATACTAGGGCCAGGACGCAGAGGCATGTGATATCAAAGCCACCTCTCTGAAACGTCCGAGCCCCACTAGGGGTCGCCAGAAGTCACCAGGACTTCCAGATTCGCAAGCACATACGCACATACACTAAATACAAAAAAAAACCCACAACCCAGCAGACACTCTGTCTATAAAATATAATTCATTTACAACCAAACAAAATTTACTATAAATTTGAGAGTATATAAAAGTAAACAGCATTTTAAGCATAGCTCAACCAAAATAATCTTTCATACTAAAGGCAGTATAGAAAGATGACTTAAAAGAAACTTGACTGGGGGCAGCCTACGGAAACCTTGGCTATGTTGTCTACCTCTAGGACATCTGCACTGAGCTAGTGAAGACTTCGAGGATCACTAAGGGACTTGGAGGATCGCTAAGTGACATTTTCAGCCCCTAGAGGAAATGCAGAAATACATTAATATACCAAAGTGTTTGGAAGAGAACAATATTGTAGACTTTAAGGAGGCTGTTCACACTGAGCCACAGGGCAGTTGACATACAAAACCAATGCAAACAAAAAGACATTCTTCAAACAAAAAGAGAATAATCTGTGACAATTGCCCGAAAGTAGTCATTACCTTGAGGTAGTAAGTAGCAAAGGATTCATATATGCCTACAGTCATTTTTTCTGGAAAAACATGTTTTTAAAAGAACACGCTGGATTAATTTATGTTCCTATTCAACATCTATATAGCCCTTTTAAATTAACCATGCAGGGATCACAAATCAAAGCACTCACTTCAGTATTTTTACCACTTAGCAGCTACACAAGCACACGGGCTTTGTTTCTAAAGGAAAGGTACTAGAAACTACTTCCGACAAGATATTCTTCCACTATTACTTGATCGCTGGAATACAGATCCATAGTAGTAAGGCTGCCTCAATGTACGAGGTTCACTATCCATCCATGCACTCAGCATGGCTCACACACATATGCAAGCGTCAGCATATTTATTTATTTATTTAATTCATTTATACTATGCCCAAAGTGGCTTACATCATTCTCCCCTCCACCATTTTATCCTCACAATAGGTAGGTTAGGCTGAGAGTGTGTGACTGGCCCAAGGTCACCCAGCAAGCTTCCATGGCACCAGTGGGGATCTGAACCTGGGTCTTCCAGATACTAGTCTGACACTCTTAACCACTACACCACAGTGGTGACAAACACACGTAACATATGTATCGTATTTTGTACTAGGAATCCATGGTTAAAGCATTCTATTTCAGGGACTCAGTCTTGGTCAGTTCCCCATTTTGTTATGGTATAAAACGAAACATTGACTTATCGGCCTAATTACGTTATTTATTTATTATAACCAGAAATCTTAATAATCTGGGTTGGGGGAAGAAAGGAAAGTCACAACACTGTAGTACCTCGCTACAAGAATGGCATCAAACTGCCATGGGGGGAATCATGTCTGCCGAGATACAAAACAGATCACAAAATACTATTCTTGTTATTGGGGGGGGGGGATAGAAATAACATTAAAGGTTTCCAAAACTCAATGGTTGAGTCTGGTAAGACTGAAAAGAAGCCCATCAGGCAGCAGTAAAACGAAGTTCCAGCATGGGGCAAAGGGAGCCCTGCGCTGCTTGGGGTCTGTCTTTCAGACAGGGGGAAACTCAAGATTCCTGACCATTCCAGGATCATTAAAGAGTACATGGGAGACAGTGATGCAGAAGCTCACTAGCCACAGTTCAACATGGCTTGCTGCTGTTACGGGCTCTTACAGGCCATCACCTTCAGGACACCACTCTGGGTTTCTCTTACGAGGGACACTGCTAGCTTCGGGTAGTAGCGGGGACCACTTACCCACTGGCTCCGTTCTTCGTTGTAAAACTCTCCTGGTTCACTCCAAGGCTTTTAAAACCGGCGGAAATTAGTGACCGGACTCCGTTGTTTAACAGAATAAAACGACTTTACTGCGACACCTCGCATTTTCCTCCAGCACCACCTTAATCAGATACACGTTCCATATGTTCCAACAATCAAACCGCCCTCTGGGATTCTTCCCAAAATATGTCAGTTCCCTATGGCTGTTAACCTCCAACCGCCCTTCACCTCCTCCCTCACTCTCCGACCCGTTCTCCCCCCTCTGTCCATTTTCTGTCCATCAACCTCCTGAACATTCCATTTCTCCACACCGCCCTATGTCTGCACAACGCCCTTCTCCAGGTGTTCCCTTTTTGGAATCCGTCACACTGCCTACACTCCACACTGCTGTAATTAGAAACGATAAGAAATTAGAAGTGATTTTTTGCTTCCTTTTTTTTTTTAATCTACCCTGCTGCCTTTCACAGCGTAGGAACACACTGAATGGCTTGATTCTTTTCAGGCCATTGCTTAATCTTATTGACACTGAACTCAAGAGAAGCTAAGAGGGTCAACGTAAGATTCACATAAGATCTGGCTTTCGCAGAATTACAGAATGAACCTATGCAGCATTGCTCCAATGCACTAAAATTAATAGAATGAAACAACTGCATAGGATTGCACTATTAATCTATTAAGCATTGTTAAACCTTCTTGAATTACCTTTAAGCCAGGAGAGAGAAAGAATCTCCTGTCTTAAAGATATTGTTTAAACTCGTTACTTTAAAAGTATTGTTTTCTGTATTTTAAAAGTAACTATTGAGTTTATACAGAAGCATTCACATGCAAAAGGATACTTGGCAAAACTAATACCATGCATGGTAGTTTGACGATGTCTGCATTGACATCCGGAGGCTAAAAGAACTCCACAGGCTCAGACCTAAAGAGCTATTTTACATATGACCATGGATTTAGGCATGCCCAGTATGATTTTTGGCTCTTTTTCCTCTTCCAACTGCAGACCCCTGTGTCCTATGACAAGCTTCTTTATGAGATCTCAATTTCTAAAGCGGTGCACAAAATGGCAAAGGAGGCTGCTGATTTAGAAACACAAATACACACAACCCCCCCCCCCAGCACTTCGAATTAGCTCAATGTTCTTTGGGTCCCAACCATCGCTGGTGGCAGAGGTAGACTGCAACCCATTTCTCTATCCCAGCCTAGACCCCTATAGATCCCCAAGAGCAATATAAACACACACTAATCAGTCTTGATTTTTTTCCAGGTTGATTATTTTATTTTAAAAAATCATATCAAATCATAAGACAGTGGGATGAAAATATGTATTTATGGGATGAAAATTGTGGTATTTTTTTAAATTTCCTTTGACCTAGCCAAGTTAAGGTAAATATTCACCATGTATTCTCAGGAGTTCTACATAATAAATGGTCTGAGAACGTGTACCCTATCAGATTGAAGGCAATGTTCAATTAGGTATAAATCATTTCAGGTATTTTAGTCATTTCAAGGGAAACAACAAATATTAGAACAACATTGCAGCTTTCTCATTTACAGTACTTCCTTTCTCAAGGGTGTCTCTTTGGAAACAGTAATTCTCCACAATGTACTAATGGCTTGATTCCATTCTCAGGAGTGCATCATTGTGGGGCTTGAAAAATTCACCATTCTGCATTACATCATAAGGGGTTTCCCCCCCAAAACCCCCCCCGGGATGTATGCTTCTTAGAACTTTAATCCTTAAACATGGGCTGGCTCTTCAGTAAATATTAGACCAACAGTATTTGGTTTCTGTGAAAATACTCCAAAACTGAAACATTCAATACTCTTGAAACAAAACAAAACAAAAATACTGTGCAAGGTGTATTATATACTAATAGTACATAAAGCAACACAAAATGGGAAATTTGCCCCCAAAACAAAAGTGGACAAAAGTGGTCTTTTTGAGGAAAAAATTCAAAGATACAAATATATATATAAAACTCTACTTGAAGAAGAAGAAGAGATTGGATTTATACCCCACCCTTCACAACCCAAAGGTGTCTTAGAGCGGCTTACAAACTCCTTTCCCTTCCCCTCCCCACAACAGACACCCTGTGAGGTAGGTGGGACTGAGAGAGCTCTAACAGAAACGGCTCTTTTTCAAGAACAGCTGTGCCAGAGCTACGGCTTGTCCAAGGTCATCCAGCCAGGTGCAAGTGGAGGAGTGGGGAATCAAACCCGGTTCACCCAGATTAGAGTCCACGCACTTAACCACTACACCAAACTGGCTCATTGAAACAATGGTGATAACCAAAGAGTTCTACACTAAATGAAACAATATTTACAACTGTTCTACTACTAGCTTAAATGTTGAGGCTATTGTAAGCAAGCAAGTCTGAAAAAAGGCTTGAATTGTGATGAATAATAAGTGTGTCATTTTAAAACAATAATCCCTGAAGTCTGACAATTGTAAACAGTTATTCTTTCAGGAGAGGCATCAAAAAGTCCATCAGGAATGGTAAATTTTGCCACTGTAGTAAAGTTGGCTGGACTTGACACATCATCCTCAGTGACAAACCCAGTATTTCCTCTCTAGTCTGAGCTGAGCATCTCCATTTATCAGGGCGCACAAGAGGCAAAACATAGTATAATGTGCTCATGGCCCCATTGAACATGGTACCTCAGCAACATATGCACAAGCTTCATGAAACTTCAAAATAAAGAATCTGGAATTGCAGCTGAATTCAGATTCTTTTCAAAACAGCACACCATGTGATTGTTAAGTACTGAACTACACTTATTCTTCCTCATTCCTGATAAATTAATATGCCAAGTAACTGCAAGACTGCAACCTTACTAAAACTTTAAAATGCATTGCACTCGCTATGGCAGACTGATACATTGCAAGTTCTCAGGGGTCAGTTTTGGAAAGAGGGAGGAATGTTCAGCTGTCATGATTACAGGGTTTGTCAGTAAGTGGGGGCAACTTAAAAAAAAAAAAAAACTATTGAGTACACCACATCACCTTGCCTGGATTACAAGAGCTCTCCCCAAGGGACCGTTCATGTCCACAACTACTGTTGCAGATTCTCCTAAACCATTTATGGAGCTGCAGTGTTGCAGTTTGTGTTAAAGGCTTAAAAATCAGAGATGCCAAGCCCAATCATAGCAGAGGCAGTGGGGTCTTTCAGCTAGCAAAGTCTCTGTAAATCAAGTCACCTCGATTCACTCTCACACACATGTAGACTGTTGCACTGCAACAACTGTTCTCCAACTGGCACACTTCAAGAAAAATCGGCATAAAAGTAGGAACCATTTGTATTTAACATCTAGTACTTCACATTTAATATTTCAGAACTAAAACTATTTTAAGAAAGATCTCAAATTTAATAAACTCAAAGCACCTTAATGACCTCAGATTTTCATTCTTCACTGAAAGCTACATATTAAGCAGCAACACAGAAAAAATGTAACCTTCCACAACTGCAGTAGCTACAAAAGTACTACTGAGTCAAAGAGAAACTGAAGCGTTTGTTTGTCTTTCTTAAAGATCCTAGGTAGAGAAAAACTTCCCAATTTGAAAGTAATTTATTTAAAAAGATGTACTTACTCTGCCTTACACACGTAAATGTGGTTTCACGGATGTCAATTTAGCTCATATCAAAAAGCCATGGTTAATCCTTTATGCTGACATAGTGGACAGTATAAATTACAGTTTGTATTTAAAGCTCCCTCCAACAAAATATTTTAGCAATCATAAAAAAAAAACACAGGGGTGAAACTGAACAAAATTCGAGTCCAGTGGCACCTTTAAAACCAACAAAGTTTTATTCAAGGTATAAGCTTTTGTGTGCATGCACAATTCCTTGAAATGGAAGTTACCACTCCATACATATAGGTAGACAGTGAGCAGCAAATTAGGATACAACATAATGAAGATACTTAACAGATGCAAGGGCTGAAAAGGAGTAACAAGCTTAGTTTATATGGCCACCATTTGTTTGGACTTCATTCTGGGTGAGGGACACAGTGAAGGAAATAAATATATCAGAATTGGAGATTGATGTGTAAATGTACCCTTTTTAATTGTGGAATTCTGAGAGTAATTAACCGAGATTCTGTTGCTGCACTCCATCTGTCTCCTCTCACGCACGGAGGTAACTAACAGCATCCTTTTCTTTAAGGTGGGGTGACCGGTTGTGCAGTGTTATATCTTCTCTGTCACCGGACCAGAGAACTACATTCCAATCTACCATTCCAAATTACATTAAACACTACTATTCATTCCATTACAATCACTATTCCAATCTACTATGACAAATAAGAAATACAATAAAATAAAGAGGATGTATAATCCTTCTTGGTGCCCATATTCAAGTTAGATGTTGTATTATTGTGAGTGAGGAGTTGTTTAAGATTGGGGGGCTGTCTGTGTGCAAGAAAAGGTTTGCCCCCCAGTGCTTGTGAAAGAGAACTGTGATTATTCAATGGAAGCTGTAAGTCATTGGTGATGCATTGAACTGTTTGGAGTTGAGAGCTGTATGTGACTACTAGTGGTGTTCTGTTAGTGTCTCTTTTGGGCCTGTCTTCTAACAGGCTTTCTTTGGGTATCATTCTGGCTTTGTTAATCTGTTTCTTGACTTCATTTGGTAGATATTTTAATTCCAAAAAAGTGTGTTGTCGATCCCTCAGGTGAAAATCTCTGTCTGTGGGATTGGAACAGATGTAGTTATAGCATACCACCTGGCTGTAGACAATAGATTGTTTGGTATCTTTAGGATGGTAGCTGGATGCATGTAGGTATGATTGCCCATCAGTTAATATATTCCATAGGTAGAGAGCTGCTATTAGTTTTAGAAAACAAAGTATATGGTTTCCATAAGGGTCTTTTCAATACTTAAATGGTCACACATGAGAAATTTATTCCACCACCATGACTTCCACAATCTTTTAAAAAGTCACTAACTACAAAAGATTTAAATACATAATGTTTGTCTATGCCAAATTATAAACCTTTGTTGATCTGACATACACATTGCACTACTTAGAGGAAAGACAAAAACAAACCTGTGTCTTTGTACAATCAAATCAAAATGGGATTTCCCAGAGAGTTATTATAGAGGTATTACTGTGATACTTGTCTGCTTTTATCCCTCCCATCCACTATATTCTAAACAAAATGCCATTACTAAGCATTAAAACACAGGAAAAATACTAAAAGACATTCTATTACCAACAATGCTCATTATTCCTCCTGGAAAACCCAGCTAATAAAATATAAACGCTACAACTGCATTTTAACAGACGTACTAAAATATGACTGCTAAAAGTATAATGAGCATATACTGTGCACAGCTGTATATGTTCAAAGGTGAACATACCAGACACTTTGAGTAGTTATGGTAAATGTGCAAAGAAGAAAACAAGGCACTGTATTCTGAGGAATTTATAAATATAAACTGTTTTTCCAACGAAGTAACATACAAATCACAGTTAACAGCTAACTTTCATCAGCCTTTCTAAACAATTCCCAGTGTTCATTAGATACTACACAAATGCATGAAAGGAGTCAAAGAAAATTTAAGTAATTGTTTAAAATCTAGTTCAGATGCGGCTTGCATGGCAAGTATCTGGGTTTCATAATCTTATACTTTACATTTTTACGGAAATCAGCCTTATCTGGAGAAACAAACAGGTCCCTCTATGTGGAGGGGTAGGCACTATACTGAATCCTCCAGCTGTTGTTGGTTTAAAAGGCCAGTCCAAGAGGCTTCCGAGGGGAATGCAGGGATAGGCTATATCTTATTGCTATGCTCAATCGCTACCTTCTGCAAAGTGAATGTGGTGTATGGTGTGCGTGCTGGCCTAGTACTGGGGACACCCAGGTTTAAAATCCCTACACTGCAATGAAACTCTCTGGGTAAACTTGAACCAATTACTTTCTTTCAGCCTAGCCTACCTCACAAGATTGAGAAAATAAAATGAGAAAAAGAAAACCATGTATTTCACTCAGTTCTGCAGAGGAAGGTTGGAATGAAAGTATGATTGACACACAGAGTGACCAAGCATCCTCTTCCCTGTACAGCCAGTATCTGAGGATAGAGCTATACATAAGTTTTTTTAAAAAAAATTAACGGAAAACCAGTATTACTGGAGTACTGAAAACACTCACGAACTCTTGCCTGAAATGGGGTGATTACTGAAAACCAAAAGCAATATTAATCCAGTGAAAACAGAGACAGCAGCCTGATCAGTTCAGCTGACGGAACGGCATGGCTCTACCACAACTGACCACACAGATTTGATTTTTGTGTCTTCCTTCCCCTTTCGTTTCTTTCCTACTACCCTTGTGTTGGATACTGTTATTTAGATTATACAAGAGGTGGGACCCGCAATATTCGCGGGGGGGGGGGGGGGTGTGCCTAGCCGGCTGGCCACTACAACAGCAGGAGTTCTACATGGAGGAGAAGGAGGCAGCCGCAGGTGAGCCCAGCAGGTGGCCCGCCAGGCTTCCCCCCCGCGCCCACTCACCTGCCGACAACAGCAAGAGCCATGGCTCCCAGCCGCTGGCCCGCCAAGGCTTCTCCCCCTGCTCCCGCCGCCAATGACAGCAGCAACAGTGGCGAGCCCTGTGGGCTCCCAGCCGCCTGCCCGCCAGGCTTCTCCCCCCCTCCGAAGCAGCAACGTGGCAAACCCTGCACGGCTCCCCACAGCTGGGCCCACCAGGCTTCTCTCCCTCCACCGGAGCAACGGCCATGGCTCCCAGCCGCCGGCCGCCAAGGCTTCACCACCGCTGCCAGCAGCAATGGCAGCAAGCCCTGCGTGGATTGGCCACAGTTCGCATTGGTAAGTGTCCATGCGCAGGGGACTGTTTTACTTTTGCGGGATGTAAATATCCCCCATACAGTTTTTAAAGCTTTTCAGATTTTTCTGCACACCTGGGGATTACCCCAAATGTGCAGGAAAATCTCGGTGCCCCCTAGATGCCCCCGATGTGCCGGATTTATATATTTGCATGTGGGGGCACCTTGGCTATTAGATATATAGATTGTTAATTAGATTATTTAGATTATAAACAGATTAATCTGTGCAGTGTTACAATGCATAGTGTTTGAAGTGCTTTATCAATAATACAAATTATCATTAACTAGGAGTAAGGCCCATTGTGGGAAGAAATACAATGAACTCTAGAAAGAGGCTCCAGGTGAATGTTCTAGCTGTGGCTGGTGGGGTGGCAGAGGGAAGGGGAAAATAGATGGAGGCAAGCCATGTTTATTTCCTTCTGCTTAGCTACAAGGCAGGGCTGTCTCAAGTCATTTTGCTGCCCCCAAGTGAGTAGTATGGGAGGAGAGCAGCATGGTAGCAGGTATGGTTCCCTCCACCCCTGACTTATGAGGATTTGGGGCTATGCAGTGGCAGCTAAAGTAGAAAAGCACCTCCTCCTATACTATGTTTTCTGAGTTCCAAGGGACTGGAAAGTGGTTCCGTAGCCAGGTACAGGGTTGCCAACTCTGGGTTGGGAAATACCTGTAGATTTGAGGGGTACAGCCTGGAGAATGCAGGGTTTGGAGTGGTGAGGGACCTCAGCAGGATATAATGCCATAGAGTCCACTACCCAAAGCAGTGTTGGGATCCCAAGCATCGAGAATAAATCCACGTTTTAAAGCAAGATTTTATTTCAAAGCATTGGAAGATACTCAAACACGTTCTTTGTTAGAACTGACTACAAACGGTTAGGGCAAGCATAATAAAGGGATTTGAAACAGGTACATAACCAATGGGTCACTTTCCCGCTGGCGGGTAAGCTAAAACGGTTTCGCGCTCATTCCCTGAGAACCAGGCTATCTCTAGACATAACACAGGTGCAGTTCCCATGCTCTAAAAGCAACAAGCTGGCAGTGAAGCGAACTCCCCCAATACATCCTCCAGTTGTTTGGCTTAGGCATTACAGCAGAAGAGAATACTAGCGAACAGGCGGGGGGGGTGAGCAACTGTACAAAGACACAAGTAACACAGAACACCATGGCAGCTTGCTGACATACTGCCCCCTCAAAAATACACTTTAAACACAGTCTCCCGGGCCGGGCGGGAGAACTCCCGGTGTGGGCGGGAGACCTCCCGGTTTGCCCGGGAACTTCCTGTGGAACTCACGGATTAGATAAGGGGCCCGAATATCCCCTTCTTCCACCCATTCGCGGTGCTGGGGTCCGAAGTCAACCCATTCGATGAGATACCAGAGCTTACCACGCTTAAGTTTAGAATCAAGCACATCAGCGATTTCAAAATGTTCATCCCCTTCAAGTATAATAGGAGGAGGGGGAGTGACCGACGGTCTCCATGAAGACGAGCCAGGATCCTT
>NW_015174847.1:840821-854007 GCF_001447785.1 Gekko japonicus
ATCCCGTGTCCCCCTCCGTGTTAGGTGTGGTTCCCTCTATCCCGCTCATGATCTCGCCAGATTCGGGACGACAGGAACGATGAGAGTTCTAACAATATGTTGGGATCCCAAGCATCGAGAATAAATCCACGTTTTAAACAGCAAGATTTTATTTCAAAGCATTGGAAGATACTCAAACACGTTCTTTGTTAGAACTGACTACAAACGGTTAGGGCAAGCATAATAAAGGGATTTGAAACAGGTACATAACCAATGGGTCACTTTCCCGCTGGCGGGTAAGCTAAAACGGTTTCGCGCTCATTCCCTGAGAACCAGGCTATCTCTAGACATAACACAGGTGCAGTTCCCATGCTCTAAAAGCAACAAGCTGGCAGTGAAGCGAACTCCCCCAATACATCCTCCAGTTGTTTGGCTTAGGATTACAGCAGAAAGAGAATACTAGCGAACAGGCAGGGGGGGGTGAGCAACTGTACAAAGACACAAGTAACACAGAACACCATGGCAGCTTGCTGACAAGCAGCCCTTTTTTTCCAGGAGAACTGATCTTGGCCATCTAGAGATCAGCTGTAATAGCTGTAGATCTCTAGGTGCCACCTGGTGGTTGGCTTATGTGGGGAGGAACCTCAGCAGGATATAATGCCATAGAGTCCACTATCCAAAGCAGCCATTTTCTCCAGGAGAACTGATCTTGGTCATCTGGAGATCAGTTGTAATAGCTGGAGATCTCCAGGTGCTGCCTGGAGGTTGGCACTACTTAGGGGAGGGCCAGGTTTGTTGAAGGACTTCAGTGAGGTATACTGCCATAGAGCTCACCCTCCAAAGTAACTTCAAATGGGTCAGAAGACTCTGTGACACAATGTGACACAAATCAGTGTACATCTGACATTGATCCTAGAAAATCTGTTTTCGGCTTCAAGAGAAAGCTCACAGACAGGAAGTGAGGTCTCAGAGAGAAAGGAACAGGGAGCTGCAAGCTGGGCACAGATGGCTGCACTATGCGTTCAATAAACTCATGAGAGCATTTGGAGTTAAGTCAAAGGCTCTAAAGCAGTACTTTATATAAACAACAGTGTTATCTGGTTATAAGGTCAAATGAAACAGAAACCCAACAACAGACAAGCAACACAAACAAACAAGTTTATAAAGAAGGGGAAATCTATGGTATATCTCTTCATTTCTAAAATGGCTGCTCAGACATGCAGTGTGATCAAATCCTAAGAGAAGAGATGAATAAACTGCAGATTAAAAAAAGACTACAAGAAGGGAATCTAGAACCTGAGGTGCGACAAAAATCCAATCAGTGTGTAAAGGAGGTTCCTACGTTTTTGCACAAGCAGCTATTCCCATTTAAAAATGCTTGCCCTGCAGAAGCAAAAAAATAATAATAATAATAATTCAATTTTTGTGGTTAAAACAAGCAGCTAGCTCAAGTATGCAAGACAGAAACAGAAGCTGCAAAAGGGGACAAACAAGCCAAAGCCTCAGGTAAATGAAATAAACTTGGGACCAAGTGAGGAAGAGGATTTTATTTTTGAAATACAAATGAAAACAAAAGCACACACAAAAAGAATACAGTCATGACAACTCACACCATTTACATGGAAGACACTGGGACTCATTTCGCACTAGAGCTGCCTCGATGTTGCACCGCCGTTTGCCCCGATACTATTGGTCAATTTCACACCCGAAGCCACGGGGCTGCATTTGACCCGTGGCTTCGCCCGATTTCCTCCGCAGTTTCGTGATCCTCAAAAAACAGGATCACAAAACTGCGGGGGAAATCAGGCGAAGCTGCGAGTCAAAATGCAGCCTAAAATACAGCAGCTTCTGTGGCTATGTTCTAGATGAAGCAAACAGGAGGAGACCTGCGGCAGCATCCTGCTCTTGAACATACAACCACTGCAGTGTCTGCATACAAATCCAAGAAAGTATAAATTAAAGGCACATTTACTACTATGTAAAATTTAAAAATGCAGAATAGCTACAAATAATTGCTGTGTTATGAAACATCCACTAATCTGAACAGTTACCAACAAAGCATGCTGAATTAGGCACAAGCATCAAGAGATGTGTGCTATCCCAAACCCAACATATCCCAATCAAACATAGCAGAAGCATTGCTTGTGACCCAAGTTAAACAATGTCATCTGATAGTCAGACAGACAGACAACCTTTATTGGCATGTAAGTCTGATAAGTCAAACAACAACAATGTCCAGAGGAGCAGCTATGTCAAGATGAGAGAGAGACAGAGGGAGGGAGGGAGGGAGGGAGGGAGGGAGGGAGAGCACTAACGTTTTGTGGAATCTTTCAGACTAACAAACAAACATGAAAATGCATTGCATCCGTGAAAACTTATGCCACAACACGTAAGTACTCTTTAAGGTGTCTTAACTCAGAAAATAAACTGCAAACGATGTAGTTTTATAGAAAGTAATGACCCTTACCATAGACATTTGCACAAGTGCCCTGGAAAGTTGTTGCAAGGCAGTCTACCAGCATATAAGCACATTAAATAAAATGAAAGAATGAGACAAGAATTCATTATTGTTTCCGATCATGCAGCCATTTTGATGGGCTCCAAACCAATAGTTGTATTAACACTGCAAAACAAGGAGTATAACTCTTTCACAGTGACACGTGAAAACTGTAAAACCAAACATGTTATTCAAAGAAGAGGTCTGGTCTTCAGAGATGGATACAACAAAGTATATGATAAAAATGTAGCTATTTTGAAAGGCCACATTTTTGTGGCCCATTTTCATCAGGAGATTACTTGTTAGTTGTCACTGCTGAGTACCACCAATGCTCTTAAGTGAAGACAGAAAAATCCGCATCTGCCAAATGGGTCATCCCAAACAAGGATTTTAGTTTCTTATATATTCCAAACATTCCTACTTTTTTAGTGTCTTATATATTCCAAACAAACAACGGGACCACTTTCTTAAGAAACAGAATCTGTGGTTTGCAAATTATGCAGGACATTCACAAGGAAAACTTCTTTGTTATTAAAAGCAAGTAGAAAAGGAGAAATGTTTGTGAGAACTACTGGCAACACAAGAACCTTTGAAACTGAAGGAGGACAAATGGAAACAGGAAACAAACATATAGGTCTATTATGCCCTGGTCTTCTCCCTCGCTTTCACTGTGCATCACCATGGGGGGTGGTTGTTCTGCATTTTCCCCCACTGTCACCGTGCATGTCTGTCGGATTTTCTTTTTCATTCTGCACTGTTTTCCCCCTCTTCAGTGCTCAGTTCACTTTCTGTTTGCATTTTCCCTGGAGTTTCTCAGAGTGCTTTTTTGGTGGTCTTTCCCCTTGCTTTGCTTCCAAGGCAAAGGTAAAATTCAAAAGAATACAGATTCCCCAAAAGCATACAGATTCCCTTGGAGGCCATTCCACTGGCCAGGTCAAGGTTATTCCTCCCACTCTGCATGTTTTGCCATCTTCCCCCCATTCATTGGTGCTTACTTGTAAAGTTTTGGGGCTTTTTCACAAGCAGGATGAGTTTAACGATATGCATGCTTTTGAAAACTTGGAATACTGGGGGGGGGGGTTACTGAACTGAGAGGTGTGTGTTCTCAGCTGGGGCTCTGCTAGGCAGCCTGGTTTAGACTTGACTTCCCTAACAGAGCCCTCCCCGGAGCTGATCCTGCGAGAAGAGTTCTTCCTGCAGCTCTGGCTGCAGCTCTCCACACAGGACAGGCTCCTTGACGGGCTCTGTTAGGCAGTCTAAACTAGACTGCCCAGCAGAGCCCCAGCAGGAGAACTCTCCCTGAAGGATCACCACCTGGAGGGGTTCTGTTGGGTTGGGCAGTCCAGTTTCAACCAGGCTGCCCAGTAGAGCCCCAGCCAAGCCTGTGAGGAGAGCTCTCCCAGCGGGAGTGGCTCCTTGGAGGGCTCTGTTGGGCAGTCCTGTTTCAATTGGGAAGCACAGTAGTACCCCAGCCGAGCTCCCCATAGGATCAGCTCTAAACCAGGCTGCCCAGCAGAGCCCCAGCAGAGCGCGCGCACACACCTCATCGTTCAGTAAAAGAAATTCCCCTGCGATCCTAGTTTACCGATAAACTCCTATCGTTAAACTCATCCCTGAGAAGTTTTTTTTTTAAAGGACAGTGTTTTAAAGTTCAAAAGGAGCTGTAGAAGTTTAGTTCCCTGCGGGTTGAAAGGGTGATCAGAGAGGAGGAAAACTGCTAAACTCCTATCGTTAAACTCATCCCTGAGAAGTTTTTTTTTTAAAGGACAGTGTTTTAAAGTTCAAAAGGAGCTGCAGAAGTTTAGTTCCCTGCGGGTTTAAAGGGTGATCAGAGAGGAGGAAAACTGCAGCATCCCCAATGCAAAAAAAAAAAAAGGATTTCAGCACTACATGCAAACAAAATGGGGGGGAGACATCAGGACCAAATGACATTGAAATAAGATGTGAAGAGAGAGAGGCACTACGATGGGAAGCTTAAATATTTGAAAACATTTTTTCCATTGGGGGTGGGTTCATTTTGGCAGTCGTCAGAAGCTTAACATTAAAATGCCGTTTTGTTGTTTTATATTTTAAATATTTTTGCAAGCTCTGAAAGCGGGGAGGGCAACTGCACTTAAGAGAGGGACAGTCACCAAAATACTCAAGAGGTCATTTATGCTCAGAGGCACTTACGTCAAATAAGGAGAAGGGAAACAGCGGTGTGTATACTGTCCAGAATAATTTATCTTCACAGGAAAAGAATATCACATATAGACACATTCTGGAAAAGCTTTAGGAATCAAAACTCTCAGTAATAGCGCCTGATTCTCACAAACAGCAAATGATGGGGTAAACCTGTGTCTAGAGTGGACCTTTTCATATGGTTGGTTGGAAACATATGACAATGTTTCATACACTAAAAAAATGTAAAGGAAAAAAAAACCTAGCACATCATGGAAAAAGCTAGCCTCTCTATCCCTTCTCTGTGACATCCCAGTTTCAGAGGGTAGCTGTGCTGATCTGCAGTAGAACAGTTAGATTTCAGTCCACTAGCACCTCAGAAGCCAACCTGGCATCCTAGTTTTCTATATATGCAGGGGGGGGGTTAATGGAGGGGCATTTAAATAAATTAACCCACCCACATCTTCTTGTGGAAGTTTCATTGTGTTTCTTATGACAAACACAATACTATGTAGACTAATGAAGCCATGAAATCAAAGTGAAATGGTACGAATAAACACATCTTATAATTATTAAGGAATCATTGCAATTGTGGGGGAAATATATTCCCTACTTGAACTACAACATCAGGAAATTGAAAGTTATGGTATTAAAATGTCCCAGTGACCATTAATTCACAGACACATGACAGTGCAAACCATAATGGCTCCTATTGGAGTTTTACATATTTAAAAAGTAACATGCTATAAAATCTGCGTATTACGCTATGCATGAAAAGCAAGCAACAATGGTATAAATCCTTACGTGAGAGTTGTTAATGTATGTGCAGAGTAGCTACATTTTAAACCTCAATATCTCAGCTGCTTTAATTTTTTTCTGAACAATGCAAAGACACTAATGGCCTTCATAATGTCATGTTATAAATTAAACTTGTTTTCAAATTATGGGGAACGGTTTCAAGCCAAAGTATCTGTTTGTGTGTGTGTGTGTGTGTGTATGCTGTATTTTATGCGACATCATTTTGTCAATAGACTGACCCTCCCAATATGTGTTGTCTATGCTCTTGGTTTAGCATTTCAGCTCTAAACTGGAAGCACCAGAAGTATCAGAGGTCTCTTCTACAAAAACACTTCCTTGGCACTAACTGTAAGTCCACTATGAGGAGTACGCAGCCTGGGTACCACAATGGCCTTCATCTGCCATATGAATGGGTAAGATAGCCAGGATAAAATCACTATGGATGTGGACAATGGGAGTCAAATATGTACTGGATGTCCATCTGACTACCTTCTGAGACACCGTGTGGACAAACTTATCCACAACGTTTATCTGTTCAATCCAAGTGAATGTATAAAACCTTTACACACACACAAACAGAAAAATACTTAGCAGCGATGGCAGAAGAATTTTTCCATTGCAGCAGCCACGATCAGCAAAACAAAACTGGCCAACATTCATAGTAAGGGCTTCCTTGCTTTCAGTTCACCAAAACATTTTTAACATATCGGCATCTGAAGTGGTCATTATTATATGGTACTGCAAGTGTCAGCAGACCTGTAATCACCTTGGAAAAACAGTACTCCGTATGTATACTGAAGCAAGTTTAGTGTTTTATATTTTGTATCCAATGTGTTGGATTCCAAATTCAAAGTTGCCAACTGTTGTTGTTTTAATTCAGATTTGCCACTTAATTTCAAAGCTTTAGAAAGCACTTGTCAGTAACTTAGTATTAAAGTGATATTTATGGTGCTACATGTGACTGTAATGCTGACGGGATGATTGCTTGCATTTCATTCAGGTCAAGCTTACATCTCCTAGAATTTTGTTTTCAACTTTAATAGCATGAGATTATCAATTCCTATGACCTCAGTGGCTCACGTTGGATATAACTGGATGAAAGAGGTTTGATTAAAAATAGAGTTACGGCTCCCATTACTACACCTATTAGTTCCCTATCCACTCAGAGATATTTTTTTTACATGACAAGAGGAGATGTTATTAGTAGCTACTTCCCAACTATAGAAAAAACAGTGATTCAGATAAAAATAGACCAGAATTCAGTAATCCCAGACTATTAGGACTGAAGAAGGCTGAAAATTGTATTCTGTGGAGTATCTACTAAAAGTTTGCGATATTTATCGCCATTAGTTGCAAGGCTGAAAAACTATGTGTGACCAATAGGCACTACAGAGTGTTCTTTTGCTTGCTTAGTTTTGAGACTTCTAGATCAGAGATTCTCAACTTTGTTGAGCCTGTGGGCACTTTTGGAATTTAGAAGACATCACCATAAAGTGACTGCCATGGAGATCAGGACAAATCAGAAAACGGCTGCCATGGAAATACTGGGAGTTCCAAGCCATGCATCCTGCTATGATGTAGGCAGCTATTTCTGAAATTGTACTCCCTGAAGATACTAAGGCTATGACTTCTGGGCATCTTGTGGGATGCAGGAAAGTCAGGTTTGCCTCTTTGCTTTGGGAAACAGATACCTGAAGAAGGAGGAAGTGGGCACCAGGGAACAAAATGGTAGGCACCGTAAAGTCCATGGGCACCACTGGGGAATTACTGTTCTAGAAGAACATGTGCATAGTTGATTTCCCTATACTCTGCATGTTTGACACGTGCTATAGTGGGACACACTCAATACAAAGTTCTGAGCCCATTACAAGACTTTTTAAACCTTTCATGTAAGTACTCCATGTGAAACGTTACCAATTTTACCAATTTTGCAGATAATTAGGGTTCAAGATCCCTCTCATATTCTGTGGACAGTTATAGCTCTACAAAAGTATACCACTCTCCTTTATCAGCGTAAAAAGCATTTAGCGAATGGCTAAGGAAAGTCCCTCCTTTTTTAAACTAATATTTTAATTTGGATGGGGGGGGGAGAAGATCCTATACTAACATTTACATACACAAAAAACATATATCCAGTTTAACAGCACCACAACTAGCAGCCAAAAAAAGTATTTTTTGCTGTAGTAACCATGTTTAAATGCATCCAACCTTCTGACATTTCATACAGTTCTCTGGGTGCTTATTCATATTCTTGGTTGTTATTTAAAAAAAATAGTACTCATCTCACCAATCCTAACAAAGGCAGAATCTAAAACTAAACTGCCTCTGGTTAGTTATCATTATGGAAGATCAATAGTTCCTGAACTCCACACTAGGGTTCATTTTAGAAGAGATTTTGTCCCTTAGGCACTGAGTCTTATCACTAGCACTCCTTGGCTATGTTCCACTTAAGAAGTCACCCCTGCTGGTGCTCGACAGAGAGGAAGTTGTTCCAACTTCTATTTCCCTTGCAGAAATAGTATTAGCGGGCATTGGCAGTGATAGAGAATGCTGTCCACTGCGAAAACAATTCACAACTGAGCCTCTAGCTGTACTTTCATACACAAAAGAACAGGTCCCAGATCAATCCAAAATAGAGACTCCCAGGGCCAGTTCTATGATTTGTAAAACACCAAAACACACCTCCACAACCCACCATCTTGCCCCAATGTTTACTACTTTCAGAAGCTCAAAACCAAAACAAAAAAAATCAATCCCTGCAGCCCATACAAGTTCATTCTAGGGCAAACGATTCTGCAATGTGTGAAAATACCCAGATGTGAATACAGTTCTCTTTTACAAAGGAAGATTAAACACAACATCAAAGCAAGGACCAGATTTGACATGCAATATATTACTACAACAACAAACACAACAACAATATATTACTAAGACAACCTGCATCCTTAAGATGAAAATATTATGTTTTACAAGTTTTTCTCTGTCTACAATGACAGCAAACCAGCAGAGAATGGCATAATAGAGAACAATTTTGAAATGATGTTTTTTTGAAGGACATTAATCACAGATTGGAATGTATTTTAAGCAAAGGTACACAATATTCTTACAAGAAATCAGTAAGAGGCTGGGTTTACTCTAGGAATTGTCACAAATGTATGCCTTTTATATAAAACTCTTTCATTATTGCTGCCTTTACCTTTAATAGCAGAATCCTCTTTCTAGGCACAGAGGGATATGCATTCCTGGAATACATCCTCTATAACACAGTAGTTTTCCTTCCAATCTCAGATTTCCAGAAGACGTTACTGCTGTTTACAGAGACAGGAAAGCACTCTGAACATGCTCAGAGGTGTGCTCTTTTACTAATTTTGCATATCCCAAAGGTTTGTAGCACTGAAAAAAATGGAAATTAAGGATGCCTGCATTATATTATGGGTACTTTCTGCATTCCCATATCCAATGCAAATAAACATTATTGGACAGGTAAGGATAGGCTTTATTTTAAAATGTATCTCCTCTACAGTATACCTATAGGCACTCAAAAAACATAACCAATGTCCAACAACAGTTGTGGATACAGCCTAAGCCAAAAGTCATCAAGTTTGCTTAGCTCAGCTTGTGCAAGAGTGGAAAGGGTGATTTTCAAAGATTCCCCCCTCTTTGCTGCTTTCCCTCATGTTCTTGAGGGGCCCCCTCAATCCTCAGTAGTGGTTAAATGGAGGCCCCAAGTCATTATCCTAGAAGCAAAAGTAGGTGTGAAAAAAATAGTGTTTGTGGTAACGAAAACTGCTGGCAGGTCATTTCAAAGGGCAGAGAGTTGAAATGTTGCATCACTATACTTCATTCATCTTTAAGATGCGCACTCAGAAATCTAGTTGCTGGCCTTGGCTCTAAACTCTGAACTAAGGCATCCTCCCACATATTAAAGTCACTGCTTCTGCCGCCGCCACCATTCAGCCCCCAAATACAGAAGGTATGTCTGTAGGTACTTTTTATTATGGCTGCATCCACAGGGCAATGACTTCCTGCTCTGCACTCATTGCTGATGTGAACTTAGAGGCATTTGCGGTGGCAATGGAGAGCCCATATGAGGGGTATCCTGTGTGCTTATCTTGTATTCCCTTGTGCCCACCATCCACCCCCATGCACAACTGGAGAGTTTTTTAAAAAATCGGGAATAGCTACATTGCTATATTATTGTGATGCTGTAGAGATACGGCAACTACTGATGTCTTTAAAAGCCAACAAGAAGTCTGCACAGGGAGATGGATGGTGGGCACAAGAGGACAAAGAGGAAAAATGGCATCAACTTGGGCAGGGTGTCACTTAAAATCTACACCTTCCCATCCACACAACAGGCAACACGCATTGGGTAGAGTCTTTCCAGAAAGATCATCTCAAAGTAGAGGAACTCAGAAGCGAGATGACTGCCTGACGATGTACAGATGCCGGGGGGGGGGGGGGATGCTCCTGTTTGGGAAGCAAGGTGAAGCGAAATGTCTGTGTGGAAGCAGCCTCTGCTAAATTGAACAAAATGAAGTGAGACATTTATTTACAAGATCTAGGGTAACATTATTTTGGAGCATGAAGAAACATGTTGAGGCCAATTAATAGGAGGGGGTTTAATACTGAATGTGCAAATATTAATGCCGTCTCTGGAAACTACAGGCTCTGAAAAGGCCACTGCAGTGTGTGTACTTGACAGCCAGTATATGAACAAATTCCCACGTGCTAAAGCACTCTGCTGTGTCTTATGCATTAGCACATTCTAGGTGTGTGCTTTCTGGCTGACAAATGCTGAACCTGTCATGCAGCTCTGCTTATTTACAAACATCGCTGACATGCTGCTGACCCTTACAATATTTGCCAGGTGCCTCGTGACACCTAATAATGTCCACTGGCATGCCAGAAACATTTATAAAATTCACCAGCTGCTTCACAGCACTCTCAAGCTATAGGGAGATCAGGTAGCATAGCCAAACTGTAAAGGATTTAGCTGGCAATAAGGTGGACTTTTTAAAAGAAAAAACTAACCCTTCTTTAAGTTTAAACTAGAAACTACATGATACGTTGCCACTGATGCACATCAAGTTGATACCAGGGTTCTCCTATAACTTAAGGAATATTAAGTCGATTAACTGCAGAACTGGTATTAAATCTGCATATGCTTCCATGTGAATAAAAACAAGATATCCCTGGCAGTGAGTTGCACTGGCAAGGGGGATAACATTCCTTTGACTCAGCACCCATTCTGAAACAGGGAGTGTGGCCCAGCTGCCTTGGCAATGAAGCGACTGCAACTGCCTTTGTTTCTCCCCAATGATGTCAGTATGTAGCCAAATCTGGCTAGCCTATGTGGCGCTATGATATCATCACTATGCAATCTCTGATAGCAATAACATGATACAGAAGTAAACTGTGAACAAAAAGCAGCGGTATAAACTATCAGTGACAAAGTGTGGCACAGATGTCGGGAGTTTCTCTAGGAAATTTTTGTCCCACCTCAAAAATACACTTTGACCATAAAAAGAAATTCAACGCAAGCATTCAGCACAGCTCTAGAGAAAAGTGTAGGTCCCCTCCATCTGCTGTAGCAACTTCTTCTCCTGCAATCATACTAGGTTTCTAGTGGATCCCTTCATGCCATTAAGTATCCTTACAGGGCCATGCTTGAATGGTTTCCCTGTTGCTGCAGTGGCTGCTGACATAGCGCAGTGGCAATGGATCTTCCACGCGGCAGATTCCGAGCCAGTCCCTTGACAACAGTCATCTCCCCTCCCTCCTGAGGCAAAAGGTGATAGGGCAAACATTCAAATGTATCATTGCCGCCATTTGCATGTCTGCTGCTTTCCTTGGATGTGGTACCATTTCTCAGGCTTCCTCTCCAGAATCAAATCCTAATTCCCTGTTACTCATTGTCACCATGGTAGGCACAGAAAGTACCATCAGAAGTAGATAGGGCAGACGTTCAAATGTATTGTTGCTGCCATTTGCACGCCTGCTGCTTTCCTTGGATGTGGTAGCTGTTTCTCAGGCTTCCTCTCCGGAACAAACCCTGACTCCCCATTACCCATGGTCACCATGGTAGGCACAGAAAGTACCATTGAAAGTTGACAGGGCAGACGTTCAAATGTGTCGTCGCCACAATTTGCTTCCTTCCTTGAATGGGGTAGCTGTTTCGCAGCCAAGGAAGGCAGCAGGCACGCAAATAGCAGTGAAGATGCATTTGAATGTCTGCCTCAACTTTTAGTGGTACTTTCTGTCCTACCATGGTGACCATGGGTAACAGGGAATTAGGGTTCAATTCCGGAGAGGAAGCCTGAGAAACAGCTACCACATCCAAGGAAGGCAGCAGGTGCGCAAATGGCAGCAACGACGCAGGGGCATATCTTACATCTCCATTGCCAAATGGGACAGAGACTTACTATTTTAATGAGTGGCGGGAATTCAGAGAACCTGGTACATGCACTGTTATAACATTATATCGATATTATGATATGCAACTGAGGGATTTAAAAAACAGCCCCCTGGTGGCAGGGAAAGGAAATGGCCACAGTAGAGACAGGGTCAAGGCAAATGGCTGCCTTATGGGCAGGAGAATTCACATTTTTCAGTCCACACGACAGCCCTCCAAGCTTTACTGAGATCTCTCCCAAAACTTCATAGCAAAACAGGTTTGAGAAACGGAACAGCCAGGAGAACTCCAGGAGGTGCACAGTGCACCATGATGCTATGGGGACCTGTAAATAAAACTGCTTCCCAACAATTTTGAACACAGAACAAATAACCCATGTGGAAATGCCTGTGGTCTGTGCATGACTTTACATGAAATGAACAGTATCATTCTTCTAGCATCATGCCAGGACAGAGAGCAGTTTATGGAAGAAGGGCCAACCAATGCAGGGTGTGCCCCTTCCTCACAGCCTCACCCTACCTACCCTACACACTTGGATTCCAGGTATAAAACTTTACTTCCCATTGCTTCAGATTAAGTTTAGGCATCCAAGATGGGAACATGCATTGGTTGGGGGGGGGGGGGCGGGGATCTTATAGCATACAGTTCTCTTGTCTTCAAAAACAGCCATTTTTTATGAACTGTGCTTTTATACAGCTTATATCTTTTATACGTAAGCATTTGATGTATCTTGGACAGACTAACTTGTTGACTTACTATCCCAGAGCACATCATCCCTTGCATTAGTGCTTTGACACTACAGAAAACTGACAGGCACGGTTTATAGACAGAAAAATGTCCTGTTTTTATGGTTACACAAGAGGGAATTCCCATTATTGTTAAAGCTATATAAAAATATTGATCCACTGTTTTTTAAGCATAAAACTCTATCTTCTAAAGGGGAAAAAGCCTAGCTAGTCTGTATCTTGCAACTTCAATGTTACGTAAAGAAATGGGCAACTGATAAATAAAATAAATGCATACATACCTTTTCACCCAGTATTTTGTCATGGATTTTTTTCATTTTTAGAAGGAGAAGGGAATTTTCATTACTTCACTTACCTATTATATATGAACAAGAAGGGGGACCCGCGATACTCGCGGGGGGGGGAGAGAAGAGCCCCGTCTCCTCCATCCCCCCCATCTCCCCGAGGCGGCGGGGGCGGCGGCAGCGGCGAGGCCTGTGTTCGCCCCCCCCTGAGGCCGGTCTTCCCCCCCGCCCGCCTCCCGCCCTGCCTGCCGGCTCCGGGGTGGGGGAGGAGGCGGCGGCGGCGAGGCCTCTCTGCTCCGCCCACCCG
>NW_015174847.1:854017-857978 GCF_001447785.1 Gekko japonicus
CACCCGGCCGGTGGCAGTGTTCGCAGAGCGTCTCCTGCGCACGCGCAGGAGACGCTCTTGCACTTTCGGGGGGATTTAAACATCCCCCCGAAATTTTTTTAAATTTTTGTGCACATGTGGGCACTGCCCCACGTGTGCACAAACCTCCCCCTGCCCCCCAAGTGCCCCCAAAGTGCAGATATAGATATCCGCACGGAGGGGGCAACTTCGGTATTAGTATAAGGATGTTTTCCTTTTATTGTTACTGAAACAAAACACTACTATTGAAAAGACATTCATTTCCATAGAACAAAGTCTGTGTCCAGTTGCACCTTTAAGCAGGGGTCATTTCGCAAAAAAAGAGGTGCAGGAGCTCATTAGCATAACTCATTTGCATAACTCATTTGCATATGCCACACCCCCTGAGTAGGTAGTAGGAATACAGATATCAGTACTGGTAATGAGACACTGGTAATTTGCCACACAAAGTGTGGAGCTCACAGCATTACTGGTTGTTAAAGATGCTTGCCCTACACAGCAATCTTAAATCCATCCCAAAAAATACAGAAGTCATTAGAATTAGTACATTCAAGAGTGACTGACCTTGGGCACTTGCTATGTCAATTTAGAAGAACTGTGTATTCTAGACCCACTAAATTACAGGGACCCATTGTGCCCATTCCAATTAACAAAGGCAGCAGAGAAGTCTGAGAGTGTGGTGTCAAACGCCATATTCATAAACAACATCAAACTTTGGGAGGGCAGAAAAGAAAAATGTTCCTGTTTCCTCTGCACAAATACATTTCCTGCAGTTACTTCAGTGAATCTGAAATATACATCTGCTTCCACTACATTAAGGTTTTGCAGTATATAAGCTTATAAATAACACAGATCTCTTCAGCAGGACAAAAACCCAATCATTTCACTTATATAACACAGCATGAAATGTAAGTATGCTTGGCCACAATGGCCTGGTCGCACAGTATTTTGGTGTGTGTGTTTTTTTCCAGCTCATAATGGTCAGCAGTGGGGCACACACCATTGCAATGACTAAAAAAAAAATCTCCTGCCTTTCTTGATGATAGGAATGCTGGCAAATCCAAAACTGTCTGCTAGGACATTGGGCATGGTCTTATAGAAAGCATACTTCAGGATGAAGACAAGGAACCTTAAAATGGTGCAGAAATGTCAATTTAGAAGAACTGTGTATTCTAGACCCACTAAATTACAGGGACCCATTGTGCCCATTCCAATTAACAAAGGCAGCAGAGAAGTCTGAGAGTGTGGTGTCAAACGCCATATTCATAAACAACATCAAACTTTGGGAGGGCAGAAAAGAAAAATGTTCCTGTTTCCTCTGCACAAATACATTTCCTGCAGTTACTTCAGTGAATCTGAAATATACATCTGCTTCCACTACATTAAGGTTTTGCAGTATATAAGCTTATAAATAACACAGATATACATCTGCTTCCACTACATTAAGGTTTTGCAGTATATAAGCTTATATATAACACAGCATGAAATGTAAGTATGCTTGGCCACAATGGCCTGGTCGCACAGTATTTTGGTGTGTGTGTTTTTTTCCAGCTCATAATGGTCAGCAGTGGGGCACACACCATTGCAATGACTAAAAAAAAAATCTCCTGCCTTTCTTGATGATAGGAATGCTGGCAAATCCAAAACTGTCTGCTAGGACATTGGGCATGGTCTTATAGAAAGCATACTTCAGGATGAAGACAAGGAACCTTAAAATGGTGCAGAAGCAACCACACAGAGCATAGGCTTCAGAATTAGAGGTTTGATGGGAACATTTTGGAGCTCCTGTTGTCCCCAAAATGCATTCTGGCATGCACTTGGCAAAGCCCTATTTTCTGCACATGTATTTTCCTGCACAGGTATCCATAAGCATAGAGGGAAAAGTCTCTCTCTCTTTGTGTTGAGAAACAGTAAGTATCAGTGAGTTCCCAGAATAAATAAAACAAATACACTCAACTTCTTGATTATTATTAAACAATATTCCCATTACTAACACAGTCATATGAATAGGCCCTGAGAACATATCTCAATGGGAGCTTTCAGGTTAGGGTTTCTGGCAATAAATCAGAAGTTGCATAAGAGAATATTTTGTTTCATTCCTCACAACATGTCCACACACACACCCAACAATACTTTGGTGGGAATCCTTATGTATTGAAACTTGTGGGATGAGGCCAAGTGAGCACAGCCAAACACTGAAAAGTTCCTCATGCAAATTTACAGTAGCACCAATGTTGCCACAGTCGTGCAGGAATGTGCCAGAGGGGGCAAGATATGTATGGGAAGGAATGAACTGGGAAGAAATCACAGTCACCCCCAAGTGAGCAATTCCACCTCATTTGTGAAATTCCCTCACTGAAACTGTTCAATGGACATTTACTCTTCTGAGTTTTAGATGCCAGGTGAAAACTTTTTTATTTTTGTGGGTATTCGGTGATACTTAAACTTTGGATTATACTTTGGTGATACTTAAACTTTGGATTATGTTTCTGTTGCCCTCCTTATCTGCTGCTGCCAATGTTATTTGGTTTACAATTTTAATGCTAGAATTCTAATGATGTTGGTTTTCATTTTGTAATTAATGAGTTGGACATAATAACACTCTTCAACAAGGAAGGGGGCGGGGGGGGGGGGGGGGGGGGGGGGGGGGACAAAGACTCTTAGCAGAAGACAGTTGCTGGATCTCACCTCTCTGTGATGCTCACCTGCTGGTCACAATCCAGGCAGGACTTGGTGGCCATCTTCACTTTCTTGGCCCGGCCTGCAAACATGCTCCCTCAGCAGAGAGCGCGAGCGGCCGCCCTTCCCACCCAGATGGAATGCGGCCATCGCACTCCCCAGGGCTGCGCCGCTGACAGCCAGTGGGAGCCTGCCTTCACAGCACTCATGACCTCCAAAGAATCGGGCCATGGCTCCCGACCACCCGCCCGCCCGCAGCTGGCAGAAGCGGTGCTGAGGCTGGGCTGCCTCCCATGATGCCAGGCAGGTGGGCTGGCAGGTGAGCAGGTAGCAAGGGCAGGGCCATAGGAGGGAGATTGTGCCACCACTGCAGCACAACTCCAGAGAGATTGGGTTTAAGCTTTAAACCCCTTCTCGCTTCGCTACCCCCCCCCCCGCCACCTTGGCAGGCCCGCTAGGGAAGGGAAGGGAAGGGGAGGCTTTTGAAGATGCCTCCCCCCCTTTTTTTGCTTCCCCAGCTGGCTTGCCAAGGCGGGCTGGGGGGGGGAGCGAAGCAAGAAAGGGTTTAAAGTTTAAACCCCTTCTCTCTTTCCATTGTATTCTATGGGGCCATAGGATACAATGGGAGATCATGCCACTGCTGCAGCGCAACTCCAGAGAGAAGGGGTTTGAACTTCCCTCGCTAGCCTGCTTCCCTCGCCAGCCCACTGGGGGCAGGGCTTGCCACCACCATTTTTCCTGCTCCTGGGCTGCCGGAGCACTGCTCTGGCCCGCTCCGGCCCCAAATGACCCCTTCCTTTAAGACTAACAAAGTTTAATTCTGGGTATAAGCTTTCGAATGCATGCATACTTCTTCAGATACCCTGGCCTCGGCTGGGAGGGCAGGGTATAAATCTGATAATAAATACATAAAAATATACCCAGAATTAAACTTTGTTGGTCTTAAAGGTGCCACTGGACTCAATCTTTGTTCTACTGCTACAGACCAACATGGCTACCCATCTAAATCTATATTCAGTTCCATCATTATTCTAAATTTCCTTTGTGTAACATCAATCACCATTTTCAACCTCAGTGTCACCATCATCAATATATCTAATGCTAAGAATGGACACATCTGTCAAACTTTGTTGGTCTTAAAGGCACTTAAATCCAGAAATGGGGGCCACAGACAGACAAGACATATTTCTACATACCTGAGGGAAAGCCTCAGGTTTTTAGGAAAAAAGCTGAGGATACTGCGGCTACCAGGAGGAGGGAAAGA
>NW_015174847.1:857990-858243 GCF_001447785.1 Gekko japonicus
AAAGAGGAAATAGTGCGGTGAGGGGAAACAAGGGAAAGTGAGGTGCCTCCCACAAGTCCTTGCAGGTTCCCCAATGCACAAGTGGGCCCAGCCTAGCTGGCACCACAATAATTTAGCCAGTTTTCCCTCAGAGAAGCTGCTACAAGGAGGGGAGGAGATAAAGCTGAAGGATAAAGATAGGCTAACTGGTTGGAAGGAGAGAAAAAAGCAGGAAAAGGAAAGTGGCTTGGGGGGCTTTCGTGGAAGGGAAAGA
>NW_015174847.1:858253-869274 GCF_001447785.1 Gekko japonicus
GGAAAGAGGAAAGAGCTGAGGAGAAGAAACTGAGATGTATCCTGCAAGACCTCACTTGTTCTAATATAATATCCATTTTCCTTTGTCACAGATAACAGATCAGTAATTTCCCATGCATATTGAAAGGATTTGAATGACATAAACACAACATGTTTGGTTCAACCAGCTTTTCTGCGGATGAAAAAGGAAGGAGGGGTCCCATTTGGGAATCATAATACCTGCATTGGGGGAAAATCAGGGACAGGGGCTGTAGTAAGGAAGGGAATCAGACCGCGTGAACAATGTAAATGGAACCAAGCCAATATGTTGTTATGTTCCAATTTACTTTTACCTAAACACTTTATCAGTTCATCCACCTTCCTCACACTTGCATTCAAAACCCAAACTCTGAGAATGCTACACTTTAATAAAAGATCGATCATAAAAGTTTTTGTTTAAAGAAAAATGAGCAAGGGCCCTTTCTAGAGCCACAAAAAATATACCTAACTACTACTTCTCTGTCTGAATTCTCTTATAACTTGTGTAAACAGCAAATGTAGCATCTGTTGTACACCATCCTAGCACAAAGCCATAATGACCCTTCCAAATTTCAGTATCCCACACAGACGTTTTCAATAATCTTCCTCCAGAATTTCATAACATGTGATTTCCACTTAATTGGGTGATAATTAGCACATAGTGTACAATCCCCTTTATGTTTAAAAATAGCCATCACAAAGCTATGTATCGCTCATTCAGAGTTCTCTCAGAGTTAAGGATGCTATTAAAAAAGACCTATAGGGAGCTTAGTACCTTCCAGTCCTATTTAGTTCGACACACTGACATACACTCAGTATTTATATAGGGTTAGATCCAAAGTTTTTAGTCCACAAACAATAGCACCTTCCTCCAATGCGAGTTGTCTTCTGTCACAGCATCATAGTAATTCTTGCAGTAACCATGTATTGTAGGACCAGCATTAGTATTTTTATATACATTGTGAGAAGGAGAGGCTCAGAAAAGACTGAGGGACAGTGATCACTCAATGAGGCCCAAACTATGTATTATGTTTTCCATGTGGTTGCCAGCCTCCCCATGGATCTAATAATATCCCCCAAGCACCATTTTAGGTTGGGAAAATGGTGGAGGGGAGATGGCATGAACCCATCTCTCCCCCTTTGCAGTGCTGACCTGAATCTGGCTTATGTTGCTTTTATGACACATAGAAACAATACTTTGCTCCGACAGAAATGCAACCGAAAGCACAATATTGTAGTCATTTGAGAAAGGCAATTGGTTATCTACTGCCCATCAGCCTCATTGGATGCCCTCCAGTTCTAGGACTTTGGGAGAGAGAGAAAGTTCTCTTTGTCAACTGTCTCCACCCCATGCATAAATTTATAAACCTCTGTCATGCTCCCCCCGCCCAGTCATCTCTTTTCTAAACTGAAAAGTCTAGGACTTTCTTCATAGGGAAGGTGCTCCAACCCCCCAATCATCTTGGTTGCCCTCTTCTGTACTTTTTCCAGCTCTGTAATGTTCTTTTGGAGATATGGTGACCAGAACTCTGTACAGTATTCAAAATGAGGCTGCACTATAGATCTATATAGGGGCATTATAACATTGGCTGTTTTATTTTCAATCCATTTTGTAATAATCCCTAACACAGTTTGCCCTTTTCACCATTGCAGCATTCTGGATTGACACTTTCATTGAGCTATCTACTATGACCCCAAGATCTTTTCCCCTCTCAGTCTCAGCAAGTTCACACCCCATTAGCCTATACCAGAAATTGGGATTATTATTTTTTGCCCCAATGTGCATCACTTTATGCTTACTAATAACACTGAACTTAATTTGCTGCATTGTCGCTCGCTCACTCACTCAATTTATGGAGATCGTCCCGGAGCTCTTCACAAAACTCTTCAGTTTTCACAATCCTGAATAGTTTTGTGTCATCCACAAATGTGGCCACTACACTACTCACCCACATTTAAAAGTACTGGCTCCAGTACTGATTCTTGTGGGACCCCACTGCTTAGTTTCCTCCACTGTCATTTAACCAGCTTTTTATCCATAAGAGTACCCAACCTCTTATCCCATGACTGCTAAGTTTACGAAGGAGTTTTTGGTGAGGTATCTTGCAAAACGCTCTTTGAAAGTCCCAAGTGTATAATGCCTACCAGGTCACCATTATCTACATGCTTGTTTGCTTTCTCAAAGGACTCCAAAAGGTTGGTGAGACAGGACTTCTCTTTGCAAGAAGCCATGCAGATTTTCCCTCAGCAGGCTTGGTTCCTCTGTGTGCCTAATAATTATGTCTTTGATTTCAGTTTTTACTAATTTGGCAGAGACAAATGTTAGGTTGACTGGCTTGTAATGTCCTGGCTCCCCTCTGAATCCTTTTTTAATTCGGTAAAATCTGAGGACCAAAAAGATTTCAATGGTGGCAGTGAAAAGTGTACAAGAACAATGATTTCTAAAATACTGGGTGCTTTTAAAGACTTCCATCTGAATTAAAATTTTAACTAGTAGGGAGTCTTTTACCAAAAAATGTTGTTACCTGGAATGTCCTCTTTTTAAACTCCCTTGGCCTGAACCTGATGGTTACATGCATTAAGTGTATCTACTGCAAAGTAGGCATCTGAAAACCAACATGGGCTATAGCATTTATTTATTTATTTATTTTTAAAGACATTTTTCAAGAAACGGTAAAATAGCACAACAGAAAAAATATGCAAGAGAATATTCTATCCCAATTTTATCTTTCTATGGTAATAAATATTCACTCAGCATCATAACTTGGGGATGTGAAATCATTAATGCTATTCAAGGAGAGCTGGGGTCACTGTGGATCCCACCCTACATTTTGGACCGCATGTGAGTATATTCCTCAAGATCACTGATACAGATCATCATACTAGATATGCCTGGCAAAAGCAAAAATCCCTATGCTTAACCAAAAAGTGTATACTTGGCTTGCACTGATAACATTGCTATAGCTATAGAACAAAGCTTATATCTAGAATTAAATTTTGTTGGTCTTAAAGGTGCCGCTGGACTCAAACTTTGTTCTGTTGCTTCAGACCAACACGGCTACCCACCTGATTGCTATAGCTTTTATGAGACATGAAAGGGTCACCACAACAGATGCTCAGAGTACACACTGCTTTCTGAAATTTCATCTTAAGGTATCCAAGAATGGGCCTTTAAACCTTGCTGAGAATCTTCCCACATGGCCCCCGCCACACACTCTGAAATCTGAAATGGCTACACACAGCCTCTTGAGTTTCAATGCCTATGAACTGCTAGTAAACAGGGACTGATTCCTGTCCATGGATACACGTTTGATTCCCACTGACTTCAAACCACAGCCAAGATGTATGCTGTGCATGTGACATGCCTCTCATTTTACCCACATGCATACCATGCCATTAGAACACTGTAGCCCCAATATATTCTCTCCCTCTCTCAGTCTGAACAATGTTCCTCTGTCTGTTTGCCAAAACATGGTGCTGTGAAGCAAGGAATCCGTACACCTTTGACAAGCTCAGAAGTTTCAAAAGAAGCAAGCAAATCATGTTTCTGTCGTTTCTCACTTTTCATACTTAACAGGTGCTTATTCTCTTTTGAAACTTAGGTTACTCGTTTGGTGAAAAATGGATAATGTGTTCCTTTGGATAACATGAAAAACAGGCTGCAGCTGTCACATGTTGCTCAATATCTAATATCCACAGTAGCAATTAAATGTTGTTTTTTTCCCCCACCTAGGATAAAGAGAATAGGGAAACACGGGGAGGGCTGCAACTTCAATTCTAGAGAGAGTATTTTCACCTACCCAACCATTCTCAAAGGCATTTTATCAAGGACGTCCATATATATCTCTGTGGTTTGTGTGTAGCTTAAAAATGCTCAGTGAAATTACAGCAATTTTCATGCACTCAGCACCTGGCATTTAGATTTTTATCCTGCCTCCTCAAAAAAAAAAGTTTGAGTAATATTGTAGGAACAAAACAACATGTTGGAATAAAAACATATACTATAGCATGGTCTGACCAGTGAAGAAGAAGGCATGCGTGGGGGGACTATTTGGTCTCGCTAGATGCACAAAAGAGAGGAGAAGAGAAGCAGACAGAATCTCCTATCTCTGCAGCAACCTGGGCTGCTCACTCTCTCTCAGTCCAGTGATCTTCACAGGCATAAGTAGACTGTGCTCCTCCTAATTGACTTGCGAGATGGCTCCCCACAAGCTCCTCCCCCAACTACTGCGAGAAGTCAGTGCAAAATGTTAGTCCACTTCACTGTTATTTATTGGATTGTTTTAATGTTTGTATGAGTTTGTATACCACTTGTTATAAGCCGCCCTGAGCCCTACTTGTAGGGAAGGGAAGCCTAGTAAATCTAATTTAATAAATAAATAAATAATCTTATTTGGCTGAGGTTTTATGTATACTGCTATATTCAGAGGCTGAAAACAAAAATTACTCTAGTCCCATTTTTAAGCATGGCCTCTAAAGATTCACATTGAACATCCCATTATGTGACCTGGCTGCCCCTGAAAATGTTTTAATTATCCTATAACATTCGGGGGGAAAGATGAAAAAGTTGGAGGGAGGAACAGGCAATATTTGTCCCAATAGTCTCACAGGAATACAGAGGAATACATGAAAGGAATAGAATGCCCATCTTATAAAAAAAGGATGTCAAGCAACTCTTTGCAGTGAAGGAACGATAAACTTGTTAAATGAGCCAGTAGCCAATACAGACTACCTCCAGGGATCAGGTCTCTTAACTTTTTTCCAGTGCTGTACATCTTAATTTGGTATACTGTAGACAGTTTATTCTACGCTAGATTTTAAGTCTTATGCTCAGTCTTACGCTCTCAAGACCATGCAAAGGGCAACAAAAGAACAGGATGTGAAGACAGGCACAGAGAACACTAGAAGCTAGGGAAGTTGTGTAGGTGTGTTCACAATCCTACTATCCATCTGTCATAAATCTTACTTGTTACTGTACATCACCCACTGGCAGAAGGCTATCTGCTGGAGGAATAACACTACTTTTGAAATGTTTTGTAATATATTAAAGTTTCTTTCTTAGGCATTTTTTCCATTGAGACAACAGCTCCCTTGCCGTCGCCACCCCCAAATTTGTGCCTTACTGAGGGAGGGAGGGAGGGAGGGAGGGAGGGGCTGCATTTGTAACATTTTCAAGAATGCTTGGCTGTCAGTAAGCCTATGGCAAATACAAGGAGACTAGAGACTTCTAATATCACCAAAAGACAAATATTCTTACAGTGCTCAAACAATATATGGACTTTTCCTTTCTGTCCACTTATATTTTATTACGTACGTTAAAGCCTGAGTTTACAATTAACTGAACAGACAGTGCACAAAAGGCTTTTAGAACTATACCATATGGTCTAGGGAAAGGAACAATCTGGATGATCCGCATCTCAATCTGCAGCCTTGTCCACCTCTATAACACATTATATTGCTGTAAGAAAATATTAAGAAAAATTATTTTATTTTTACAGTCTCTCTCTTCGTATCACTAGGCAACATTTTTTCCAGAAAGAGACAGTTTTAAAACATATATAAAAATATGAGAAAATCCTACACATATATATAGCATTATAGCAAAACACAGAGAGAGATGAAAATATAGTGTCATAAATGTGACTGGCTGGATTGCACATGTCCATTCCACCAACACCTTCCTTTCTAGTTCAAGGAGCCTTCCCCTGGCAAAGAGACCCTGGAGACAAAGGAGGGGCCCCTTGAACCAGAAAAAGGCGCCAGTGTTAGCAGAACAGATCTGCAGGGTCCCACACACCAAATATTTGTTTTAAGGTATCTTTCTGCTGGCAGCCTGACTAGCCCTGACTACCCCAAGTTCATCAGAGCCTGGAAGCGAAGCAACATCAGACGTGATCAGTACTTGAATGGGAGACCACCAAGGGAAAAACAGGGTTGCTATGCAGAGTAAGGCAATGACAAACCATTGCTGATCTCATGACCTGAAAACCCCATGAGGGATTGCCAGAAGCCAGTTACTACTCAATCTCACTTTATTATCTTATATCCTAATAGCAAAGTCTAGATATTCTTGGTACTTAAATCCGTTGACTGAAGCTATGAACAGGTAAGACAGATCTTTCTACAAACCTGAAAAGGGCCCTAGGTTTCCAGAAGAATGTGAAAACTAAAAAAAAAAAAAATACACTGGGCAGTTTTGTTGTAATTCTGGGGGATCTCCAGGTCCTACCTGGAGGTTGTCAGCCCAAGGCTTGGCAGCAACCTCTGGGTGACTTGATTTCAGCTGACTTGCATGACTCAAGTAGGTCTAGCTGCTTGCTACTGTTCAACAACAGCCACCCTATGAATGCCAATTTGGTATAGCAGTTAGAACTTCAGATAAGGGTCTGCAAGATCCTACTTCAGATCCCCATCATGCTGTGCAAGCTGACTGGGTGACTTTGGACCAGTCACATACTTTCAACCTAACCTCCCTAACAGGGTTCTTATGTAGATAAAAAGGAGGAAAAGACAATAAAGTTGTCTTTCTTTCCCACTGTGGAGAAAGATGGGGTATAAATGAAGTAAATAAAATATAAATATAGCTTAAGATGGGAGGCAGATAAAAGGTAGGTTGGTGAATGCCTGAGAAGGAGAGAATGAGGCAGGGAGAGGATGTGGGGATTGCCAGGAGGCAGGCAATTCCTAGCAATTGGGGGGGGGGGGGCAAGTGGTGCAATAACATAACCACATAAGAGAAGCAAATGTTGGATCAGGCCAATTGCGCACCCAGTCCAACACTCTGTCACACAGTGGCCAAAAATACCAGGTGCCATCAGGAGGTCCATCAGTGGGGCAAGGACACTAGAAGCCCTTCCACTGTGCCCCCCCCAGCACCAAGAATACAGAGCATCACTTGCCCCAGACCGAGAGTTCCTATCTATACCTTGTAGCTAATAGCCACTGATAGACCCAGGCCCGTAGCTACATTGAAGCATTCTGGGGCCCGGCCCCCGGACTTCCTACCAAGGCTCCACAACTTTCCCACCTGTCAGCAGCCCCACAGGCGACATCCTGGGCTGGCGGCTGAATTGGGCAGAATCAATTTCGGCCAGCAGAAAGACTCCCACGTGTCAATTTCGGCAGTATGAGCCAATTGGGGAGTCTTTCCGCCAGCCGAATGTCAATTTCGGCCCCATTATATCCTATGGGACATTGAAGTCAATGGTGAAAAGATAGGGTATATTCTAGCGGGCTGGAGGGAAGGTGGTTTGAGGGAGAGGCTCCAAACTTACAGGGTAGCTGCTGGAGCCTCTCTCCAAGATACCCACCAAGTTTCAAGAAAAAACGTTACTTTATCCCCACCATAGAGAACAATGGAGGGGACGGGGGCAACCTGTTTGGGGGTCCGTAGAATTGGACCCCCCAGTCCAATGTTCTTGAAACTTGGTGGGTATCTTGGCGAGAGGCTCCAGCAGCTACCCTGTAAGTTTGGAGCCTCTCCCTCAAACCACCTTCCCTCCAGCCCGCTAGAATATACCCTATCTTTTCACCATTGACTTCAATGGCCCATAGGATATACTGGGGCCAATTCAGATCAGAGAATCTGATTCGGCCCACAGCAGCCCGAAAGGTGCCCAAATGGGCCATTTTCGGGGTGCATTCAGCTCAGGCGAACTGAATGCACATCCCTAAGGCACGGCATGAAGTGGTGCAAGGCAGCCAGGTGAGCGGACTGGCAGGTGAGGTGTAGCCAGGGGGCTGTGGGTCCTGTGGCTGAACCTTCAACTACAGAGATTTCTCCCCTTCTCCCTCCAGTGCAAGACTGCAGACCTCGATCGCTTGCATGCGCCTCTGCCCTCATTGCCGAGGAAGCTGGCCGCCAAGGGAGAGAGAAACACAGCACTCCCTAACCTCCCCTCCCGGGTTTTTCCTTCAGCTCCCGCCTTCGCAGTCCAGCCCGGTTGCACCACCGCAGGGCGCACACAAGCCACCAGTGGCAGCAGAGCAGCCATCTCCATCCCGTCTGCTCACCCACCTCTCCTCCTTTGGCTTGTCTCCCCGGGCGGGCTGCCACTTACAAGTCTGAGAAGTGTTGCAGCAGAAAGCCCCCCTGCAGGGCGGTGGGTGGGGGTGTGACTGAGTCAAAGTCACCGTGGAAGCACAAAGTCAGCCAGGAAGAAAGAAATAAGGAACCGAGCAGGAGCCTGCCACTTTCGCCGTAGTTCCCTGCACTCCACACAGCCAATGTGATTGCGGGGGAAATGAGAGGAGGAGATCCTCCTCAGGTTACTCGGAGTCAGTGACTGACTTCCACTTATACCCACCCTCCACAATAGGGGAAATAACCCTGCTCCTGCCTGCGAGTGTGAGTTTATTTTATTTTTATTTTATCAGTGCCCCCTGACTTATTTAAAGGCCCCCTGAATTAAGAAGTCCTGGATGGACCTCTGCTCCAAATGTTTATCCAATTCTCTCTTGAAGCCATCCATGCTTGTAGCCACTGCCACCTCCTGTGGCAGTATATTCCATGTGTGAATCACTTTTTGGGTGAAGAAGTACTTCCTTTTATCCGTTCTAACCGGACTGCTCAGCAATTTCATTGAGTGCCCATCAGTGTTCCCTCTAAGCTGAGTTAGTGTGAGCTAGCTCACAGTTTTTTAGCCTCTGGCTCATAGACTTTTGTCTCAGCTCAGGAAGGATGGTTCCAGAGCAAACTCATTGATGCAGTCGCCAAATCGCTCACTCACAACTCTGATGTCAGTAGCTCACAAAGTAGAATTTTTGCTCACAAGACCCAACAGCTTAGAGGGAACACTGGTGCCCATGACTTCTTGTATTGTGAGAAAGGGAGAAAAGTACTTCTTTCACTATCTGCTCTTTCCCATGCATAATCTTTCTGGGGTGTGGTGACCAGAATTGTACATAGTATTCCAAATGAGGTTGCACCATCGATTTATACAGGTATCATAGGATCCAAATAGAAAAAGGCTTCTTTCAACAGCTTTTCTTCATCAGAGGAAGCCTTTTTACAACCAAAAAAGTTACTCTTTATTGGAGGAAGTCTGAGGAGATCCAGCTAGCCTAGGCTATCCATGTCAGGAGCTTGGGGAGGGTGAGATTTGAGGATGAGAGGGACTTCAGAGGGGTGTGATGCCAAACTCCACCCTTCAAAGCATCCAGTTCCTAGGGACTAGGGTTGCCAACCTCCAGATGGGTTCTGGAAATCACCCAGAAGTACAACTTCTTCCCACATGACAGTGATCAGTTCCCCTGAAGAGAATGTCTGGTTTGGAGGGTAGACTGCTGAGGTCCCTGTCCTCCCAAGGGTCCACACCAAAACCTCCCGGGATGTCCCAGCCTCCATCTGGCAACCCTAAGGGTAACTGATCTATCCAGAAGGCTGGCAACCCGAGAAATAGAGAAGGAAGCAGGAAAAGAGGAGAGACCATGGGGGCTTTCAGGAAAGGGAATGAGGAAATAGTGGGAGGGGGGGGAAGTGAGATGCCTCCTGAAGGTCCATGCAGATCCCCACTTGTCTATATATGATTTCTTTCAGCGTGAGCAGATCTGCAGATACCTAAATCTGCGGACTGGGTCCACACTGAGAGAAAGGAGATTTTCCTGCAAACTTGCAGTAAACTCTTAAAACTTGAAAAAATGCATTGGGGGGAGTTTAAATCCTCCCCAAAGAAAAGTGCATGTGCTGACAATGCACTTGCATTTGTTGAACTCTCAGCATTGATGGGAGGGGCAGGCGCTGAGGCAGGCCTGGCGGAGAGGCTGGCGGCTGCAACAGTTGAGGCCAGGAGCCATGCTTGCTGGCATTGATGCTGGGGGGTTGGAAGCTGTGCCAGGTTCAACTGCAGCAGCTGCAAGGGTGGAGGGTTTTGAGGAGCCTCGGCAGGCCCAGCATCAAAGGCCAAGAGCAGTGCAGGGCTAGGCAGCATCCAGGATGGAGAGGTGGGAGCGTGATGGGCCTTGGAGTGGAGGCCATACTGGGCTCACTGGCAGTTGCAGCCATGGGGGGCGGGTGGCAGGAAGAGGGAAATCCCTTCCCTTTTTCTTTTACATTTAATTTAATTTAAAGTGGGAGCCGTGATGGGCCACTGACAGTGACAATGGGACAGTTAAAGCAAAGAGGGGGAAGGGATCTCCCTGGCGAGTATCGCCAGTCCCCACTTAAATCCTGTCCAAAGCAAGAGGGGGCGAGAGAGGTTGCTGGATAGTGGATGCTGCTGTTGGTGTATGTTGGGGGGCAGCTGGCCGGGGGGCAGGCAGGTGGCCGGGAGGATCGGTGGTACTTTTTCCATGGGGCTGGAAGCTGCCAGCAGTCATCCAGAAGAGTCAGTGGTGCTGTCGCTGGGGGTGAGCTGCCAGGCAGCTGGCCAGGAGAGTCGGTGGTGCTGCTGAGGCAGGAAGAAAGAGTGATGAGGCAGGGGAAGCAGAGAGTGTGATGGTAGGCATACAGAAGGGAGAGACAGAGAAGATAAGAGAAGGGGTGGGGGAGAGAAAGAGACTGAGAGAAGTGGGAGGGGGGAGAAGGGAGGAAGTAAAGGTGGGAGGAATGAGATGACCACTCATGCAAGTTTCTTCCAGGTTTCTACTTGTTATTACTATCTTTCAGCAATGCTTAATACGTGAGCATTTGTACAACTGAAAGGCATCAAACAACTAAAACAACTCTTGCATTTATAACTGTTTAATAATTGTTTAATAATACTAATGGTTTGATAATAATAGTTTCCGCAGGGCATGCAAAGCTGAATTATTTAGGCTGGCCTTTGGCGGGTAACCACATGTTTGAGCTGTTTTATTAGTGGTATGGTGACATTTTAATGTTAATATTTTTATATTTCTTATTTGATTTTATGTTGTTTTTACCTTATTGGTTTTAATGTAAGTTGCCAAGAGACCCTCTGGGTGAGTGATGACTAAAAACCTAACTAATAAATAAATAACTGTAACTCTAAAAGCTGTTACAATTTCTGAGCTAAAGGAATGTCTATCATTATAACACAGGTG
>NW_015174847.1:869475-897660 GCF_001447785.1 Gekko japonicus
CCTGAGTCTGGTCGGTGCGGGTTTGGGGCTCCCTCTCCCGGCCTTCGACGGGGCGCCTTTGGTGCCAACGTCTGGGGTTCGGAGTTTGGGGGTGCTCCTGGACTCCTCACTAACAATGGAGGCCCAGGAGGCAGCCACTGTCAAGTCCTCCTTTTACCATCTTCAGCTGGCACGGCAGTTGGTCCCCTACCTTGACCGCGATGACCTGGCCACAGTGATCCATGCGACGGTCAACTCAAGGCTAAACTACTGCAACACTCTCTACATCGGGCTGCCTTTGTCGCAGATCTAGAAGCTGCAGCTGGTGCAGAATGCTGCAGCCAGGCTGTTGATGGGGCTCTCTAGAAGGGACCACATTCGGCCTGTGCTGAAAGCACTGCAATGGCTGCCGATAGTGTACCGGATCCGCTTCAAAGCGCTGGTTCTTACCTATAAAGCCCTATATGGCCAGGGTCCAGCCTACCTGAGGGACCACCTTTCCCCATATGTTCCCCCAAGAGCACTACGGTCGGGGGCCCAAAATTTGTTGGTCATCCCAGGCCCTAAGGACACCAAACTAGCTGTGACCAGGGCCAGGGCTTTTTCGGTGGCGGCTCCTACCTGGTGGAATGAGCTCCCGGGGGAGATCCGGGCCCTGCGGGACCTTATGCAGTTCCGCAGGGCCTGCAAGATGGAGCTCTTCCGCCAGGCCTTTGAGTAGGAGCCGCCGCCCCTACTATACCATCACTGTCATGGTTTGACAAGGCCCTGAGGAAGTACCTGGAAATTGCAAAGAAGATTGTGTAAGCCGTTCTCCAGTGGGCGCGAACAGCATGGGAAATACCACCTGGAACTGTGTTGATTCCATCTTTGGACTTATGATATCAGACATTGATTGAGCACCGTTGTTTTTAAATATTGATGTTTTATTATGTATGATATGTTTTAAGTTATTATGTATATTATGTTTTAATTATGGCATGGTTATTACCTTGCCCTTGTTAGCCGCCCTGAGCCCATTGGGGAGGGTGGGATACAAATATGAAAAATAAATAAACACAAAAAAAAGCTGTCATGCGAACGGATTACACAAGCACCCATATAAAGAAACATACAACAGTAACATTTCCTGAATAAAATGTTGTCGGTCTTTGTTCTATTGCTTCAGAACAACATGGCTGCCCACTTTAATCTATCATTTCCCAGAGGAATCTGTGTATACAGGATTGCATCCAGTGAATTGTAAATGGAATGCCTTTACTGAAAGGATCTCTCCATCTTCTTTCTCCCTGTATGTCCCACTCCTCAAAAGATGGTCTTGCATGGCACAGGATCCTTGAGAACCAAGACAGAGGTGGCACAGGAGGGTATAGCTCAAAGTCAGGAGAAACCATTCCCCTCTTATTAACTAAAATATTTATACCCCATCGTTCTCTTGTGGCTCAAAGCAGCTTACAATTCCAAAAATGAAAAACATGCATAATATGGGGAAATTGTTTTTATGCCCCTCCCAAAGAAAATGCCTGCAGCTTAAACCCCATTAAAAGGCTCCTGCTGGCGACCCAGTGACGTATGCGGCAGAGTCTAGGCGGAGTTGGAAGTCATAAAGGCGCGGTGACTTACGGCGTAACGCGGCGGGGCCTGTAGGATGTAAGCCAGTGCTGGGCTGGTGCGTGGCCGCGCCCGAAGATGAACCCACCAAGAAGGAGCCACCGATGTAAGACCCGTCCCGGAAGGCGCCAGGAGGGAAAAACATTAGAACTACATCAAAGAGCCCGCTTGAAAAAGAGCCAACAAGAAGCTGCCTGGGTGCTGGTAGGCAGTCACTCCCTGTTAAAAATGTGGCCCTAGTTAGGCAATTCGAATTACATGTAAACCACTCAGAGATCCTTCGGTTCGAGCGGTATATAAACTGAAAGTAATAAATAAATATAAATAAATAATAAATAAATAAAACTGCCTTACAGCACCTCTTAAAAACGCCTGAAGATGGCAACCCACATTCTCCTCAAGGAGCCAGTTCCCCAAGGTGGGAGCCACTACAGAAAAGGAACAAACTGTACAACAATCCAAGAAGACCACCCTAAGCAGGAGAACAACTTAAAGGTGGCAACAAGAAGAAGGTAGTGGGTGCATAGACACATACGAGGAGAGGCAGAGGAGGGGATACTTTCTCCCCACTCCCACTCCCCATTTTAGCCTCCCAATGCACACAGCTATTGTCCCACAACCTTGAGAATAAACATTCTCCAGGGTCAGAAATGATTGCCAGGAAAAGGGGAATGCAGAAAGAGCCTTGTGCCTGCAGATCGTGGGATCTAACCCATTACTTTAGATTCTTCTCAGGACCTATTCACCAGTTCAGCTGCAAGGAAGTCGTACAGATTCTCTATACATTGATACTTTTATTATTTTTTCCTAAAGTGAATTAGGGAGGCCAAAGATGATATTCAAATCAGCCCTTTGTCTTTCTCTCAAAACCAATGAAGACTATGATTTCTGTTCTAATGTTACCCATGCTGGAAGAACTGTATTAGACTCCACATTCATGTATTTATCATCTGTATGACAGATGAGATTAAGGCGAGACTGAGAGGAAAATAATATCTGTGGCCTCCAAACCAAGGAAAATGACAATAGTGCAGTGCAAAGTAAATTGTGGAAAGGAGTCATATATGACAGTTATTACGCAAATATATTAGTTGTGTCATCTAGATTTTACTTCTATAGCAAGGAACCTTTGCTCCTATCTCAAACACTAAACCAAATGTATAACATTATGTTTAAATTTTAAGCACAACTCTTTTTCAGACTGCAGAGCATAAAAAGAAAGATTTGGGCACATATTTATTTATGGGAGGAGGAAGGGGATAATCAATGCACTAGTGCATAAATATGGATCTAAAAGTTTAATTTTAGAATCTCGTTTTTTAAGTGTTGCCTCTACTTTTTTTATTATTATTATTCGCTCAGGTTTCACAGGTTTGCAGCATTTGCTGAGCATTCTGGTTTAAGCCAAAAAATCAACAGTGTAAAAAGCTTGGAGAACTTCACAGGCATATTTACAAGGCACTCAGAAATACGTCCCATTGTATATAATGGGGCTCACTCCCAGGTAAGTGTTTTCAGGATTGCAGTCATAATCTTGTGAGAGGAACTGGGACCTTTCAATTAGGAATGTGCATTTGGATATTTTTGGTGTTAATATATATTTAAAAACTACCTTATTTGGTATTTTTCAGATACATTTGGGTTTTTGAATGGTATCTGGGATTTTCCAGGATATTAGGAAATAGGTTCCAAAAATCCCAGAAATATTTGGGAATAACTGGGAATATTAGGAACCAACATTTTAAGGCTCCCAGGACTAGTCCCCCCCCCCTAAATTGTGCTGTGTATCTCTGCTGATGTTTTCTTGCCAGGGCTTGTTATCTGCTCACCAGGTTGATTTGCTTAGATTCTGTGCTTTGAAATTAGTTCTATGGGTTTGCAAGTTGCAACATTTTTTCTTTGCGCAAATTGTTTTGCACTGGATTCTTGGGTTTAACATTGGTTTTCATTCTCTGGTTCACTACTGGATTGGATTTTCTAATTGGATATTTACTTTGGAAGCCCCTTCCCCCCACAGAAAACAATGGAAAATGGCTGATGACACCTTGTTCAGGGGCCCATAGAATTGGAATTCTTGGTCCATTCCACTTGAAATTGGGGGAGGGGGTAGTGGACAGGAACTAGGAGCTCTGCTGCAATTTTGGTGCCATTAGCTTAAAAAACAGCCCCTCCACCTCACCCCACCCTCAAATTATTCCCCATAAGGAAAAATGGAGCAAAATAATATCAAAACACCCTCCACCCCAAAAGTGGATCTGAATACTAAACTGGTATTTGGGATCCCAATAACCAGGTATACCAATATTTTTCAGCTATCTGATATCTAGATCCAAAAAAAACATTTTTTTCCTGTGATGCACATCCCTACTGACAGAGTTTAACAAGTTTTGCTAAGCCAACAATATACTCCTCAAGCATTCTTAAACAAAAGCAACAAGTTCCAGTTTGTGTATTTTGTTCCTACATTTATTTTATTACATCCAACCCAACCCTTGGAAAAGGGACATGGTACCCAAGCTTCATCTCCTCTGCCAACTAAGATGCTCCACAAGCAGGCTTCTATGCAAATTTATGGACCAGAGAGAAAATACATAGTTTTTTTTAAATGGTGCACAATGCAAAGAAATTCCATAACTGATTCATACCAAACTACAGCTAACATTTACAGTATTTACAGAATGCTGTGGCTAGACTGCTGGTCAGGGCCAGCTACTGGGAGCATATGACCCCAATACTACAGCAATTATACTGGCTACTGATCCGCTCCTGAACCCAATTCAAGGTGTTGGGTTATCTCCTTTAAAACCCTACATGGTTTGGGACCAGGGTATCTGAAAGACCATCTTGTCCCATACATTCCTGCCTGGGAATTAAGATCTCAGACAGCGGCCCTTCTAACTGTCCCACCAATCAAAGAAGCTCATCTGGCCTTTTCAGTGGCAGCCTCCCAGTTATGGAACAACCTCCTCAGGGAAGTGAGTCTGGCCCCCTCACTGTCGATCTTCAAGAAACAATTGAAGGCCCTGACCTGGATAGCACAAGCTAGCCCGAGCTCATCAGATCTCCGAAGCTAAACAGGACTGGCCTTGGCTAGTATTTGGAAGGGCAACCTCCAAGGAATACCAGAGTCATAATACAGAGGCAGGCAATGGCGAACTACCTATGAAATGCCTCTTGCCTTAAAAACAAGTTTAGCTCACCACCTAGTGGAGCATAATGCTAAAAGAGCTGGAACTTCGGGCTGCCAGACAACCTTAGGATCTCCTGGCTATTCTACACACAATGCCTTATTATTATTATTATTATTATTATTATTATTATTATTATTATTATTTGAAGGCAGGGCTGCATTTGACTGATTTAGTTTTATTTATTGGCAGTCCTAATCTGAGTTTTTTAATTGTGAATTTTACGGGGTATTATCATTGTTGCTTTATTTCTATTGTTTTATTGTGCTTTTTGTAATTGCTTTATTTATGTTGTAAGTCACCTTGAGTTTTGCAAGAAAAAAAGGCAGTTAATAGATGCTCTAAATAAATAAATACTGTTTTTCAGGTCCTGGGTCACAGCTGCCATGTGTCAAGATCCAGTTTGTACAAAACCCGTTCCCCTGGCCATAGACAGAGGAAGGATGGAGGGTGAAGCTGCACCCTATTCCACCTCCTTTCTCATAGCTGTACTCCCCTCTGGTCTTGGAGCCAGAACTGGTTCATACTCCTTAGCCTTCTCTCTCAAACCTTTTAAAGGTCTTATCCTTACCTGGGAGATGCTCAGTAACTTCCCACTACCCAAAAGCCTTTTGGGATGCAGGCACACCTATAAGATACAAATAGCAGTCTTGTAGCAATCGCTTCCTGGCAGCTTCCTTTTTCTATCCCAAGACTGAAGCCACCAGCCAGGTGACTGTCAGATGGCCAGTCATAAAAGGGACAGCTGTCACTGACTGGCTGACTCTTAAGGGACCGGCAACCATTAGTTGGCTGTCATGTGGCTTTTTAGAGTGTGCATCCATAACCCCACTGGGCCTGGTGGATTCTGGGTTTGGCACTGAAGGGTGTCAAGGAAAAGAGGGTCCTGGGGTCATCTCCCCTCCAACACTGCTATAGGAGGCCAGATAACATGCACTGTGTTTTTAATGGTTTGCGTTTTTACAGGCTTGTGTTTTATACTGTATTTTTTAATTTTTAAGCCACCTCCAACAGAACTCTGACAAGGCAGCATCGAACTATTCTGAATAAATAAGTAAATCTGAATACTTGGAGATCTCTAATTTCAGCTTCAGTTCTCTTCCTTTCGCTCAAGCAGGAGCCTAAGAAAAAAAAAACAAAGCAGGTGCCCACACACAACAGGTAAACAATATCACTACAGACACTCCTGGCAGCAGGAACTTCACAATCCAGCTACGATGAAAACTACAAAGATCATATTAAATCACTGAAACTGGAAGATAAAACCATGGAAAACATTTTGTTAATTCATTGTTATTAATTCTGGAGTAGAAGTCAGAGCTTGGAATACTCCGATCAACTAGCTTTACTGGGGGGGAAATCACTAGAGGTGTGATAAAGCATGCAAGCCTCTTCGGGCTAAGTGCCCTCATCAAAGCATCTTATAGGTACATTAAAAATTGAATGGGTATAAACAACTTCTGCAAGCAGAGTTTGAGAATGATATTCCACTGATCTCTGAATTTCATAAACATCAACACTTGGGAGAGTTTGCATGGGAATAAGGCAACTAATTATTTTCTATCGCTTTAGGGCACGCCTGGCGCTCTCTACAGGTATCTCTACCGCTGCTTTTTTCCTAATGTATTGCCTCTTGAAAGCTTTCACTATAACGACTTGCTGATCTACTCCAAAGCATTCCAAGTATACCAAAAACTACTTGATATTCAGAGGGAAAAGCACTATAACTTCTGAAAAGATGTTGCCGAAAAAGAAGCAGCAGTTGAGAGCATCGTGTGCGCATTACTTTGCAAGTGAATACTGAACAAAATTACTTCAGTGTGTTAAATTAAATTTGTAGTGTTCATCCTAACTACAGAGTGGGGCTTCTTTAATTGAAAATGTTGCTATTTTGTAAACAGGGGGGGAAGCAGACATCAATTATAAACAACTAATTATAACAACCAACGATGGTCTTTGATTTTAGTTAGGCAATATTGACCTAACAGTTATCTTGCAGTCGGGGAATAATAATTTTTGCCCCACACTTACCATTACATACTGCAAAATTTTATACTATGATATGCAGTAGCCCAGGATGCTGGATTTTATGGCAAATGCCAAAATATGTATGTGGGGAAGCTAGAATATACACTGCTCCTATTAAAGGTTCTGTTAGGTAAATGTCTTGTAATCATATTAAAGCTTTCCACTGAAGTATGTTTTTAATAATACTCAGCCTTTTCTCAAACCTCACAAATGCATCACACTTAACTCTCATCTGGACAAACTTAGAACAAACAGCCATGTTCCAATCACAAAAGTCGTGCCAAGGATTTATACATCTTGGTTGCCTTTGATAGCCAAGCATTATTTGCACCCATCACCTGCCTGTCTTTCAAGTCCTCTAGCACCAACAATGACCTGCCCATCTTTCAAGTCCTCTGGCACCAACAATGGACTTGGAAGAAGACTCGGTGCTGAACACTGAAAGAACTCAACATGCTTCTGAAGTGTGGAACAAAGTCAGAGTAAAGAGAAGGGTGCTCACATGAGGCACGGAGAGATAGTATCCATGACAACCAAATTTGTGGTCCAGTTCTGTAAATTGTACCAAAACCAAGATTGTCACATAACTAGAGGATGTTGCTCATTTGTCATACCCAGCCCATTTCCTGTTTCACCAAAAGATTCTGTGATAACTAACAGAACTATAAAACAAGATAGTTCTGCCTTACATGACTCACAGGGATTATAATAATGGCAAGTCAAATATTATATATCCTTAAAAGTCTCTACTACATAAACCCCCTTCATGATTTAAACTCCAGTGGGAGGAAATGGTCATACCCTATAAATACAAACCAGGAATAATTCTTATACTGCAACAAAGTCCTGGCACCTATTCTGGATTGAGAAACTGGAATCCCTTCTGGTTACCTCAAAATTATACTTCTTATTCAACTGTGACCACAGAACAGCCACATACTCTCAACCTAACCTACCTCACAGGGTTAGCTGTTGTAAAAATACAATGGAGAAAAGGAGAATGTTGTAAGTCATTTCGGATCCCCCTTGGGGGGAAGTGGGGTATAAAAGAAGTAAACAACTGCAGCTATATCTACATTAAAATTCAGTGAATAATTCAGATACAATTAAGAACTTTAAAAAAAAATTCAGGTGAACATAAGGAATTGTACTATTGCACGAAATAACAAAAATGATATTTCTGCTTTAGTTGCTTTAAAGGCTTAAATTAGCCACATTGATCTTTTCTCTTTTAAACAGATTCAGATGCCAAAAAAAATCATTTTTTGGAACACAATTAGGCAATCAACCATTATGATCTGCCTTCATATTGGGAACGTATAGAAAAAGAAGAGTCTACCTAGACAGGCCTCCAGGTAACACTGACTGGAACAAGAGGAGTCCACCACCAAGTGAATTAAGACCAACCAAAGTCCAGTGGAGTAGGCATGCAGGCTGTGAAGAAATGCATTTTTTTCCATGAGAAGTTGGAAATGAGCAAAATCTCCACTCTGCGCTTTAAAAATGTTTTTCCCCCTCTGGGCAGAGAACAGGCAGGAGAGGGGGAGAGGTCAGTGCAATTGTGTTCCAGACATACCTCAGCCCACCTTCATAGAAATGCTAGTAGATCCGGCAGAAGAGATAATGGGTGGGTCAAGATCTCCCCCTTTCCTGAAGCAGAGAACAGAGATTTGGAGGAACAGAATACTAGAGAGTTTTCAGAAAGAAAATAAAAGCCTCTTTGACCTGGCATTACCTGGTCAGTGGGTGAAGGAATGGATATGATTTTTAAAAAACTCTTTGAAGCAAGTAGAAGGTCTCTTTATTTGGTCTTTGAAAGCACATAGACCTCTCCACTGGGAAGTCAGCCATTGACCATGTGCTGGCCTAAAGAGATGGAGCAAGCTTCAAGGTAATGGTAATCTGTAGCGAGCTAGAACTCCTAAGCTAAAGAGCCTGTTCTATATTTTAACATCTGACAAAGTACGTATAGAGAGAGGGACAGAGGATTTGAATTTTATCCTTTTTTAATTCCTTGATCAAGCTGGTGCTGTGCTAAAAGTATACATGTGAACTTTTTTAATAAATACTTTATAACTTTTGATGCTGGCAGTGGTTCTCTGTACCACACAGACCTCCATCATCTCGGACACGCTATTTTAAAAGGAGCACCAGGAAGAAGGCAGGCAGTTTAAAAGTGGCTATTCCTCCAGGGGCACTCAAGGCAGTAAATTGTCCCCGTGGGGACCAGGTGCTCAACAGCAGGAGACACAGAGACAAGGCCTCAGAACTTGGAAGGGAAGCTGGGAGTCCTGACTCTCCAAGTGAGCGATTCCTTAAAAAGGTCAGGTGGTGGTGGCAGCGGGCTACACAAGAGTGGAATAAAAGCCTCTCTGGGTTTTGAGAAAAACCTAGGAGAGCAGGGCAGAATAGGGCCTACCTGGAGGCCAGAGCAGGCACATTCTGCTACACAGGGCAAACCTCCTACTTGAACAGATGATTCACAGTGGTTTCCTTGGTAGGAAAGGGAGGAACTTAATGGTCCATGAATCAGGTCATTTGGCCAGGTCTGAAAAAGGTGTTTCTACATAGATGTTTATCTAGTACTGCACCTAAGGCTGATTGATCACATTTTCAGGAAAACTCAATAGGCATTCTAGCTACCAAAATTATTTAGGAGAGGGGGGAGAGACATGCTTGTTACAACAGAAACATGGACTCTTCTGGCATAAGAGATAAAATTAACCATAGACAATTTTAGCCCATAGTATTATACACTCCTGAATCTCTTTCCATCACACACACATCCCATAGCAATCTGTATGTCCCAATAAAATTTGTAAACAGCAAGAATCTCAGTTATTAGAAAATAGCTGCAACAGTACAATCCTGAACAATTTCCCGGGAGTGAGACTCATTTAACAGACTTCAAGTAGGATTCTGAGAAAACCTGCTTAGGATGCCTCTCTTAGGCCTGCTTGTAAGTTTCTGTACCACAAAACCTTTGGGAATTTTGTCTTTGGACAAAAGAAAACTGGCATATTTTGCATAAACAAATGCAAGCCAGCATGGTGAAGCGGTTACCGTTAGACTAGGATCTGGGTGAACCAAGTCTAAACCACGTTCTGCCATGGAAGATTGCTGGGTGACCTATGGACCAGTCATCCTCTCTCAGACTAACCTGTTTCAAAGGGTTGTTATTATAAGGACAGATGGAAGAGGGGAGAACAATTTTGTAAAACACTTTGGATCCTCATTCAGGAGAAAAATTTATTAAAAAGTTTATGTTTACAAAATCATGTATGGGTGGAGAAAGTGGACAGAGTTTTTCCTCCTTAAACCTAATAAGTACAGGAGAGACAACAGAAAATACTTCTTTACTCATGAGTCAGAGTAATTAAATTATGGAATTCATTGTCAGTTGGTAGTGTCGGCCACAGGTGTAGATGCCTTCATAAGGGAGTTAGACAGATTCATGGAGGAAAGGTCAATCAAAGGCTACCAACCATGGTGCCCTGTTCATTGGCCCTCCAGAGCAACTGGTTGGCCACTATGTCCAGTATACTGGACTAGATGGATCACTGGTCTGATCCAATAGGGCTTTTCTTATATTCTTACTATTTTGATAGAATGTGAAAGCTCTTTCAAAAGGGTTATTTAAAAAACATGAAAACACAACACAGGAGAGAAATAAGTAATGTACTGTAGTCTTTTGATGAACAGTTACAGCTTCCTAATGCAATTCTGCAGGATGGGCAAAATGGTTTTCCAACAGTCTCTGTGGTTTTGTACTTGTTTGTTCAACTGATGAGTTTTCATCTTTTTTTAACCTAGTATGTTCAACTTTTGATTGTATGCCACTGGTGGTGTCCTCTGAATTTGTTCCATGTGTACATTCCAACAAGGACTAACATTTGGACAAAGTTTTCTGATGTATGCGTATGTGGCTTCAAAATTCAAGGCCAGATGCAATTTGTGTATGCTTTAGTTTAGGTGCATATAAAACTCTACTCAGCTGAGCCTCCACTCAAGGATAGCTCGGTGACAACCAGTTTCCACCATGCCAGCTTCTCCCAAGCTAATGGTCAGCTGAGAAGTGTCTGTCAAAACTAAGGGTTAACTATCACAAAGCTGGAATGAAAACAATACATAGATGCACACATACTAATAACAGAAAACAAATGACAAGTGCTCTCCTCTGTTCATTCAGTTTTAATGTGCAGTGATTGCAATACAAAGGTAAGTAATAGCATGATCTAAACACTGCAGTGGGTTAGGCTGGGAAGGGCGTTCCACATCCATTCATTTGCTCTAAGATCATTGGGTGATTTGCACATAGCACACACCCTACAGAAGTACTAGAGCATTTATTTATCACAGTTTTTACTACCCGGTTTTCTAAGATACTGAAAGAAACATGAGCCTGCCAGGATTTCCTGCAGACCACCACCCAGCAACCTTCAAGGTTGATTCAGGATTTAGCTTTGGATTTCCCATCTCAAAGCTCAACTCTCTAGCCAGCAGCCCACCCTGGAACTCAAGCATTAATGAGCTAAGAAATGTAGCACACTAAACAGACAAAAAAGCAATAAAAAAATTATATATAACAGTACTAACTTGTTGTAATAAATTAATTAAGGCACAGACAGCAAGGAAGAAGAAGAGGAGAGTTGAGGTTGCAAGGATTTCCTGTTAAGAAATGAGTTGCTGGATTCTGAGAGGGAAGAAATAGCTGAGGTATTCACTGATTTTATTTTACTAATAAATTAATTGGGGAGAAAAAGCTGGGGTGTGTCGTGCTTTTATTTTGGCAATAAATTAATTGCTGGATATTAAGAAGGGAACAAGCAGCTGTGCAACAGTTTTTTATTTTGATAATTAAGTCAATCGCTGGATATTTTTTGGTTAAAAAAAAAAAGATCCAGAGTGTGCACCAGGTTATTAGTACCACTGCTTACTCATCTGAACTACTTTCAATAGAATGGGACTTTTTAGTGCATGTGTATTTAGCACAATTCTAACATGGAATCAAATGAACAAATGAAATTAGCATGTGGTGTGATATTTCAAATAGGAAAAAAAAAGAAATGGGAACCCCCGTAATTGATTAAGACAGAAGTGAGAAAAATGCCACCACATTTTGAAACTGCAGGGAAAACCTACAAGTAGACTGTGTTGTTATACATCTTGTGATTTATACAGCAAATCACTATTATCTTCTTTCACTGATGATTACAGGACTTTTGTTATGACTTCATGAAAATGCACCTTCAGTGCTAGTACCGAGAAACGTACGTGGACTCCAGGCTACTGATTCTTAGCCGATTAAGAGATAAAACAGGAATTTAGCCAGTCATAACACCAGGGCTCTTCTTATCCACATGGATCCTGTATCCACACACAAGGCATAAACTTACTTGCTTTCTGATCAGTGCAGATTAGTGTGAGCCAAAACAATTTAGCTTTTCATAAAGCCACTCAGCATTGTCAAAAATGCCTTCCTTTGTTGATTATTGTTCAGCACTCCATGTGAAAACGGCAATCTAAATAGGGATGTAAACAGAACTGGCTACATGATGAGGTCGCAAAGAGCAAATATAAGTGAAGACACTGAAGATGAATGCAAACCTTGCTTTCACTTACCTCACATGATATTATTACATAGGCAAGTCATACATATGACTAATTGATTGGGACTACTTTGAGTGGCAGAGCTAGATTTTTCTGTTTTTAATGTTCAGCGATATTTTTACCCATGTGGGTGCAGCACCTGTATACAGAGGTAACTCCATAGGGGCAGTTTTCTCCTGTTCTCCTCATGGCACAAAGCAGGTACCATGTAAAGCCTGTGGAAGGCCTGTGCCCAATTCTCATATCTCTATCCAGCCATCCTCTAGACATTCACTCAAGGAACCAGCTCACCTTTCTTGAGAGAGCCAGTAACTTCGCAGGAATACGGGAGCACCAGCCTCAGATATGCAGACAATACCACTCTAATGGCAGAAAGTGAAGAGGACCTTAAGAGCTTCTTGCTCAGAGTGAAAGAGGAGAGCGCAAAAGTGGGCTTGAAGCTCAGCATCAAAAAAACTAAGATCATGGCATCCGGCCCCATCACACCTTGGCAAATAGAAGGGGAACAGCATGATAAAAAGTAGAGACATCACCCTGCCAACAAAAATACGCATGGTCCAAGCAATGGTATTCCCAGTAGTCATGTATGGCTGTGAGAGTTGGACTATAAGGAAGGCCGAGCGCCGAAGAATAGATTCTTTTGAACTATGGTGCTGGAGAAGACTCTTGAGAGTCCCTTGGACTGCAAGAAGATCAAATCAGTCAATCCTAAAAGAAATCAACCCTGACTGTTCCCTGGAAGGCCAGATAATGAAACTGAAGCTCAAATACTTTGGCCACCAAATGAGAAGGGAGCACTCACTGGAGAAGACCCTGATGCTGGGAAAGATTGAAGGTCAAAGAAGACGGGGACGGCAAAGGATGAGATGGTTAGACAGTGTCATAGATGCAACGAACATGAAGTTGAGCAAACTTCAGAGGACGGCGGAAGACCGGAAGGCCTGACGTGATCTGGTCCATGGGGTCGCGAAGAGTCGGACTTGACTGTGCGACTGAACAACAAAAAGCCTCTCCTTCCCGAAACAGTGTGGCAAAGTATCTGCACACACACCAAGGTCAAAGGAGAAGTTGCTGTAGATTTTCCGGGTTGTGTGGCCGTGGTCTTGGCATTGTAGTACCTGACGTTTCACCAGCAGCTGTGACTGGCATCCTCAGAGCTATAACACAGAAAGATGGAGTACTCTCTGTACCCTTGACCTTGCTGGTGAAACGTCAGGTCCTACAATGCCAAGACCACGGCCATACAGCCCGGAAAATCTACAACTAATGAACTCCAGCCGTGAAAGTCTTCGACAACGAACAGGGCTCTGCTAGGCCCTGTGGGGATACCGCCATGTGCAAGTGCTATGCAGATGTTTGTGAGCCACCAAAATCAATGCACATTTATGACCTACAGAGTTACGTATCTCAACCATGACATTATGTTTTGCATTATGCCAATAAGATTTTACGAGATCAAGGGTGTGTTCTGGATTCAAAAGGAGGTTCCCCCAAAAAAGAACATTCTGTTGCTTGAGCTACTTACATCCCATCTGCAAACATTTTCACTAATGTACCTGGCAGCAGTGTTGTTATAAGAACATATTTTTACATCAACATTATGACACAGATGCTAGTGTGTGCCATACGAAGCCCTTGTTAGTGACTATTTATAATATATTTAGAAAACATCAAGTTGTTGGGCTTTTTCAGCCTTTAGTGTTTGTCTTTTAAATCTTACCAGAAACTGATATCCAAACAGTTTAACATACATTCTGATAACAGCAGTCCAGCCATTTGGGAATTCAGATAGGTATTCAAACAAAATGGAGGAAATGCTGGCTGAGAAGCCCCGTAACTTGACAGGCATGACAATGCTCACAACAGAGATAATTTTAAGTCTGCCCTGGATATATTGCTTGCCATAGATGCTGCAGTTGTAACAGTAACAGTAGCCTGAAGTGTTTTTTAATCAACAGTGAGTTGAGTACAACAATTTTTGTATAATTCAGATTAAGGAGTTGTCATTCTAAATGAATCCTTGATGACTGAATAAGAATTAGAATTTCTGAACAATGTGAGGACCTACAACAATACTCCAGTATTGTTAGGTAAAGGTAAAGGTTTCCCTTGCTCGAAAGCCAGTCAAATCCGACTCCAGGGATGCGGTGCTCACCTCCGTTTCCAAGCCGAGGAGCCAGCACTGTCCAAAGACGTTTCCGTGGTCATGTGGCCGGCATGTCTAAACACCAAGGCGAATGGAATGCTGTTACCTTCCCACCGAAGCGGTACCTATTTATCTACTTGCATTTTCTTGCTTTCGAACTGCTAGGTTGGCAGGAGCTGGGACCAGAGACGGGAGCTCACTCCGTCATGTGACGCTTGGGTCTCAAACTGCTGAACTACCAACCTTCCGGTCTGCAGTTCGGCATCTTAACCACTTGAGCCACAGCAGCCCTATATGATTACTGGCTCCTTATGTCAGGGCACAATCTCAAGACTGAGCTTTGACCAATCTACTAAAAACCTTGATCGATTTTCATTGGTTCTAGAAGCCAGCCCCAAAGTTTAGGAGCCAGACTCATAGTTCAGCATTATGTATGACCATATTTTCTAATTATTGCTACAACAAAAAAATACTAGATGCCACACTGAAATTTATAGGCACCATGGTGCCTGGAATTTGTCAAGCACTGATCTAGTACTACACAACTTGCACACTGCAAAACGTACAGTGCTAAGTCTACTTAAGTCTATTGAAGTCAATGAGCTTAGAAGGGCATAACTCTGCACAGAATGGTACTGTTAGACCGCTTTCTCCCACCGCAATTGTTATAATCAACTGGGAGAAACCCACTACACAAGCCCAAGGATTTGCCCAGGTTCATTTTCTTTTTGATCCCAAAATATTTTGCGGTAAGCTTCGTCAGGGGATCTCAAGCAGAAACTTGAGCGGTGGCGCAGGGAGTATAACACCTGCATTTAACATCTACTCGAGCACCTGTTCGAGTCCCACCGTGGTCGAGGTGAGCTCTCGACCCTTAGTCCTAGCTCCCGCCCACCCAGCGGTTCGAAAGCCAAGTAACTATCTATCGGCGAGTAGATAAATGGGTACCCATCCTTAGTAGGGTGGGGGGCACCCTCCTCCGTCTATGGAGGTGTGTGGAGAAGCAGCGGCACTGGCAGCAATGGCGGCGATAGCGACGGTGAGAACAGCGGCGGCAGCGGAGCAATGGCGGTGGCAATTGGAGGAGGCGGCGCAACGCTGAGAGGCAGCAAGCGGCGGCAAGCAGAGCCTGGCTGATCCCTGGTGGCCAGCAGTGAAAGAACAAGGCGGCTGCCGTCGATGGAGGCTGAGTGACGTCATCCGGAGGCACGCGGAGCCGAAAAGGACATGGTCGGGCCGAGGACGACGTCGCCAGCATTCCCTACCCCCCCACACTCACCCCCCGTCTGCTTGAGCACCAGACTACGGGGGTTAGGGCGGTATATCAAGCCGAAGGATAAATAAAAAATAAAATAAATAAAAACTTCTCTGGCTCCCACCATGGACAAATAGACCATCCATTTGTCTAATGTGGGAGTCAGAGAAGTTTCTGCCTGCGATCCCCTAATGACGCTTATCGTGAAACACGTTGGGATGTAAAAGGTCAAATGAACCAATCTCCCTTGTACCTTGTTCTTCTTTTTTCTTCTTCCTACCAGTGCATCCTTATTTTCTTCCAGCTTCATTTCCACCACAGCAAACTGTTGTTTGTTCTTATATGTGAACCTAACATAAAATAAAACTCTGGGCCTACTTAGACATTACTTCTCCCTTGTACCTTTACAAGCTGTGAAATCAGGAGCAGAATCACTGTCTATGTTGCCCTCTGCTGCTGCATTCCAACAGATTAAAAACAGGGTGTTAGATATTGAGCACCAGAAATTATACAGTTTAGCCAATAAAACATGCTCCCCTTTGAGTTTCAAGATCCCGCTTACTACAGGGAAGATGGCCTCATATTTATCTCTCCTGCAGGTCCCACAACAACGCAGAGCGTTTACTCTAGCCAGATGCAATACTATGCCTTCTGCCATTTTATATGGCAGATTTAACAAGGTATCTCACTCAGCCAGATACTGCCCCTGCAAACAAAAATGTGTTGAGTCAATTACTCATGTCCTTTTGCATTGTCACCTGTTTGTAGAACTGAGGTGTATATATTTACATTCTACTTTAAGCAGCATGATGGATTGCCCTGATGCACTTAAGGTACACAGACTTCTGAGTTACCATCACTGAGAAGGTGGCCAAGTTTCTCCACTCTGCTTTAAAGCTGCGCCAAAGGGTCCTAGAGACATAGTATTCTTATAGACGTGTTGTAATCTGCTCTTAAATTGCACAACCTAGAGACAGTATTTTTATAGGTGTGTTTTTAATTTGCTCTTAAATTGTATAATCTGTATTGACAATTTATGCCAATAAAGGCTAACTTGAACTTGGAACTTGGAAATCAGGAGCAGCTCCAGAGCTCATGCTCCCTCCCCCATGCCTCCCCTCACCATGTGCAGAATGTAATGATTGCACCGGGGGTCCCACATGCAGATCACCAGGGAGTCTTCCAACACAGTGGTCATCCTCTAATGCAGTTAAACCGAGCAGAAGCAATCAGAGTCATAGGCAACTGAGTTTACATAGTAGTATGACTGTTAACTGTATTCTTAGTTTTAACTACAGACAGTACACAAAAGTTGAACAAGCTTCCTAAGCATAGACATAGCTGTACATAAATGATAAAAGCTGCACTTGGGCTAAGGCAACCTGGAAAAAAAGATACGTACTTTCTTAAAGCAGAAGAGGTAACTCATGTTACATGTAATCAGTTTTCTTCATTTATAACATCTGACATTACATTCAAATTTTTGCAGGCTGTCATTATGAAACTTCAGAACAGAAAATGTATTTTCATTACAGGCATAAAATAATTTAGTGGTTTGCTTTACTTTCATACACAATTAAGAAGCATCTCAGGAAATAAGACACAAAAACAGATTATTAACTTACTTTATGATTACTTTTGCACCTTTCTTCTGCATCCGTGTGCTACAAAAATACACATAGAAACAGTTATTTTTTGCACTAACACTGACATAGTCATATAGAAATTGGATGTTGAATAATTACACAGAAAGCGAAAGCTTCCATTGCAGCCAAGTCTACATAAGATACCATTTGAATTTCTCAACCTGTCTATAACCAGAATACAGTTGAAGGTATTAACATACCAGAGTTTCAAAAGCAGTAAATGCATAGCTACATGATAATCTATTCTAAAATTATCAAAATACCATTCTTAGTCCACAGCACATTACAGAAACTCAACACAACAGCTGCTATCCTAAGTCTGCTATGCATGAATCAACAAATGGGACTTCTGCACATCTACCTATGAGCAGGATCTAGCCAATGTGACTAGCTCAATTCTATTACCAAAAGGCATCTCTTCATCCTTAGAAAAACGTTTTGTTGGAAATTCACAAAAAATTTCCTTCCAGAAAGTGTTTGTGGGTTTTTTGTTTTTATAATGAATCAATCACGTATCAGACACAAAAGGCAACCCTCGCTGCCAGCTTTATCATAACCGATTCTCAAAGAATGTGTATCAGTTGCTAGCGCAAGCATACGCTACATATAACAGCAGCATTATTTATACTGGGTTTCCCTGTGCATCCACACCACAAAATGTTGCTCCAGTTGCTTTACACAAGCTTGCCAACCACCAAGAATAATTCACTTGCAGGTGCTGGCAATTCTGTATCTACCACTTTAAATTTCCTCAACTGTTAAGCTTGAAAATAGAAACAAAAATGAAGGCTTTTGTAAAATTCACCAAAGAATTAAACATTTCTGTATGTCCACTTTCCAAAAGAACCATAGCTTCTCTCATTCCCAGCTATCTGCTGGATCCATCCCTAACCTCAATCTACCTATTGGTTAACATTGTAAAATACCAAGACTGGTCGGGAAAAGATACTTAGGCAGCTGTACACTGGTGGCTTCATTTCATCATGTGGTGGTGGGAAGTGCCATCAAGACACAGCTGGTTTACAGCAACACCGTAGGGTTTTCAAGACGTTCAAAGACAGCTTGCCATTGCCTGCCTCCATGTCATGACTCTGGTATTCCTTGGAGGTCTACCATCCAAATACTAGCCAGAGCTGACCATGCTCAGCTTCTGAGACCTGACGATATTGAGCTAGCCTGGGCTATCCAAGTCAAGGCTCATTTCATCATACCTTCTGTTAATATCATGGTACAACTCCTACCTTCATTCTTCCAGAGCACCATGGATTATACACAGTGTTCCCACACAAACAGGATCCCTCATTCACTTCAGTGAATGAAACAGTTTTATGTGTGCCAAGGAATGGGCTATCCACGCTACTGAAGTTCTTGAAACACTCAGGAGCTACAGCAAGCATAAGAGTTCCCTCCATGTGCAAGGACCTGATATTATTTTGTATTGCTTTTCAGGAGTCAGAAACTGCTTGCTGAAGCAAGGAATTAGTTTAGGGAACTCAAAAGTAGTATACAACCTTATTTTATAAACAAATTAAAAATGTGTGTGTGTGTGTTACATGACCAGATATAGACTCGGATCCTAAGGTGCCATTCACTCAGTGCAGCAGCAGTTCCTCCCGAGAAGATTGTTTCAGTTGGGCAGTCATGTTAGTCTGCAGTAGTAGAACAAAATTTGAGCCCAGTAGTACCTTAGAGACCAAAACAAAATGTCCAGGTTTTGCTGATAAAGTGAGCTTTGACTCATGAAGGCTTATACTCTGGGGATTTTGTAGGTCTCTCAGATGCTACTGGACTCAATTTTGTTCACTTTCTAAGAAATGACTCTTCAATCTGCAGTGGGGAGGCAATTTTTTCCTGATTTCCTTCTACTGTAGACGGTTTCCCCCCACCCTCTTCTTTCAGGTACACTGACCCACAGGCACGTAATTTTAGGGGCTCAAAAGGCAGTGAGGGGGTAGGACCAGTGAAGTCATCCTACTCTGGCGTGGCTCTGCTCAGGCTACTTAGGATCCAAGCCATGGAAATGGCCGACATGTATGAACTATTTACTAAAATGGAAGATTTCCTTCAGACATTGTTCAATGAAATTCAAACTTATAAAATGTCAAGAAAGCCCCAGGACATCAAGAAAAGCACCATCATATGCTGTACAGTTGTTCTACTTAGAAACGGGGAAACCCAAGATCGCACCTCTTGGAGGATTTAAAAAAAAAAAAATCTAGCAAAGCTTTCCCCACACATCAGTTAAAACTGATATGTGGCATGACATTTGATTCACGAGCTTTCAGCATATGCCTAACAAGCGGACAGTAAATGGTTTCTTTCTAGAGATGATGCAAATTGCAGGTATGAAGATGGAAATACCAACCTGTGTTCTAGTTTCAATCTTGAAAATGTTTTAGAAGCTTCAACCGCATGTTTCAAAATGATTCATAAACGCCTTACCTTGGACACTTCAACACTGTGCTCCATTCTACTTGCACAAAGGCAAGCACGTTGAAGTTTCCAAGAGGCAATTCAGACACCATTTTAAATCAGTATATTTTTGTCGTTTAAGTAAAGCACACTACAGGGCAGAGACGTAAAACTAATGGAACAGACTGCGTGTTGCTTTCATCTTTAAGATATTAAAGCTCAGCTCCTCTTAGCCACAGGTAGTTAGGAGATAATATAATAGTCAAAGGATCGGACTAGGACTTCAGTCTACTTATGAAGATAAAATGGCAGGCATGTATACCATAACAAGCTCCAGAGGTAGGGCAGGATAAAAATGTAACAAAGAAATGTGATTTTTAAACAAATGTAACATATGTGGGGGGGGGGACAACAGGAAGGCAGCATGGTGTAGCCTGATCTCATCAAACCTCAGAAGCTAAGCAGGGCCACTGATGGGATGGGAGATCACCACCGACAACTCTGCAGAGGAAGGCCAGGGCAAACCACCTTTGCTTCTCACTTGCCTTGAAAGCCCCTTGCTGGGGTCACCATAAGTCAGCTGCAACTTGACAGCACTCATGTGTACCTATAAGAAAATGACACTGACACCACTTTACCACCAGGGGTGAGTAGGAGTGAGCCTTAAACACCTTCCCCCCCGTTGTTCTAAACATGCATACCAAATACATAAGGAACACAGGAAGGAGAAAGCATTAACTGCTCAGTAAATCTTGTTGTTTTAGCACTCAGCCATATCAACAAAACAGCACAGAAAGCACGAAATAGCCTTCACCGGATTAATACTAAGCACTTGTCATACTGTACAGCAACATGCAAGTTCCGCGCATTTGCTCCTCACAATGATAAAACAAGAAGCAATTTTCTACATACGGACAAGCATTTAACTCAGTCAATAACACAACCTGTGCAAGAGCAGGTGAATATCAAACTTACCTAGTTTGCATTTTCTCATTTGAATGAAAAAGAAGCAAGGTGTTTTTGTTAATTTAAAAAAAAGAAGGTTGTTCTGAATCTATTACACAGAGAAATGCCAGTAGCTGACTCTTTGGGGCTGTAGTTCCATTTCTTCTTTTGACCCCTCGATACCCAAGTTTACTTGTAGCTGGTGAAAGGATGGCTTTACTCAGCCACAATCAAGCACAGCTCTTTGCCACAGCAGGGAAAGTGGCAGCAAAATCTACCGAGCTGCAGGTGTACTAGCCTCAGGCATTATCCAGCGTGTGTGTGTATGTAAAAATTCTAAAAGTTATCTAAAAACACTCTTTAGAAAATCCACTAAATTTAAATAAGTTTTCGGGGCAGCAATGTACATTATCTGCTGACTTAAAAACACAAAGACCTCATGTTGCCATGAAGCAGTTCCAGATTGCGCTATTAAAGAGACTCTTTGCTACCAATGCCATACTGGACTATGGACTGCACACTGTGGCCAGGGCAGATGCATGCCAAGCCAGATCTGGACCCAGGACTATAGAGGTCCTCTGCCCATGCTGCAATATGTATCTGCACAAGCACTGTGAGGCAGCCCAGCAGCCCCAGTCGCCCTGAACACAGACACAGCAGCAGACCAGAGAGGAGCCATGTTCTGGCAGTGGCCAGGTGTTCCTGCACAGAAGCCATGAAGGGATCGCTTCTCCATCATGCAGCACATTCCTTCTCCCCCTGAGTCATTCTCAAAGACTATTGCCCAGCTAGAAACAAAAGAAGCAATTAAGCCTTCCTGCCACCAATCCAGATAACACCTATGACAAGTATCAGATCGTTAAGGTGAAGTACTGGATCATTAAAGTGAATGCACCCTCCTTCCCCCTTCCCTTGTTTCACCCCTTCTCCAAGAGGTTTCACTCCCTGCTGCACCTCTTTTGTCCAAAGGTGATTTCTTTTGTCTTATCCATCCTAAGGTATTGTTCTTTTTGTCTGCATTTCCTGGGAACTAGTGACCAGCTGTCTATTGCCTCAGGTCACAATTTGGTTACTTACTGCGAACTGAGACACAGTTCCCTCTCTTGCTTTTGGCTCTCTTGCTTTCACCCCATCTGTAGGTTCTATCCCTGATCAGTTGGGACCACTCCACGTGTGTTGCTGGCCTCCTCACAATCCAATCCCTCCCTCTCTTTTTATTTTTATCCCTTTTTTGCTGCAAGGTCTACTCATCTTGCTGGACAGGTAACGTATCACCCACCAACAATACTCCTGCTAATGCAAAAGTCGCTGTCTTTCCTTGCCTACTTTCCTAGTTCTGTATTGTGTGTGTGTGTTTGTCAATTATTATTGTATGCTTGAGAATTATTAAGTAAAAGACCAATTAGTACAACAACCTGGTCTCCTCGTCTATTCACGGACTCTGGGAATTCTGACTCTGGTATACACAGATTATGTCCCTATGCTATAAGACAATTGCCCTTTTTAAATCATAATCCCCCCCCCAAGTTTATTAAAGAAATAAGGCAATTCGACTAAGTGATCATTGCATTACATGTGTGCATGGGAATCGCCATCACCAGCAGGCAATTCTGGAAACCAAGATGTAGCTCTCACAATCTATTCCCCTGTCCCTTAAAAAAAGGGATTAGTCCCCTTAGAGGTAACATAGCAGACTATCTGTTTAGCAGACCATCTGTTCACCAGGACATGACTGGCCATTGGTTTAGCAAGAAGTGCCATGGCCACACAACCCCTAGGTGCTGGGGTGAAGTGTCCTCAGTGACTTCCCTTCCCCTCCCCCAAAGCATAGCTCTTATATATTGAGAAAGCCTTTATCTTCAGACTAACAAAGATTATTTTTTTGCAAAAGAACAGTCTTCATACATTAATTACGAATCTACTCCTATGCTACTGACAAAAGTAAAATGTGAATGGGCTGCTTCAAAAGCACAAGTTCACCATGTTAAACCACAGTAATTTCAATACGTGTTCACAATCTGGTTACCGTAATGCCATTGTACAGGCAAACCACAAACACCTGACTTTTTTTCTCAAGCTTCCCTCCAAGAAGTTATGGGCACCCCCATCTACCCACACCCAGAACTGCTTTTTTAAGTTGTGAATTAAAAAAGCAGATTAGTCATGAAAAAAATGTTAAAAAGGAAGTACTACCTCTTTAAACCTCTCTTGTATTTCGTTTCTGAACTCCTACAAAATGTAGCAGTTCAAAAATACCACCTTAGGAGTGCAACTTATAAAATGAAAGATCACGTTTTGTGTAAACATGTATGCATATTCCAGACAAAACTATTATACGAACATTACTAACTTCCAATATAGCGTAGCCAATGTTAATTTTAGGCTATTAAAATATCCAATAGCTACTGCCCAATAATCAGGAATCACATCTTCATAATTAAAACTAAGAGCTGTCAAAAAAAAGTCACCACTGCGTGATTTACTGATCCTTACTCATTTCCAAAGCCAAAAAACTTACTCATTGTTCAGGAAAGTGACACTGCCCATTAAAGCTTGCGATTTTCAAATATTGTGCAGTTCTATATGTGAGCCTCTGCCTCAAAAGTAGAACCAAAAATAACAAGGAAGAACACAAGAGCAAACTTATCTTGCCAAAGCACTGCTGCAAAATCTACCAGCTAATCACTGTTCAACCATACCTTTCAGAGTAGGTTGAACCCCAGAGTAGCAGTACTAAGAAAAGCAGTAATTAGTTCAGCTAGAAGGGTACAGCTGTTCACTCAGAATTACCCCCTGCACACACACACCCCAAGCTGCCATGGAAAGGGACCAGGAAAACGAACTGAACTAACCCCCCCCCCGGGCTGTGGAAGCAGGGGGGTCAGTGGCCCAGGCACAAGGCTGCATGCAGAGTGAGACCCAGAGATGCCTGTGTTGTGGTGGTGATCCAGGGGAGGGAGCAACAGCAGGGGTTCAAGCCAGAGGTTGCCAGCAAAGTGCACCATTCCCACACAGCGGCAGCTGCCCCAGGCCAAAGGCTGCTGAATTGTTTGATGCCACTGAGCGCACAAGGTCATGCACATGGCAAATGCCCCAGGTCACATGGAGCTGCAGGCTGAGCAGCGACTTTGAGCCTTGAGCCAGTATGAATGTGGCTGTGGCAGCCCCGACTTACCAGTGAAGCTGCTGCTGAAAAGCAAGGGTTCTGGTCGACTGCTGCAGATGAGGTTTTCTGCCGTGTTGGAGCCATAGAGTGGCTCCGCCTGCCTCCCCCCGAGCACCAGTTGCTCGTGGGCCAGATAAGAGCCCTGGACCACCCGGTTCTGGCCCATATGCCCCTGCTCTAGCATAATCAAGGCATTCCTATGCAACAAGGAACTCAGCTATGCAAAAAACAAAAATCTCTATTCCCATGGAGTTTCTATCAGACAATGTATGTACATTTACTGCAGTCAGGAACACAACGACACATCCAAATATCCTTCAGATAACAGACCTCTCCCCCCCAACACACACACACCATCATTATGTCCAGGGCTTTTTTTGTAGAAAAAGCCCAGCAGGAACTCATTAGCATAATAGGCCACACCCAACAGCAGAGATCCATTAGCATATTAGGCCACACCCCCGACAGCACCACTCATTAGCATATTAGGCCACACCCCACATGTTACCAGAAGTGTGGTCATCCAACCACACCCACCTTTTGCTTCTTATTCTGTTTAATTTGTTGTCAAAACCCTGGGCTTTTTTTGTAGCAGGAACTTCTTTGCACGTTAGGCCACACACACCTAATGTAGCCAATCCTAATGAGTGTCTGCTGTTAGGTGTGGCCTATTATGTTAATAAGTCCTGCTGGGTGTGGCTAACTCAGGAGCCAGCCAGAACTCCGTTCCTGTGCGTTCCTGCCCAAAAATAGCCCTGATTATGTCAGGAATTCTGTTAAGTCCATACACACACCACACATACACACAGAGAACGCAGTTCCCAACATTCTACCACCCTGTAGTATGATGGGAAATGGAACCCAGGATGGAGCTATGCAGATAGGAGCAGGTGCTGACAATATTATCAGAGGCAGGAAACAGGTTTAGATCACTCCCGTGATGATGGCTGGGATCCAGCCACTCAGTTCCAAATATGGAATGGTGGGGGAATCCTACTGATTCCCCCTTCCACTACAGACCCACACTTTGATTGTGTTGTTCCTGAGGGTCCACTGACACTCACAAACAAAATCTGGGAGTAGAAAGGGAAAGCAGGAGACCCCCCCAACCCATGAGGTTTCTTCCACAAGTGGATCTCACTGGATATCAATAGGGTTGCCAGCTCTGGGTTGTGAAATAACTGGAGATTGTGGGGATGGAGCTTGGGGAGGGGAGGAACCTCAGCAGAGTATAATGCCATAGAGCCCATCCTCCAAAGCAGCCATTTGCTCCAGGGGAAGTGATCTTGGCCATCTGGAGATCAACTGTAACAGTGGGAGGTCTCCAGGTACTACCTGGAGGTGGCAGCCCTAGATACAAACCACGGTCCCATAATATACAGCATTGGTGAAAAGTGCCATCAAGTCACAGACAACTTATGGTGACCCCATAGGGTTGTCAAACAAGAGATGTTCAGAGGTGGTTTGCCATTGCCTGCCTTCATGTCATGAGGACTGTGGTGCTCCTTTTGGTGGTCTCCCATCCAAGTACTAACCAAGGCTGACCCTACTTAGCTTCTGAGGTCTAATGAGATCAGACTACCCTCAGCCATCCAGGTCACAAAATATACTCCTTTACTGTCCCTCATGTAAGTGAATGAGTGGCCTTTCATCCCTATGGGAAAACACAGATATCACCCTGTAGTGAGGCTAAAATTTGACACACATCCTGACAGTGAAGCCCTGTACAAACAACCAAAAGCCATGAATAATCTGCATGTGGAAAGCAAATGAGATTGCAGTTTTTGGCTCATTCCCATGTACCAATTGGGTCTTCTGCCTACAGCCTGAGCCTATGTCTGCACACATACAAGATGCAGGCTCTGTGGTGAAATCCTAATTTACACATTGAGGCCTGTAGCAGGGCTACTGGGTAGGATTCCACTCCCCCTCTGCCATCCATAGATTATATCTGGCTTTTGTTTGCCACCCTGCACAGACCTAGAGCAGCCCAGCCTTTGTCAGCAGAGACCACAAAAAAAAACTATCCTCTTGCGCAGCTTGGAAATACCTCTATGGGTATATGCAGGGGTCATTTCCTGCTGGAGCACACAGGAGCGGAGCTCCGGCAGTAAAGAACCCAGGGGGCAGGCACAAGCAACAAGCCCCACCCCCTGCTCCCAGCAGCCCTCAGTCAGAGCAAGAAGCAGCCAGGTAAGTTGCAGAGCCCCCCCCCCCCCCCGGTCCAAAACAGTCCAGTGGCACCTTTAAGACCAGGTTTTATTCAGGTACAAGCTCTCCCTCCTCTGGAAGGACAGATCTGCAGGGGGGAAAGGCAGCAATGCAGAGTACTCCCTCCATCTCCAGCCTGAACAAACCTTTGGGTGGGGCCAGGAAAGAACCGCTTACTTGCTCTTCAGGGCTTGGAAACCAGTTCAGGATAACAGGAGACAAGCACCAGTTTAGAAAGGAAGGCCTGAGTCCCTTGGAACAAGGGGCCGAGAGAGAAAGATTTGTTTGGTTGTAAAAGACGTGGTGAACAGGATTAGGGGAACTCTCCATTTTCCCCAGATATGATAGGCCTTCATTTAATTGCATGCAAATGTAAGTACTTGCTGGCTTTGTGTGTGTGTGTGTTGGGGGGGGTCAAGTAAAAAAAACATAATTTTTAGAAGTGACGATCTATGGAAATTCATGGAATTGGTGGGATCCTTTCAGTGACAAAGGGACCTTCCTTCTTGCACCCCAAATTATTGTGGGGGGGGGATGTCTCAGGATGCATGTTCCCCAAATCTTTTTTATCTGCAATGGGAAACTTCCTTTTCTGATTAAAACAACAGGGCAAGTAGAGATATTGGCCTTGGAGAGCCCCTTAGTCAAAGGCTTTCCAGTACCTGCAGTGGTATGGGTGGGGGAAGAGGGGATATTCCTCTTTAAACCCAGTGTGTTTGAAGGGAATAGTCAATCTAGGCTGGAGATAAGCAAACAGTAAACCTTTTCATACTTCCAGTTCTTGGGCCACATTAGTTTTACAGACTACTTACATTTTCCTGCAAAAGTAGGGCACCTCTGCCAGTGGTAAAAACCCTCTACTACTCTACAGGACTCATCAGTTAATCAGTGTCAGCACTGTGGATACTGAGGCTTTAATACATTCTGGCCTTTTCCACTTGGTACAGTTTCCTATTGACACTCCAGGGTCGCTGCAGTTCCAGATGCAGCATGGCAGCAATGGGGTTTAAAGAAGGCAGCTTTCCTTGCATTTCCCCTTCCCCAGTCCCCACAACAGCCATTCCACCCCCGTGAGACCAGGTAGGGGGATCTTTCTCTGAGGTTATTTTTAAAAAAACGTAATGGAAATACCAATACAATTGTATTAATATGTTATTAAAAGCAAAAAAAAAAAAAACCCTTCCCAAAAATCCTTGATGGTATGCAGCAGGGATTGCTGCCATGGGGACTGGGGCAGGGAAAATGGCTGCTGTACCGGCAACCAGGAAAATCCAGACTTTTCCATCCACACAGCAGCCATCCCAGCTTTGTTGCAGTCTTTCACAAACATCACAGCAAATCAGGTTTGAGAAGGATTACAGAAAAGACAAGGACAACCCAGGTAGTGCATGGAAATACTTCAATGCTGTTGGGAAGCGGGGGGGGGGGACCACATTCCGACATCAAACCCAAGGCAAATAACATGTGTGTGGACATGGCCACAGTGATTTTAAACACCCATTACTGTATTGTTCTAATGTAATAGTCAAAACGTTTCTGGAGTAGCTGGTAAAAAGCGTATTTTTAAAAAGAAAAACCTACCCACAACTGCTGCCTCACAGGCCATCATTCATACCAGGGCAAGCTTTCTACCTCACAGAAAGTGAGTCATTTAAATGTAGCACTAAAACAGGACTTTCCCCCAAAGGCACACATAGGAAATATATTACTTATTTATCAAGCTAGATTTGAAGGTAATCTTCTCCCACAAAAAAAAAAAAACCCTGCAAATGCACAGGTTTTGAAATAGGTTCTCTCTCTTCAACCCAAGCAGCTAGATAACTTTCTTAGCTAACAGAAAGAATTAACCACATAAACAGTATCATTACCGGATTTACTATGCAGAATACTTTAAAAGCCAAAAAAGTAACGAGTAACACGTTTTGGTGAAATAATGTTTGGACCCAATTTCAAAGTGAAAATTTGACACTTTTAGGCAATGTTCCCAC
>NW_015174847.1:897698-919756 GCF_001447785.1 Gekko japonicus
GGATCATGGTGTTAGCCAACCGTTCCCAACTCAAACTTGATAGGGTTTGGCAGACTCTTGAACAACCAAGCAGCCATAGAATTCCTTCATTTATTGAGTTAGAAAATAACCTGGCATGGTGATAACTCTGACATTTCAAGCCCGCATGTGGAAGCAGCAGTCATTGGTGTTATCAAAATGAACCCTCAAGATTAACCATACAGTGCTTCAGCTAGGAACAGATTTTGTGAATCAGGCACATTACCATTTCTGAACCCTCTCATATTTTTCATATAAGGCTGTAACAATGTAAACAATACACACTTCTCCAAGGGTGGAGAGTATACCAGCAGTACTGCTACAATCATAGCTTCAACTCTCAAAATACATAATTTCAACAAAGTTTTAGAGCAAAAGTTATGAGGGAACTATTATGAATGTTAAAAATCAACAGAACTTGATTGCAGCATTTAAGAAACATCTAAGCTCTCAATACTGTGCATAAATGTTTTTACTTCAGTTTATGCAGCTCTAAAAATATAATAAAACATGACACAAAACTATTGTTTGCAAACACACCATTTATCTACATGGGAAATAAATGCAACTTAGTGTCCTTTAAAGAATTTATAAAAATCTGACACATATACCTATTTCTGAATACACAATTTCATTCTGAGACACAGGCAAACTTAATGAATTACTTTCAGACACTAGGTAATCCAAATCACCTCTTTAAAATGCCACATTATACCAAGAAGAAAACCAGAAGTCTGGCACTCGCCCCTCTCCACCCCTCATCGCCCACATAATGACTGCATACTTATTGCTGGTGGCTCAAAGCTACACAGAGGAAAACGTGTGGTTTTTCCATTGGTCCCCTAAAAGAAGATTGACAGTATGCAACTGGGAACCCATTGGCCACATCCAGCCCAAAAACAGATACTAGTTGGCTCATCACTCAGCTATGCCTGCCTAAAAACTTGCATGAACCCTTTTGACTTATTTATTTATTTATTTATTTCCCCTCAAAGAAGATTGACAGTATGCAACTGGGAACCCATTGGCCACATCCAGCCCAAAAACAGATACTAGTTGGCTCATCACTCAGCTATGCCTGCCTAAAAACTTGCATGAACCCTTTTGACTTATTTATTTATTTATTTATTTATTTCATTTGATTTATATACCGCTCACCCCCTAAGGGCTCTGAGCAGTTTACATTATACATTTGATACAATCCTACCTAAGGACACACACACGTACAATGAGGGAAGTGACTAACCTAACAGGCACCCTGAAGCGGAGACTTTCGTTGTTGTGGTCTTTCTGCGGGCGGTCTTTTTTCCAGTCCGGCGACGACATCTTCCTGGCGCAGGTCTTCCTTTGGTCGTCGCGACTCCTCCCAGGCCTGGGCCAAGCACACGTCAACGCGTGCTCCCACAGCCGGCCTCTGCCCAATCGGCTCCGGCCTGCTGTGTAGCTCCACCTCTACGCTCCGCCGGCCCAGCCTCCGCTCTCTCGCTCGACTCGCCAACTGCCGCCATGTTCTCCGCCATCGTCGTTGCCGCTGCTGCTCCGCTGCTCACGCCGCCGCCACGCCACGAAGGACGGGTGCTCCCCCGCTCTAAGAGCAGGTACCCATTTGTCTACTTGCCCTTTAATGGGTTTGCGAGCCGCTGGGTGGGCGGGAGCTGGGACATAGGGCCGGGAGCTCACTCCGGCCATGGTGGGGCTTGAACAGCCGAAGCTGCTCGGCCAGATGGAAATGCAGGCTTCATTTACTGCGTGCGCCACCACTCCCACTTTACAACTAGCTGTGAAGGGAAAAGAACTCTGCCACCATGCATGTTTTTCCAGTAGCCTCACTTCCCTTTCCCATCTCCCTAAGAAGTGTAGGACACCCCTGCCTTTGCCAAGCAGAGTGGCATCAGCAAATAAGGGGGAGGGATACTCCAAAAGAAAGGATTAAGGGAATCAGCCCTTTGTCACTGTGACCAACTAATCTGGTTACCAATCGCTGAACTTGAGAGTTGAGAGAGTGCCCACTGACTGTGAGAAAGTCATGATGAGGGCAGCCAGAGCAACAGCCACGCTATAATTAATGGGCGTACATGGAGGAGTAACAATGGCATTAGAGCAGTGTATAAGACAGCTGTGCATGGCAGAGAGCTGTAAGAAGCAGGAACTATATGGACATGAGGTGAAAAATAGGCAGTCCTGTTCAGGACCTAGTAAATGCTAAATAAGATGTACAATACTCTCAGTACAACTTTTTCCTATACTGCAGAGTTTCTCCATATGATAACCCTTTAGAGCCAGTTTAGTGTAGTGGTTAAGTGCGCGGACTCTAATCTGGGAGAACCGGGTTTGATTCCCCACTCCTCCACTCGCACCTGGCTGGATGACCTTGGGCAAGCCGCAGTTCTGATAAGAGCTGTTCTTGAAAAAGAGCAGTTTCTGTCAGAGCTCTCTCAGCCCCACCTACCTCACAGGGTGTCTGTTGTGGGGAGGGGAAGGGAAAGGAGTTTGTAAGCTGCTCTGAGACACCTTTGGGTAGTGAAGGGTGGGGTATAAATCCAATCTCTTCTCTTCTTCTTCTTCATCACAATTTTTCCCTTAAACAAATTACAGATCATGCAAGACACTTTCCTTTTTATACTGACTCAGGAAACGTATAGAGCCAGGGATGGCTCACACTCTCATATAGCCCTAAAACGACTCTTGACATTCAGAAAACTGAGGGCTGGTTCTTCTGTGTATAAATGTTCAGTGTACACAGAATAGCTGCCAAGGAGAGAACACTTTACTTTGGTGTCTAGGATGGGTCTATCGCCATGAAGCAAGCCATTACTACTAACTGCACAAACTTATATATCAGCTTATTTTGCCACTTCAGTCTTTTGCTTTGGGTTTTGCACCTGGGCCACAGCGAGAGACCAGCCACCTCAAGAAGAGCTTTAAAGCAGCCTTTGTGTAGCACTTGCTATACTCCTACTTTGCCCTCCCAACAAGCATCTTCAGTATTCAGTTAAGGAAGCTGATTCTAGCCACTGTTACTCAAAGGTCTAATGTTAGTATCATAATCAGCTTTACAGTAGAAAAACATACAGCAAGAAGCGGAAGGAGGATAGTATAGTGTTTAGATTAGCCTCTGATCTGTCAGAGTTAACCCTCAGAAGAACAACAGTTTGCTGATGAAGAATTAAACGATGGAAACACTGGCTGTACATAAATGCAATTTTTACACCCAAACAATCTGATAATGTAACATTCTGTATGAAGCCAGCATTTTCATAAATTATGATCCAAACAGAGTCCTAGTCAATTCACCCAAAGATATCAAAATTATCCCTTTATTACAGGCGATCCAAGTATCCCCCTTGAGGCTAGGGCGATCAGAAAATATTTAGCTCGTTTCCAAGCCAATATTTTCTTCTACCCCTTTTATTATGAAACTGTAACACGTTTTCAATAACTTTTAGCTTTGCTATACACAACAGCAAGAAATTTCCCAGAACTCTTGAAAAACCTGACATGCGAAATGATTCTCTAGTCAACTTGTGCATTATTAAGCTGAAAGAAGGTATGTAAGATCATTTGATCATTGAAAGCAATGGAAAAACATTGGGAGCTTCAGGACAGATGGATGAACTTCAGGTCATATAAAACATTACCAAAGCTATATTTGAAGAAAGATGTGAAAGTGCCCTGGGTAAGACTACTTTGTGTTGCTAAGAAACGCTGAAGATGGATGAAATAAATTGTCTCAACTAAACAGAGCCAACTCCAGCCATTTCTTATTTGTGTAATGTTTTCGTGTACTGATTATTCATTTTAACAAGTACACAAAAGATAATCCCTCATTAAACCATTTAGACAGGGGAAAATGTATGAACTGTATGCAAGTGCTTAAAAATAGCTAAGTTGTGGAACAAACAGTGTTTTGAAAAAGAAAAGCCTTGATTGCTATTTTGTTAAAAACAAAAAAAAATAAAATCTCAGGAGTTCACAACAGATTGTGCAGAAAGACCTTGGTAAGGTATTATAAAGACCCAAAGGCACTAGCTTTAAGGGTTACAATATTGCTTGTATATCTGCTGCCAGGGAAAGCAGGAAGTCACGTCAATCTTCAGTTGATATGGAATATACTCTTTTTTTTCTGTGATAGAAAACGGTACTGTATGAACTCAAGACTCATGCATTTGGGGCAACTTTTGAAAAGTTCTTTGTAATTTAAGAAACTGACTACTGCATTCTCAGTCCCCAAAATCAGAAGAAAGTCTGGCTCTACAGCTGGTACACAAAACAACTCTACCTAAACCAATCACATCAGATTCAAACTAGCCCTTGACATTATTCTACCAGGGGAAGTAGTGAAAAATAAATTAAGAGGATAGGGGGGTTTTGTTGTTTGCTGTTTAAGTTTTCTTTTAGGAAAATCGATTTGCAGACTCAGATGGCTTACAGTTTACACACCCCAATAACAAACTTCTCCTAGACAGTCTCTTTCTTTCAAAGGTGGATTATAACAGAATTTTGACAAAAAACAATTGCCTAGTTCATCTTCCTCTCTCCAAATTATCTACAGCAAAGTGGCATAAATGACATAAATGTTATTGGGAATGTAAATAATATGAAACAATACAAAAATTCCACTACTAAAGACAGCTTAATGTTTTGCTGTACAATTTCAATAATTAAGCACAATTAAGAGTTTTAAAATTCTAAACACATGGAAAAATATTTAAACCTTCAGTCTAATCATATGCATGTTTACTCAGAAGTAAACCTCACCTAGTTCAATAGGACTTACGCCCAATTAAGTGTGCATAGGACTGAAGCCAAAGCCTCGTAATATAACCACATATGAAATCTCTTAGGGCAGATACGTATCCTTCAGTTAAAGTTTTGCACTGTGTATCTGTTCCAAGGAAAATATAATGATTTCTCTATGGAATGAAACATATTCAGGAACACTATGATGTCAGATCTACCATCCAATCTGACTTTGATAAAAGATGGAGACCACAAAAGAGAGTGATAGCAGCAAGCACCATTTCTCAGAGAATTGTAGAAAACACATAGAAGATTTACTAAACCCAATAAATATTCAATATCTCAATACCATTAGAGTAGAAAAGTTCTTTTTCTGGGGAAAATCAGTTGCCAAGTGAACTGTAAATCCTAGAGGTCTGTTTAACAGAAGTTTATCCATTCCGTCTATTTCCCAACAGATATTTCTCATGTACATACATTCACGGCGAATAAAACTAATTTTTACAAAATTAAAACAAATTGGGCTTCTTTAAAATTTCATTTTCTTAATTTCAATTTGATTTTTAAAAATGTCAGTAATATTAAGCATCTTTGTTTAAAATGAAGTCTGAATTTAACAGAAATGTTGAAGTCAAGTGTACACTGTTAACACTGACTTTCTATCAAACACAGTGGGTAGAATCCCCAGGTTATTTTTCCACCAGTGTAACTCACTTCCTCCAGCTGACTCCTGTGTGCTACTGCAGCCCACAGTAGTTCCCCAAAATGTTACTGCTGGGGCCAGGCAACCTTAGTGCCTACTGGGAAGAGGAAATCAACAAAACAGGCCTCCCTTTCAGATTTAAACTAAGCAGTCAAAGTATGCTTTTCATTCACAAGAATGAACTCTGTAGAAAATACCTAACATTAAAATGAAACATTATAAATATTGCTGTCATGTATATCAATAGGAGGAGCTGCGGTGGCTCAAGTGGTTAAGACGCTGAACTGCAGGCTGTGGAAGGTCAGTAGATCAGCAGTTCGAGACCCAGGTGCCGCATGAAGGAGTGAGCGCCCATCTCTAGTTCCAGCTCCTGCCAACCTAGCAGTTCAAAAGCAAGAAATTGCAAGTAGATAAATAGGTACCACTTTGGTGGGAAGGTAACAGCGTTCCGTGCGCCTTGGTGTTTAGTCAAGACCACGGAAATGTCTTCGGACAGTGCTGGCTCTTCGGCTTTGAAATGGAGATGAGCACCGCAACCCTAGAGTCGGATTCGACTGGCTTTCGAGCAAGGGAACCTTTACCTTTACCTTTTTATATCAATAGGAAATCAACTCTGACTGTTCCCTGGAAGGCCAGATACTGAAGCTAAAGCTCAAATACTTTGGCCACCAAATGAGAAGGGAGCACTCACTGGAGAAGACCCTGATGCTGGGAAAGATTGAAGGTAAAAGAAGGTGATGGCAAAGGATGAGATGGTTAGACAGTGTTATCGATGCAACAAACATGAAATTGAGCCGGAGGACGGTGGAACACAGGAGGGTCTGGTGTGATATGGTCCATGGGGTCACGAAGAGTCGGACTTGACTGTGCGACTGAACAACAACAACAACTTCAATAGTGCAAACTATTGACTAATTAAGACTATCAACGAGAAAGCACAGACATTTCCTTCCTGTGTCCTGGAGAACCAGCTTTGCCCAGTAACTACCAGCCATTTCTCCTGGAAACTCTGGGGCACTTACAGTGCCTCCCTATGCAGAATTACACCCATCTAAGCCCACTGACTTCAATGGATTTGGAAGGGTGAAACGGTTTAGCTTGCAGTTTTAGGCTGCACTGTAAGCCTTCAAGTCTATGACGTTACTTGGTGCCTTTCCGTGTCAGAGAAAGCCTAACAGAAACCCTTAATTTCCCAATTTCTAACTCTGTTCTGTTCAAATGTCATGAACTGTGGTATCAGATGTACCTATTCCGATGAGTCTGCACAGCTTGCTATCTTTCCTCCTCCAAGAAGACTATCCAGATGTTATCCCAAACTTCCTTGCCTGGGTGACCCTGCTTGCAAAATACAAGACAAAACACATCGGAGATTTTTAGTCTCCTCTCATCTAAGCTGATCATCAGACATTCTCCCTTTCCCTTTTGGTCTAGTTACCACACTGAATTCCCTAAACTTTTTTTTGCTTTGAAAGAAAGTAGATGTTTTACAGCCATCAACCCAGCCCTCCCTCTCATCATTTCACCACATCCCCATATCTTGTGTCCCCCCCCCTCAAAAACCGAAATTTGGGAAGGACTATAGTGTCATACTTAGGTCACCCACTCACTTGCTCTCTCTTGGGATGTAAGGGGTGGTGGTGGTGGTGAAGCTTTCTTCATGGCCAGGAAAATAAGAGGAGAAAATATATGGGTTATAAACTGGTTTTTGACTGTAACATTTTTGTGGCACAATTTCTATCATATTAAATGGCAAACAGAATATTAGGATATCAAATATTTTGTCACACTGCTTAGATATCCCCTCAGGAGAGGCTGAAACCACAGTCCCACTTGGTGGGTCATCATTAGGAAGGAAGGGATATGTGGAAAGAAAGACAGAAGGAAGAAGGGGAGTGGCTAGGTTTTTCTGCTGGTCTGTGCAGCCTGCTCAATATCCAGCAGGTTGTTAGGGGGGCAGTACTACTGAACATCACAGGACTTCTGAGTTTGGATGTAACCAAAACCACACTTTGCACTAAGATTAAAATGCAAAGTACAAACTGTGGTTCAGAATCCTGGTTTAGCATCCACCATCAAACCACAATTTGTTGGGCAGCCTGCCCTATTGAATATCACAATAGACCAGGATATTAATCAAACCGTGGTTTATCATAACATCTGAAGGAAGCCCATACTCGTAAGCAGCCAAATTCTATAGCGTGGGGTTGCCTGGAAAGAGTTTTTAAATTGTACTATATGGTAGTATATAGGATGTATTTTGTTGTTAAACAGTATGTTTTAATTTCTGTAAAACAAATACTATGCACTATTTTGAAATTTATGAATTAGAAACTATGCAAACCATTCACTCAAAGGCTACGATCACACACTAAATGACCCACTTCCAACCCACTTTCCAACTGGATTTTACTGTGTGAACTGGAAAAATCCAATTCAAAAACGCATTGAAAGTGGACTGTGTGTGTGATTGCAATCGAAACTGCTTTAAAAATCAATTCACCCTGCCTACACTTAGCAAATAATTTTGTCCTTATGACGGGCTTCTCAGCCTGTGATACAGAATACTTACTTGGTTTAATAAATCTTTGCTAAATGTTGACAAACATCCGAGTCTTAAAACATTTGCATCAACACATATGGTATCATTACTGGAGCTTCATTGTTTGCAGTATTGTAGAAAAAGGCATGCCCTATCCTATCCTAAGCATTTCTTTGCTGTTATAGTATATCAGGAAACTTACCATACATTCTTTTCAAATTATTACATATGCTTTAAACTTTCTTTCAAGTGTTCATTAAGAATAAAGGATCCATTAGTTAGCCTCCAAAGTCTTATGATTCCACAAGGGTTAAATTTCTTAAATGTCCTAAACTTAAAAATGTGTCTAGTCCAGTTAAGAGAACACTGAACATTCTCTGAATGTGTCCATTTTTTTTGTTAAACATCTAAACGTGGCCATCTGTTTCGTAAGAAGCCAACAGATTAAATTAAATAGAAAACTAATAGTTTTATGCAGAAGTGAGACTAATTTCTTAAGCATTGCCAGTAACAATAATCAGGGCCATGCAACCCTACAACTACAAATCATATCCAAAAACAAAAGAAATGTATGACAACAGAAGCATTTTCCTTTAAGGGGGAGAAGGGAGGTTAAGTGTAAGATCAAGACAGGAAATTGTTCTTGTTAAGCTGAAAGATCATGTAATTGTTTATTTGGGAAAACTCTGATTTACCTTAAACTATGTGCGAGGTTGGAATGAGAAGGTCACTGTGTATTAAATTGCAGTCCAGTAGACAACCAAGGTCAAAGGCAAGTATTCTGAAAGTTTACATTAGAAAGACCTCGAGCTTTTGTGTTCACAAAATATGGCTAAGATTTTCCCACAGAGCACCCGATTCCATAGTGTATAATATAAACCATATAAAACAAAACATGCAAGCCAAAGAAAGTGTTAAAGAATATTAATTTAGGAATTTTTACATGCTTGTTGAATCAAAGCAGCAAACCAAAGGTTGCTTTAAATCTTCCTACAAAGCCTTTAGTACAGTCCGACAAGAGCAGTGGACTTGGGAGAACCGTGTGGATGGGCCAAGTTCAGACACTCATTGGGTGGCCTTGAGCAAATTGCTCTCTCAGACGGAGTTACCCTAGGAAAAAATAATGATCTCCTCTATACCAATTGTTGAGAAGATGAAAGGTAAAGTTTGGAAAAACACAGAGAGAGCAATTCAACGCCCACTTACATTGGTCCACCCCAACTGACATCAGTGTGTTAAGACAAAGCCAAAGAAAACAAAAGACTCCGCCTTAAAAAGATTTGTATCTTGCCTCTTTAGGTTTATAACTTGGTATGAAATATGCACATTAAATGTTTCTCTATATAATCTGTACTTTCAGGACAGCAATAAAAAGTTTTTAAGATGTGAAGCAAGCTACACTGTGGATATTCACACATTTATTTTTATTTTTCACATCTCATCTGCAGCAATATGTTTAAGGTGTATATTTAAGACATTTACTTTGAGACATATCTGCTGAAGCAACAGTGAAAGTTCTGTGTGTATTGCAGAAAAGTTCTGTATGATCAGACTGCAGTTTCTGGAGGCCACCAAGTTAAAAATCTGGAGGCCAAATAAAAGATCTGATCCTCTTCCCCAATGCCCACTCACAAAAGCAGACTAATCACAATCTACAAATCACTGGGGAGAACAGTGTAAAAACAACAAAACAAAAACCCCAGCATACATACATACACAAAATATCACCCAAAAACCTGCTTGTTGTAGCACATGTCCCTGTTTTGCACAACATCTAAAGCCTGCTTCAAACACCCAACATGATTAATCGCTAACATCTATAGTTCTTGTGCTGTTATTTTTCTAGCATGTATCTGTCTGTGGTGCAGCAAATCCTCTCCATCTTAACCCACCTCGGCCTATGCTCGACTGGAGTCACACCCCGGAGCATGGCTGTGTCAGTTTTGGAGCCCAACTAATGGAAATAAATTTAAAACTATCTGAAGGGCGTTTACAGGAGAGAACTGTCAGCAGGGAAAGGTTAAATCCTATCTCCTCCACTTACTCTCCCATGCAAGAAGAACTCCCTGACCTCCCAACCCTGCATTATAATGTTGGGAATTTCAGGTTTCCTTGTAACATCTAGCTTAAGCATCCCTCTTCTATTTCGAGGGAAGTTTTAAAATTAGGTATAGGAACCCCCGGTGTTCAGTTCTACCTTGCACCATAATCCTATTTACAGCAGCAACATTATTTTACAACCATAGTTATCATCAGCACGAAATAACTCAAACCAGACTGTGGCACGACATTCATATCTAATTTTGAATATATTTGTAAATATAATTAATTGATCCATTGATTGATTGATTAGGCTTCTAGACCGCCCTCCCATGTAAAAACAGGGCTCAGGGCGGTGTACAATAATAAAACACATTAATAAAGATAGTCAACAATTAAAAACAACAAAAATACCACAATTAACATAACTGGAGGGCACTAAAAACTTCAGATTGTGCCACTGCCCCATGGGGGAAGGCAAGAAAACAGGAGTGCAAGGCAAGGTGTAAACTGTCATGGTTCTCAACCAAAAGCTTGGTGGAACATCTCTACTTTACAGGCCCTGAGGAGCTGCATTAGGTCCCGCAGGGCACAGATGTTATTCGGCAGAGAGTTCCACCAAGTTGCAGCCAGGGTTGAAAAGGCCCTGGCTCTGGTCAAGGACAGCCGGATGTCTTTCAGGCTGGGGATGACCAGTTAGTTATTATTTCACTAGATAAAATTGGGGGAAAGGCGCTTTCATGAGCCAGATTTAAAAAAAAAAATCAGTCCAATTCTCTACCGTTTAAGACCCTCCACTCAGAACTACATTTCCAAAACTACCTAGCTCCTATCCGCCTTGTCAATACCCAGCTGCTAAAACCTACCATGAGGCCTCATAAGAGCTCAAACCCAAATAGATCCTATCAATCCATCTATTTTAGTTTGACGTTATTCTTCATCCACAAATCTTAAGGCAGTATAAATTATCTCCCCTCTCCCATGGTATATTCACATACAGCCTAGTGGCATCCTAAGCAGAGTTGAATGTTGAAGTCAATCGTTTTAAAAGAGCAAAATTCTGCTCAGGATGGCACTGCCAGTGTGCTTCATTCGAACACAAGTCCATCCAGTCACAGGTCTGCAGTCTAACCATTACATCACATCAGCATTCAGTAATTTAAGAGAGCTTCAAAACTTGTCAGGGGTCCCATGGTGTTTACCCTGCTATGCCCTAAGAGGTTCAGCACAGTGGACAAAAAACAGCTCAACTATTCTAAAAGTTTAGCCACAACTACAGACAGAGACACAGCTCTTTTGGGGAGAAGGTGGGGGGAGAGATGGGAGGCTGGGTGTTGAACTGACTCCCATGTGCCACATGTGAAAGCAAAAACAGAACCAAGTTTCAGTGTTTGGGGGGGGGGTTGTTTCCAAACTATCACAACCCAAAGTTAAGTTTCCTCTCAACAGATGATGCAGGAACAAAACTGTAAGGAAATCATCTTGCGACATATGCTCAGGCATGAACTTATGCACAGAAATCACAGTAAAATGCCTGGCTCAAATGTCCCCTGGAGAGAAATCAGCGCAAAAGCAGCATGCAATACATCTGACATATAGCTGCTAGTATTAGACACATGTAGACGATGTATCAACCTAAGAATTGTATTTCATTGCAGGACTTCTCAAAAGTAAGAACAGGCTAGTTTTTGCTGTTTTTAAAGACACATTATTCTTGCCTATATGCTTTCTTAAAATGGTTCACCCTGCCTATTCCTGCTTATGTCTTACTAATGGGCTGGAACCACTAGATCATTTCCACAGACTGAAAGAGCATTACTTTTGCACCTCCCCCTTCCACAGTGGCTCCATATACCCCCCCCAATAATGTTCCCGGGGGGGGGGGATCTGGAGCAGCATTTGAGGAGGACATTTGGAGATGGAAATGTCCATGGAGGTGGAAACCCTTCAATCCACACAAATGCTTCAGTGGATCCAAGCCATTATATGGATTCTTATAGAGCTCTAGAGGGTACTGATTATTTCACCCTTACAATACGATGCTGACTCTGAAAACCAAGAAATGTTAATCTAGCAAGGGCTCCTGTAATGATCTAATGCAGCAGCACTCCCTCGGGGGGCTTACCAGCCACACAGGGCTCTTCGACACACTACATGTGGCTCTTCTAGGCATTGTTCCCAAACATGGCACCTGCCCCCTTGCTCCCAGAAAGTGAGCAAGTCCATTGCCCTGTAATGCTTGTGGTAGGCAGATGGTTCCCATTTGGAAACAGTTGCCACAGGACAGCAAGACAGGTAAGCTGTGAGCTGCAGGATTCATGCTAGAGACAGATGGGCCTGTTCTGCCCAACTAGCCTCACCATAGCCTCTGCACTTTCAACCCAGCAGCAAGGCAGGTACCAGGAGAAGAACAATCTGGCCACAGAGGACGGAGGTTACAGCCATCACAGAAGATTCACTCAGGAAAAGAGGAAGCTGGCCACAGTGGGGTGCTGGTGGTTTTACTCCCCTTTCTTGGCCAGCTTGCTGTCTTCCGGGAGCCTTAACAACATCACTCTCTCACCTAGTTGCTGTTCCTCATGCTGAGGACACAGCAAGGCAGCTGAGACGGAAGCCTTTCCACTCACTACCGATATACAAGGACGGGCTAAGGCTCCACAATGGTGGGGTGAAACAGCCCTGCATTCGCAGAAGTAGCCTGGCAATTTAAAAGGTCATATATTTAAATATTTATACTCAATATTATTGTACGTATGTGTTTGGTGAGGTAGTACACAGGCGTAAGTTGGTCACGTGACCCTTTTAAGTGACAGTAAATGCAAATGTGGCTCTCCGTGAGTTGCGAAGTAAATACTACTGAGCTATCATTAGGAACCTACTCATATGCTCTGCTTCACAATTTTAACAAGTGAACGGCAGTAAGGTGCAAGGCTTTCTTACGCTAGTGCCACATCACAAGTCATAGAATTACACTGGCACCGACAGCAAAGCCGTTGCGATATCTTCTGTAAGGCAAACACTAACAGAAAGGAATAGGACGGGTCACGGATTTCAAAATAACACCACCAAGCACACAGTGCTCCAGCATCCAATCACCTTTTGGGGGAGGGGGAATGGAATGCTTGAGGGAAACACAGCAGGAGAGGGCCTCAGGGAGCGTGCAACGATAGCCTGGTCTGCCTCAGCAAAAGAGCAGACATTCTGAAGATAGCTCTGCCCGGTGGCATGGCAGAGTGGTTTAGCTCTACCCAGGGCTCTTTTTGTAGAAAAAGCCCAGCAGGAACTCATTAGCATAATAGGCCACACCCAACAGCAGAAACGCATTAGCATATTAGGCCACAACCCTGACAGCACAGCTCATTAGCACATTAGGCTGCACCCCCATGTTATCAGAAGTGTGGTCATCCAGCCACACCCACCTTTTGCTTCTTATTCTGTTCACCTTGTTTGTTGTCAAAACTCAGGGCTTTTTTTGTAGCAGGAACTCCTTTGCATGTTAGGCCACACACCCCTAATGTAACCAATCCTAATGAGTTTCTGCTGTTGGGTGTGGCCTATTATGCTAATGAGTTCCTGCTGGGCGTGGCCAACTCAGGAGCCAGCTGGAACTCCGTTCCTGTGCATTCCTGCCCAAAAATAGCCCTGGCTCTACCTCTGGGAGAGAACAGAGTACCCAGTGGTGAGGCCTGTCTCTGGCAATCAGACCTTGTACCACTGAGTCAGACTCTTGGGAAATGATAGGCTGGTGTGGGGTGGTACCCTGTGTGTGTGTGAAAGTAGCCAACCTAGTGGCTAGTCACTGAAAGCCTGTTTGTATCCGTAAGCATTTAAAAAAATTCAAACAACACTCCGAAGCCATAAGTAGTTTAAATTGATATGCCTCGGCCAGGTTTCTCTTCTGACTGCCTGGAGACCCGTACTGCTGTTCTGTTCTTTAAAACCAACCAGAAAATAAATCAATCTTCTTTGTTACTGCCTCGGTTCTCTCCGTGTTCTACTTGCTCCCCACAAAACTTACCTCAAAGCAGTGAGCCCAAAGCCTTTACACTTGATAGCCTAAGAACGTCCTGTAACTGAGGTAAAGGTTTACAGTTTAAAACAAGCCTGGTCCCCCAAAATCATAAGAGGCTGTGTGGGGCCCCTCAGTTGCCAGAAAAGACCTGTAACATAGACTAATAGAAATTTCTGACGGAATCACATGTTGACAAGGACCCAAATTCCAAGATCAACTTTTACATCGGAAATTTGTTCGCATTATTGCTTTTAGAAACTGACATGAAAATATGGTTTCTCTCCATCACACGGCATTTTCTCAAGCCTAAACTTCTAAGGAGAAAAAAATGCACATTAGAAGGAAGAACTGGGGAGAATTCCTTCCACTCCACATCTTGAAAGCTCTAATTAAAATTCAATATTGCACTTTACATATGGGTTCTTATATGAAACTCCTGTCATGGCTAAGGCTTAAGGTTAACCAGGTTAATAGAGTCCAATAAAACAGCTCTATTGAATTATATCAAGCCACTGTAATACACCAGGCTGCAATCTGCCTCTCCTTTATTCCTGACCAGTGCACTGAGATTTAAGCCAACAATATGTGGTTAGCATCCAAGAACTATTTATATGTAGGATAGAAACTTCCAAATGCCACCCCTCTTCCCTTGAAGAAAGTGCATATATTTACACCTCAAATATTTCCCTCCAGTCTGCTATTCCCATTGTCACAGTGCTATGTGTTAACAGATCTGCATGCATTTGCCAAGTATCACTCAGTTGAAACAGAGACACTCCCCTCAATATGGATTCATTTTAAGGGTTTCCCCCCCCCCTTTCAGTATCAGTCTCCAATCTAAGAAGGATTTTATGAACACCCTTTAACCCAAAAACTTAATCTTTCTTTATTTTAAGCTATGCTCTCTTACAGTGTAAAATTATCACACACCACACTTACGTGGATACAAAATGAGAGCTCTCCTATAATAGGTGCAGTTATTATACAGGCCTTTAATACTATGCTCACAGTATAACAACTCCTATATTTCTCAGTCAAGGCTAGGGCCTCTACATTGAGCAAGCATGACGTATAAATAATTCCAAGCAACAGTAACAAACAATGTTCTACATCAACATTCTCTTTCCTTTTTCTCACATGACCAAACTAAAAGTATGGTCGATCCTCACATTATTTCTGATATGATCACTGTTTTCCAAATATGCACCTCAGGACTAGAATACACACTCCTATAGCCACTTTATAATACATCCAGTTTAACATACAAGTATTAATGTCCACATTGGAAGACGTATACAACAAAAAGAAAACAACCCCAACCTGAAAATCAAGTTAGATACTCAAGAGGCTGAGTAGCAAGAACATAAAAAATAATATAAATATTTACTGCATAGTACACTAGGTCAAAGTTAGAAACAACAAACATACATAGAGATTAAAATGTCATATACAGCAACCATACAGCAACCAACGTTCCCTCTAAGCTGTGGAGTCTTGTGAGCAAAAATTCTACTTTGTGAGCTACTGGCATTAAAGTTGTGAGCAGGCGATTTGACGACTGCATAAATTAGTTTGGTCTGGAGCCATTCTTCCTGAGCTCAGGCAAAAATGTGTGAGCCAGAGGCTAAAAAACTGTGACCTAGCTCACACTAACTCAGCTTAGGGGGAACACTGACAGCAACCAACTGGAGTTGTACATACAGTGATAACAAGATGTCAACAATGGTTTCACATAAAGATATGTAACCACAAAGCCAGACGAATTTCAGCCCTAAGGGCCTTCTTCAATGGTTGAAACCGTGTTGCCCACACATAAAGGGAAAATATCTTTTCTTTTGGGGGGCCAGGAAGGTTTTAAATAATTCCTAAAAATAATAGATATGTAAAGTTGTTAGACTATAACATGGTGACCTTAACTGGAAAGATGCTTTGCAAAAAAATGAATAGAATAGTTGTAACTTACACTACAGGCTAAGGCTCCAAATAAAGAATGAAAGACAGGCCTGTATATCACAAAGGAGCCCGCACTCTGATATCTCTGAACCAATATTCTGTAAAGGAGATGGCATAACCACAAGGTATAACATAAATATGGTATTATCGAAATAACATGAAGTATGCCCCCCTCAAACAGTCAGCAATAATGTTTATATCATTTTAAAAGATTTTTTTATATAAACCAACCTGTCCTTGGCCGTAGCTGTATTTCCTCCGTGTGTGCAAATGTGAACCAGAATTAAAAGTGACTGAAAGTGAGGTCTTAAAAGATCTGATATAGAAGTGGCGAAGGAAGAGGGATGATGTAATGTCACCTGTACAACCTGGCTTCACCTTCTGAAGGGGAGGGGGAGGAAGGCGGGAGAAGGAACTGGCCGAGCACTTTAAACTTAATCCATACATAGCCGATCAATCTCTTCATTCAGCCCTGGTGCACTGTGCAATATATATTTATATTATTTTTTATGTTCTTCCTACTCAACCTCTTGAGTACCTAACACATCGGAAGAAGTAACATGAGAATCAAACCATTCTATACAATGGATCCTGTAGGATTTATTTCTCATACATTTCTTCGTTTTTTAGAAAAATCCATCTACAGCATAGAATTGCTAGTTCTACAAGTTCAACCCCTCTAGATAGTTTTCAGCTTTATCACTACTCTGAGAGAGAAAGGCATTACAAATGTACTTAGTCTCTTTAGATCTACAGGCCTTTTTGGCTCCCAGCGTGAAGGCAGCTTCCTCTATAAGGCATGTGATAGCATAATGCCTCAAACATCGTTCATGTTTTTAAAAATTGGTGCACAAATACCAGAACTGATTCTGAAGACTGCATCCCATGAGTGTCGTCTCATATTACCCTCTGCCCAAGAAAATGCGTGACTCCTGAGTTTAGATAAGGAGTCTTTTTAAAAAGTAATATATGAAACAGCATTAAATGCTTGAAATAAGGACTGTTCAAAACTAAACTGATATGCAGTGATTGTGGATGTAATTGGTATTGTGCTAGAAGAACACGTTGGGAAGCTTTCCGGCCAAGTTGTACATAACAATGGAATCCCTGAGTAATTAAAGTGCACACTGAGTTGTGAACTGACCATAAAGTGAGGCAATCACATCACTGAAGCAGCATGTGCCAAATCCTGGCCTCAGGTCCATCTTAATATGCAGCACATCCCATTCTGTCATGGAATTTGGCTCCCCAGTGAAACAGAAAGTAGCACACACCATCACCATCTCATGCTTCCTTACACAAGATAGTTGTCAAGGCCTCTATCCACTGCATCTCCACCAGGAAGTGAGGAACCAAAACAGGGACATCTAAATCCCAAGTCTTCTGTCCACTTGTGTCTAGAGATGTGAAGGCCTAGGGGGAAATGGCAAAAATTTGGAAAACGGTTATTTCCCATTTTTCCTGAGGCCTTCGTTTCAATTTTTCTGACAGACAAATTGTAAAGTTTAGGGAGTACTGGAAAAAAACACCTCCTATGAAATATTTTGTCTTTCAGAATGAGTGAAATGCTTTTAAAGACAAGGTCACCACACTATATACATATACAGCTCTTAAATACAACATCTGCACCTAGAAGGATACCTGATCTTCATGGGGGGGGATGCAGGGTTTTCATTGCTTCTGTGCTCCTTTTGACCTGATTCTTACCATGCTTGACCTTTTCACCTCTCCCTCAAACTACTATGACATATATATGCACAGATTTGGTATCAAGTAGCTTATTGTACTACCTTGCTGGAGAGAAAAAATATCACTGAGAACTGACCTCTCTAACCAATAGCTATAGAAAGAAGACCGCATCTAGCTGGAACGACATCTAGCTGTGCAGATATTATTGACACTTTTGTAATTCCTTTTCCTGACCAAATAATATTTTATGTTATTTAACATAAAGCTTGTGTTTAGGTTTGACAGGACAGCAAGTATTCCATGTATTTTGGTTTTTCCCAAAATTTCTGTTGGTTTTTTTTCTTGAAAAAAAACAGGGCGGGAAGGGGGTTTTCCCTGTGGCTTCAAAATTTCCGGAAATGTTACACCTCTACCTGTGTCCCCTTAATCCACTGTAGAATTGGTCCTTTACTGCGGATCATATTTCTTTAGCAATAGACACTATGCTGGAAGAATGTGCTTCACAACAAAAGAGTGCCTCCACAACAGAAAAGAGTGTTGTGCATGATAAAATAAGGCTTAGAATACAATAAATCATAGTGTACCTCCCTGATTTAGAGAACAAAATCTGAATGCCTCATAATATGTCCTTGCAAGTCATGACACAAGTGAGATGACAGACGTGGAGTTTCAGTTCCTAGGTCTCATAACCCTTCCAAGGCCTGGTTCACACACACAGGAGAAAAAGGTAACAGAATCCTGAGGTAAACGGGCTACACCTCTTCCAGCTGCTGGTGGAGGATCATATTTTGGAATGTTCTCTGCAAACAGAAAAGCTGTACAGCAAAGTAAGGAAATGTTCTATAGCTAGAACATTCTGAGTTGCCATGGCTAGTTTTCCTAAATACATAGAGTTGCTTCTCTAACCTGGATGGCCCAGGCTAAGCCCATCTTGTCAGACTTCGGAAGCTAAGCAGGGTCACTGCTGCTAAGTACTTGGATGAAAGACCACCAAGGAATTCCAGGGTTACTATGCAGAGAAAGTCACTGACAAACCACGTGTTAGTCTCTTGTCTTGAAAACCCTATCGGGTCTCCATGAGTTGGCTGCGACTTGACAACACCTTACGTATACACACGGAGCTGCTTAAGAAACATTCCAAAACAGCAGTCTAACACCTGAAATGTGGTGGCAGTCTGCTATACAACTTCATCATCCTGCCTGCGTGAAACCTGACCAAAATATCCTCTAAGTCAGTACAACCCTTGGCCAAGCAGTGACAGGGTTTGCCAATTCTTGGAAAGCATAAATCGAGCCAAGGGCAGGATCAGTGGAGTCAAGGGGTAGAGTTCAGTGCATTTAAGGGATGTAACCCCTGTGTCTCCAATTCAATGTTCCCTCTAAGCTATGGAGTCTTGTGAGCAGAAATTCTACTTTGTGAGCTACTGGCATTAAAGTTGTGAACGAGAGATTTGGCTACTGCATAAATTAGTTTGCTCTGGAGCCATCCTTCCTGAGCTAAGACAAAAATCTGTGAGCCGGAGGCTAAAAAACGGTGAGCTAGCTCACACTAACTCAGCTTAGAGGGAACACTGGTCTCCATGCAGCACAGCTGAGGTCACAGCAGATCTCTCTCTCTCTCTTGGTTGAGGATATCAGGAGGGAAGGGAAAGGAGAAAAGGGCAGCCCAAGATAGCTACAGTGTTTACCAAAGCTGCTTTTGAGGCACAGAAAGGCCTGGGCTGAAAATGAAAATCAGTTGCAAGCCTAGTATCCTAAGGTCTCAAAGGCACAGTACAGCAAATTCCTTTGCCTGAATACCGAAGAATTCAAATTGGACTCTTCTCCTGTTTCCTCTGTTATGTGGCACCAAACCACATAAGGGGGGGGGGGAGTCACGCCAGGAGCAAATTAGTCAGTGGACAACCCTAAGCCTAGACGTTTGACAGCCCTTGTTTGCAAATACCAGATGTACCCTTTTCCCCTTCCTGTGCAACTTTCTCACGCCCCCATTTCTGAAGCCCACCAGCGAGTCACACTGCAAACCCCTTCCTCTTTAAAATCCCGAGGGGTAACAGCAAATGTGACACAAAAAGGAACGCTGCAGATGCTCCAAAGCAGTGTTCCCTCTAAGCTGATGGGAGTGTGAGCTAGCTCACAGTTTTTTAGCCCCTGGCTCACACGGTTTTGTCTTAGCTCAGGAAGGATGGCTCCAGAGCAAACTAATGTATGCAGTAGCCAAACCGCTCGCTCACAACTTGAATGCCAGTCAGTGTTCCCTCTAAGCTGAGTTAGTGTGAGCTAGCTCACAGTTTTTTAGCCTCTGGCTCACACATTTTTGTCTTAGCTCAGGAGGATGGCTCCAGAGCAAACTAATTTATGCAGTGGCCAAATCGCTTGCTCACAACTTTAATGCCAGCAGCTCACAAAGTAGAATTTCTGCTCACAAGACTCCACAGCTTAGAGGGAACATTGATGCCAGTAGCTCACAAAGTAGAATTTCTGCTCACAAGACTCCGCACCTCCCGCCCCAGAACGGCGGGGGTCCTCGCGGAGGAATCTCCCAGAAGGGGCCGCGCTCCCTCCGCCGTTCACGCGCGCACAAAGCCTCGCACTGGGCCGCGGCCTCCCCTCGACGCGCCCACCCGGAGCGCCAGGCCAGCTTGGGGGTGCGGGCGGGGGTGGTTACACCACACAGCCCGCCTTCCTCGCAGGCCGGGCCGCGGTCCTGCAGAGCTGCCGGGGCTCGCTGGGCTAGGCCTGGTTGGCTCACGCCGCTTCCCAAGCCAGCTCGGACGACCTCCGCCGCCGAGCTGGCCAGGAGAGCGCGCCCGACGTCCCCACGCTCCGCGCCTTCCCGCCCAGCTTGGCTCTTTGGACAGCCCTGGCGCCTCACCCCACCCAGAGGGGACTCACCTCCTCGCTCTTGGTCCCTCCTGGAGGCCGTCAGGAGCGACGCGCCACCGGCCCGGCTCCTCCTCCTTCGCCGCCGCCGCCGCTCAGACGCGGAAGGAAGGAAGCGCTTATGCCAGGGCTGCTTCCCTCCTTGCGAGCGTCGCGGCGGTTTCGTGCCGGGGGGAGCGGCTAAGCGCTGCCCTGCTTTGCTTCTCTCTCCCTCCCTCTGTAGCCCCCCACCCTAGTATCCAAGCGCTTTCCCTAAACTTACTTAGAAGTAAGGTCCGCGGATGGGGAGGGGGGGGGGGGTTGTTTGAATTCCCAAGGCAGGATGCTTAAAAGACAGCCGGTTTTCATTTTATAAGAGGGTGGAAAGAAGAGGAGCCTAATTCGGAACACCAGCGGCGGCTATTATGGCTTTGGGTGGGGAGGCTGTGCGCGTTTCTCTCGGCCCCGGGACGCCTCGTGTTCACGGTCGTAACCGCAGATCGCTCGTGCGGAGGACCGATTGGAATGTGTCCGTTCCCTGCAAAACGTGTATGCGGGATAACTCTCGTGTTCACGAAACGCTGGGTCCTGACGAAGGCGCTCGTGCAGGGCATAAGCATCCGATTATAAATTAACTGCTCGGATGGTGTACACCGGGTATATTGACTGGTAACTGCCTTACCCTTGTCTTACATTTACGTTATAAAACAATCCTTCCCTCGTCTCTCCCGCAAAAAAAAAAAAAAGCCGATATAATAGGGAAGACTACCCTGTTTCCCGAAAATAAGACCTACCCCAAAAATAAGCCCTAGCAGGATTTCTATGCATTTGTGGTGTAAGCCCTAGTGTGTCTTCTTGATAAAAAATAAATATAAGACAGTGTCTTATTTTCGGGGAAACACGGTAGGTGATGGTTTTTATTACAACCCACCGAAATAACGGCATTGTGTGTAAGCTTTCGATTGCTCCAGAACTCTTAATCAGGCTCGATATTCAAAAGACAAAAGGTGGGTAGATGTGAATATAGTAACTTCTAGGCCATTGTCTTAGAAGGACCTCAGGATCCTAGTCAGAAAGTTCTCCCCGACCCCTTGAAGCTTGTACACTGTTTTGTGTTATTGTGGTTGGGCCTAATAAAAGATATTTCACAGCTTTTGTTTTGGGGTTGAACATAAAAAAAGTTTTTGTTTTTTGGATTTTGTTATGGACTCGCATTTTAGGTTTGCCACCTCCAGGATCGGGAAATACCTGGAGATTTGGGGGGTGGAGTTTGGGGACTGAAAGGAGCTCAATGGGAATGTGATGCCATACAGTTAACCTTGCAAAGTGGCCATTTTCTCCAAGTAAACTGATCTCTCCTGCCTGGAGATCAGTAGTAATCCCAGGAGATCAAAATCTGATAAGGAGGAGTTTCAGCCTGCTTTTCTTACTGTATTTTCTGTAGAAATGAACATCTTATAGTCTGGTTCTGTGCATTTTGCCTTAGAAATACATTCCATGAA
>NW_015174847.1:919813-987662 GCF_001447785.1 Gekko japonicus
GAGTGCAGTCCTAAACCAAGTTACCCCCTTCTAGGTTCACTGATGTCAGTGGCTTTAGAAAGGTGTAACTCTTATTAGAATTGCACTGTTAATATTTGAAACGTATATGTAAACTTAAGACATGACATTACAGAGTACTGTCCCCACTACACATAGAGAGCAATCCTGAGCCACATCCATGCTGCAGCGGCCAGCCACAGCACAGGGGCGGCGCACTAGTCCACCCCCTAAGGGGCAAGTTGCGCTGCAGTGGAGTGGAGGGAGTGTAGCTGGCTGCTTGCAAGGGCATGTCGATGGCGATTCCACCGCAGTGTGACCTCACAGTGTAGTGTCGAGACGGGGGTGGCACAAGGGGTGGGGCACTTCAGGTCAACGGGAGCAGCCAGTCCTGGGGCAGATGCCACTGCACATCACAGCTACGGGGTGGGGAAGGGCAGCACGGGACATTCCCATTCTTTGTTCCCACCCCCGACAGAGACCTGTGGCTATGACAGGCACATGGTCACCATCATTTGTTCTCCTGCATGCCACCCATGTCCTATGGCCAGCCCCCCCCCCAAACCCCACCCTCCCAAATACTTGGAGTCCACCCACTGCAGTGGCTCACCACCATCACCACCATTCGTTCAGGGAACCCCTGTGATCCCCTGCTCCCTCCGTACTACTTGCACAGATGCCTTCCCCCCCTAGATGCCAGAGGACCCCCTTCCCGGAGCAGACACTCAGGGGCCTCGTCCATTCACTCATTTTCTTAGCGACCCCCCACCAGTGGCTTGCAACATTCCCCTCTCCTCTGTTTCACGCACACAACAACCCTGTGAGGCTGGTCAGGCTGAGGGTGTGCATCTGGGCCAAGGCCACCCACCTAGCTTCCATGGTAGAAGTGGGGAACAGAATCTGGGTCTTCCAGGTCCAGCCTCACGCTCTCCCCACTGCAATAAGCTGGCTTATTCACCCCGACCACCCTCTGGCCCCTCCCCCTTCACACAGAAATCTGCGAGGGAACCTTCCTGTGCGCCTGGGTCCCTGCTATGTATGGCAGATTATGATAAGTGGGACCTGCACAAACCTCCCCCCACCCCACCCACAGAGCCCGAGAGCCCTCCCTCTGAGACATGTCCTCGGGAAGTCCACAGGGGGAGTGGCAGGGGGGGCAGGGAGGGGTGTGGCGCTCCTGTTCTGTAGCAGAAACCAAGCAGCAGAGACACAGTTGTGGTGCACAACATAGACTTTATTGCACTGGAATCCATGGCGAGGAGTGGGGACTCCATCTACTTCCACCCTGGGGACTGACAATCCCCGGCATGTCATGCATCTAAGTGGAATGGCGTCGCAGGTGGAACATGGAAGGGCTTGCCGGACACGATACTCCCCTTCAAGAGGAGGGCTGGAATGGCAGACTGAGCAGAGTGCCTGGAGGGGGACTTGCCACACCCACAAGTCCCTCTGTTGCATCTCCACCCGCAAGACAGAAAAACAGAGCCATGGCAACTGGGCACGAGTGCAATGCCAGCCTCAGCCATGGATGTCTTGTCCTGACAGGTTCTGCAAATGCAGTTCCATGGGGGGGGGGGGGACTCACCACGAACCCCCTTGAGGTGCATGATGGAACCAGCCCACTCACACCTGTCCTGTGTTAAAGTGCTCCCAGATTACTTGCAATTCATCCGCAGCTGCAGCCCAAGCCTCTAATTCTGCAAGGGAATGAGTTGAAGGGACACTAGACAAGCTGGTTCACCACGTACAGTGGAGCAGCTGCCAGGACCCCACCACCACCTCCACAGACATGCCCTGTGCTCTGCTGAGGGTGGGAATCAGGCAAACGACAGATCATCCCTCTCCCCACCCCCGATCTGGAAAGCCTCCCCGGGAATTTTTCCCACGGCATATCAGGGACTACGTCTCTGTGTGGCCACAACTTGTGCCGCCCCCGTAGCTGAACTCAGTGCTGGGCTTGAGTGCAGGAGACGCTGACATGGCACCCAGGCTCAAGCGAGAGGAGTGGGGGATCGGGTTTGGGATCCTTGCCCTTGCTTACCTGCCAGTGTGTGGTTTCCCCTGTGGTTTGAGCCTCCAGAGGTGGGGTACCTACCTGTGAGGGTTCTGAAATGGAAGAGGGCAGTCACAGACTACGGTTTTTGCTCACCTCCTTGGGCGTCAGCGTCAAGCGCTCCCCCTGCAATACTAAGTGCCCTCTCTGTGCTTCTGCCACCACCCAAGTGCCTCGCCACTCGACCTAAGTCCGCACAGCAGGGAGCTCTGAGACAGAGTGCCCTAACTACTGAGTTGTAAGATGTCCCGGCAGAAGTATTTGTAGGAGGAGTGGAGGCCCAATTTGGTGCTGGGGAGGGGGGTTGGCCGCTGTGGCAAGGGAGGTGATTGGGCGAGCCTGTAGTTGGCATCCTGAGCTCCACTGAGCCTCATGGGCAAGGCTGCAGTGACACGGAACAGTTTGATTTTCAAGTTCAATGGGTGCCTATGGACTAGGGTAAAGGTAAAGGTTTCCCTTGCTCGAAAGCCAATCGAATCCGACTCTAGGGATGCAGTGCTCATCTCCGTTTCCAAGCTGAAGAGCCAGCGCTGTCCAAAGACATTTCCATGGTCATGTGGCCGGCATGACTAAACACCAAGGCGCATGGAACGCTGTTACCTTCCCACCGAAGTGGTACCTATTTATCTACTTGCAATTTCTTGCTTTCGAACTACTAGGTTGGCAGGAACTGGGACCAGAGACGGGAGCTCACTCCATCGTGCAGCACTCAGGTCTCGAACTGCCGAACTACCGACCTTCAGGTCTACAGTTTAGCATCTTAACCACTCGAGCCACCGCAGCCCCCTGCCTATGGGCTACACCATGTTTTTTGTTGGTGTAACTTTCCACCTCTGGAAGGAAGTGTTCCCAGGCCAAAAGGGCTCAGCAAGCCAACTAACTCTGGCCACGCGCCCAAACCCTCCCCCAACCACGCCAGCACAAGGGCCTATGCCTCAGTTGTGCTGATGGGCAGCCATGGCGGCCCACGGCCTGCGCTCACGAGCAATAGAGCACCACTGGGGGCCTGCACCGTTGTAAATGGCACTTACGTGGGCATATCTCGGACATATGCTGATACAGAGGTCAGTTGGCTCTCTGAGCGCTTTCAGCCCCCCACCCCTCCCCCAACCACGCCAGCACAAGGGCCTAAGCCTCCGCTTGGGATTGCTATGCCCACAGCATATGAGGGCAGTATAACTGCAAAAAGGGTAGCCTGTTGGAAAGGTGAAGCCTTTCAGAATGATGTGACAGTAATCAGAAATGGTCTTCCTGCTGCTTGCCACTTACATGAGTGCTACAGAGTAGGGGGGGGGGGAATATGTGTCTCCAAATACATAAGAATAAGTCCCCACTTTGTCCTGGAAGCTTGCTGGGTGACATTGGGCCAGTTGTACAACCTCAGCCTAACCTACCTCAGCAGGTGGTTGTAAGGATAAAATGGAAGAGAGGGGAATGGTGTGAGCCGCTTTGAGGTCCCCGTTGGGGAGAAAGACGGGGTACAAATGAAGTAGATAAATAATTAGAGCTGACACAGTTGAATTAGTTGCACTGGTGGTCACTAGCTGTGATGCAGACCCTGTTCAGTCTTTGCCCCCAGCATCCACTGACACATGCAAACCATGTATGCAATACATGAGGCCAACATTTCATTTTTCCATCCACAAAATGCTCTGTTTTTCTCTTACGGAAACACCAGGAAGTCATCACTACACTATCAGAGGCTGTTCTTCACTGGAGCAAGACTATTTCTATGATCATTATAGTTGGGGGCAAGTGCTGCCATTGTGCTGGTACAACTCTTTAGCAGTTCTAAAAAAGAGCCATTCCTGTCCACAGCAAGTATGACTATTTCATAATATAAAATTACTCTTGTCTCTTAGGTGTCTACTGACCAATGGTTGTCATCATTGTAAGGTGCCAATGGGTCTCTCATGACAACATTTTGAATGACCTTCTCATTGAAACGTTTGCCTGGAATTCTCCCTCTGGCAGTCAAGTACACACTGTGTACAGTGTTTCCCCTGTGCACGTGAGGAAGTGGGTTCTTGCCCGCAAAAGCTCATGCCATACTGCAGCAGACTGATTCTCCTTTAATGTGCCATTGAACCATTTGTCAATTACAAGAACAGTATTTACAAAAATATATAACGCATCAGAGACAAAAGCTTGGTACAACCAAAGTGGAATATTGGCCTTTGGACTCTCATGTCTCACATTTTTCTTACAGCCATACAAAACTATTCTGGGAATTGCTGTTTCCATACGGCCTTTTTCATTGAGGGAAAATGTTTCAAACAAAAGTATTTCACACAAAAAAAAGTATTTACATATATTGCTGTCACACTCAAAAAAATCTTTCAAACTATTTTTCTTCCTTTAATCCTGGGAAGAATAGCTTGTTTTAAAAGTTATCATACTCACATGCCACAGTTTCAGAAGCAGAAATTCCAAAAATATCACAAGGTCTAGGGATTTACTTTTAGGTGGAAACAGGAAGTACTCGAACATGGTACGCAAATAATAATACTTTGTATTCATTGTGTGGCCTTTGGCACTATTCCGGTCTAAACTAGGTTTCTTGTATGCTATTTACACTACTGGAAAGTCACACCAAAGACTGTTCAGTATGCCTTTTGTCTCATTAAAATCAAGGAGAGAGATGCATATAATAGTCTTCAGTGCCACTAACTTGCTCTGAATAAAATCTGTGGGTTGCACAGCAGGATCAGTCTGACCATTTACTCCTCAAGGTACCCAAGTGAGGATCTTTCTATAAAGCTTAGAAGGGATAAACACAAGGCAGGCAAATTTTCAAAATTCCAATAAAATCTATGTTAGAAAGTCAGTGGATTTGATTATCAGTTCGTTTCTGCTCATTTTTCTGCCCCTCCCCCCAAAAAATTCAATGTATTTTATTTTTCTATTTGAAGTATGTTCTGCCCAAATTTGATAGGTTAAATAGCTACAGCTCCCATAAAAAAACCCTTCAGCTTTGGGCATTTGGTTGAGAACAGTTTGTGACCATAAGCTTCTGCTGGGGTCCTAAGGATACAATACCACTTTTTTTAATTGGCCGTCAGGCTGTGGACAGATACTGTAACAGTTTCTTTAGAATTTTTTTTTTTTACTTCTGGTGTGAATTTGCATACCAATGAAATAAAAAAATAGGCACTTCCTGCAAATAATTAGTTGGCGCCTTGGATTTAAAGAAAGCAAAAGGCTACAGCATTATGGCAGAGGGATGGTACCAAGGAAGCAGCAGAAAGGAGTCACTCCTCTTGCACTCAGAAAGTGCTTTTGATTTAGAGTTTGAGGCTGGCAACTTTTTTACTGCTATGTGACAGGGATTAACCATTTTCCTGATCTAATAAGTTTCCCTCTAATGAGCTCTTTCATTTTTTTTAAAATGGCAAATCACCAGACCTGTCCTAGATCCAGCCATGCTGCTATGGAGGTGGGTGTTTTAACTTCTCTCCTAAAGAGTAACAGTAGCAGGGGGTAGTGAGACAGACTGTATAGAGTGCAACTGTGCCTTGGCCTCTAATGCAACTTGTTTAGCATTTAAGCCACATCAAAGCACTGAGGCTTGTTTTCAGAAACCTATAACTAGCTAGAGGAATATTGGTACGAAGCGTCTTGTCAAACCTTGTATTGCTTCTCTTGCTTCTGGTGTCTCCTTGCCCATCATATTATTCTGGCTTGCCATTGGATGGTCTGCTCTGATGTCATAGCAGGCACTTCACTGGCTAGGAAGTTATGGCTTAGCTACTCTGGTATCATATAGAGTCTGCCCTCTGTGGTATCAGTGGCTATATATTTAGGAAGCCATTGGAGGCCTAAGAATCTAAATTCAGAGGTCAATAAGCCTTCTCTATGAAAAGTATAAAAGACTTCTGCTGCTGCTGACCTCCAACTTCACTACCAATGCCCAGAACTGGGGCTTCTGGGTTGCCTGTCCCTTGAAGGGCTCCGCCCCCTCCTCCTCCACTCCCTCCCTTCCTTCTCCTCCAGCAACTCATCCTCCCCCCCCCAGCTTCTTCCACCTGCCATTGCCTCTGGGCACATCTGATGTTCCAAAACCTCCATACCTCTCTGAAGAGCTCACGCTTCCACTGTACAAGCTGCCCATTACAAAGGGCAATGCTGCCCTTGATCCAGCGGGGTCACACATGCAGGCCAGCTTGTAGTCATGCTCATCAAAGAAAGGATGCAATCTGTCTGCCAGGGCCCATGGAAGAACTGGTGACCCCTCAGGGTCCAGCTGCACCGCAGAGTCCAGCACCCAGTCCAGCCCTCAAATGAGGGAGATGACTTGTCCGAGGCTGGCCATATGGGTGCAGAGCTTTAGACCAACACAGCTACCCACCTGAATCTTAATTAATGTTTATATAACTAATTAAATCTGTTAAGTTATAGGATTGCTGTAACTGATAATCAGCTTTGATTTTTCAGATCATTCAACAAAGTAACATGATAAAGGATTAACCAACTAGAAATCTTTTAATCAATTGAAAACTCCCCTTTTTATTAGTCGTTTTGAGCACTATGGTACATGAACCTAATGTCTTTGGCAAGGTGTCCACACTGATGATGAGTCCTCTTTCTTGAGTGGCAGCACCAAATTTCCATGCTAATTTAAATATAGTCAGAATGTTTTTTTCATAGTAATGCAGATCATTTATTACCATTGATTTCCTCCAGCAATTACACAACCTAGTCACTTTCTTTTTGTGAAGTCCTTTTGTAACTTTTGGGTATAACTCACAAACTTTTCAGTAGATAAATGTAGGTCCATCAGTCTCAAGGGCTACTGTTATGGCTCTTCTAACATAGTGCAAAAAAAAAAAAAGGCTGTTCCCATGATATTACTTGTAACAATTTTCTGCTTGTTTTTCAATTAGAGTTACCGATCCAGGATTGGACAGCCAGAAATATCTGCTCTCTGGCGATGGAAGCTCAAGAGAATGGAAAATATAGTTATTAATGAACCACTAACATATATACCTATTTAAGTATCAGTAATTTAATTATTGATCCGGGCTGTCTCAGGAATCTTGCCCTTCACAAAGGAATTGATACTTTCAAGTTGTTAAGCACACTTACTCTTTACCAAAAAGCTCAGGTGGCTTCTTAGATGATGGGCTTTTCTTGGGAAAGATACACACATAGGGAAAAAAACCCTCCATCTCACCTGAGTGGTGATAGAATATTATTCTCCCGCCGGCCCCTGCTATTTAAAGACTCTGCAGAGGAAGGCAATGGAAAGCAACCTCTGCTTCTCATTGGCCTTGAAAGCCCCTTGGCTGGGGTCACCATAAGTCGGTTGTGACTTGACAGCATTTCCATGCGTTAAAAAAAGACAATCCGTAGATAATTCATTTGTCAATGTGCCCTTTATAACTGATGTGGCATACATTCATTTTGTTTTCAGGACCAGTATATGAGTTCAAAACACTACATAAGAGACTGTCCTTACAACTTTCCTCAGAGGACCAAAAGGAATACTTTTTGCTACTGCCCCTGTTCACATAGCACTTGAGTCACTTGTACAGGGCTGGAAGGCCCCCCATTTATGTGTTTTGTCCCTGTTTCTTCCTCTCACATGCACAGTGTAATAGCACAGCAACCACCCCTGCACACACACAAATGGAAAGGTCAAATTCCACCTCATTCTGTACATCATCTGAAAAGTACTGAGACTTACTTAGTGAATTCAGCTCTCATACTTTATTCGGAGAAGAACAAGACAAAGTAGCCGGCTCACAGGCCGGCTTATATGCCCCAAGGAAAACACACCCACACACACCCCACACCCGTGAATGGTCTATTTACACTGATTAGATTATTCCTGGGGGGCCTAGGTTCCCGATTGGCTGGGAACTAAGATCCGAACGTCTATTGTGCTTGGGAGCGAAGCTCAGGTACCTCACCTGACCGCATGTGGAACCGGCCGAAAGTGGATTGAGCACATGGTTAGGTCAGGACACATCATCATCATCCATTTTAAATGATTTATGTCCTTTCCCTATATCCTTTGGTAGACTGAGTCGCTCCCAAATGTTTAGTGTGTGTAAAATCTATACTTTTTCTGTGTGTGTGTGTGCGTGCGTGTGTGTGATACCTCTACAGACAAGGGAAGAGACAGACAGCTGTCACCAAATCAGCTGTTCTGTTTGGACTTCGGCCCTTCCCACCAACCACAGTATACACATGGCTTTAAAGGAAGATTAGGTTCATGGAGGATAGGTCCATTTGTGGCTACTAGCCATGATGACTAAAGGGAACCTCTACTTTCTCTGAATACCAGTGCTGGGAGGCAATTTCAAGGGAAGTCCTTGGCCTCTGTGTGCTGTTTGTTGGCCCTCAAGCAGCCCCGTAGCTAGCAACTTTCTCTCTGGGGGGGCAGTGTTTTGCTCAGGGGGCCTCCCTTCCCGAGGAACCCTAGTGCCAGGGGCAGCCTGATCTCCACCCTCGGCTCCCTCTCCGGGCTGAGACAGGTGAGGCGCACAGTGGACGGGCTGGCCATGGAGGTGCCACATGTGGGCTTGTTGTCAGCCAGGAGCACCTGGCTGGGGCCAGAGGAGGTGCTTACTTGCCTCCTGGCCTGGCTGGGCTTATCTGCTGGCGGGCAGCACAGCGAGCATCTGGTGGCAGCTTGAGATGAAGGCTCCTCCCCTGCCATTCATGCTCACTGCCTGCCCAGGGACCAGACCACTCTTTCAGCCTCACTGCTGCTGCTGCTTGTGCCACCACCACCTCTGACATCATCACCCTTGTCCTCCCAGGTGACAGGCATTTGGGGGGAGGGGGAGCCAAGGCTCAAGGAGGGGGCCCATAAAAACTGCTAGGGGGGCAGGCCCCGTGGGCCTCATGATAGATATGGGCCTGCCTTCAAGGGAAGCTAGTTGACCACTGTGTAAAAGGGACTGCTGGACTAAATGGACCTCTGGTCCAATCTAGCCGGACACCTTTTATACTCATTTGATATTTTGACAGCTAGGCTTGTACCCACGCACATTTCTAGGCTACGTTTCTTTCTTCTTGTCTCTTCTGTGGCTTTGTAATTTGAGGTTTTGTGAGTACTGCTTAATACATTTTATTAAAAGGGGGAACTAAGAAGGACAAGGACCAAGGAAATGTGGGCATTTTGACATGAAGTTGAATATTGGCCACATTTTATTTCAGTGTGGTGTAATGAAATCTTTACATTTCCCTTATGTTTTGTTTCCTCCACTCTTTTAGCTTAATCAGTGTCCTAATGTTGGCCAACAGTATTCTAGATGCTGTAAAGAACACAGAAATTGTACAGTGGCTTCCCAATACATATGCCTTGGCCATTTCCATTTGCAAACATTGTACATTATTGTTCAATAAAGAAACACTGAACCTTCTGAGAACACAGAGCTGCTTTTCATGGTCAATTGCTGCTCCCTCACCTGAGTAGCGGCGTAGTGATAAAAGTGTCAGACTAGGACCTGCGGATTCTGGGTCTGAATCCCCGGTCTGCCATGGAAGCTCTTTGGGGGACTTGGAGCCAGTTGTTCAACTTAACCAACCTTAAGAGGTTGTTGTCATAATGGTAAAATGAAGGATGGGAGAAGGATGTCATAAGCTGCTTTGGGTTCCCATTGTGGCAGTAAATGGGATATGAATATCTAAATAGATAAACACAGTTCTGCAACGGGCATTATTTCTAGTGAATATCTAAATAGATAAACACATTAAAAATAAAACCAGTAAACTTTAAAAAACATAAATCTTTTCCCACACTCCTCTTAATACAGGATTTAGGACTAGGAGTTGGCTCACATGGAACATTTTCGCTAACAGAAAGGGGATCTTAGCCAGAAACATTTCGCTAACAGAAAGGAGGACCTCAGGCTGTCCTCAGGGGGCAGGCATCTCCCAAGAGCAACGTTTCAGGGATCCTTTGGGCTACATTGGCAGGGGAAAGGCAAAGAAATTCTGTTCCACTGACAGAAAACCCTTCCACCAGCACATATGCACTATCCAAGTCAAAGATTCAGTCCTGGAGTATATGAAGTACAAACAGATGAAAATGCCCCTGAGGAGGTACAGAGTATATTTTCCTCATCACTAAATACAGTGAGTCCTCACACATTGGGAGATTGATTGGAAGAATGGGAATTAAACATCTGATTTAGGTGATTACAGTTCTTATTTTTTTATTCTCATAGTTTCTTTAAAAGAAAGAAAAGAAAGAAAAGACTCATAATGCTCTGTCCAGACTAGATCAACTGGGCGACTTTTTTTTTTAATCTTCATGGAATCACGATGGCTTTGGTTTAAGAATCCATGAGAGCTGCAGTAGGGTTATATGTTTTCTACAAGTATCAATAGATTTGTAAAGTGTACAAGCTGGATAAGCAACAGTGACAGCTTGGGGAAGTATATGCACCTGCTTATTAAGAAGATGCTAACAAGGGCAAATCTATAATACGAACACACACCAGAACCCCACTTTCCCAGCCAGTTTTGCATGCAGACCCACATTGAAGGTTATCTGTCTTATCAGCGCTCTCCATCTCTCAGAAAAACAGAACAGCTGAAGAACATGTAGTATCTGTGCCAAGGCGGGGTGGGAGAATAAGCCCACAGCATTCAAAACTTCAGCAGCAAATATAAGCTTGTACCGTGTTTCCCCGAAAATAAGACACTGTCTTATATTTATTTTTTCTCAAGAAGACACACTAGGGCTTATACCACAAATGCATAGAAATCCTGCTAGGGCTTATTTTTGGGGTAGGTCTTATTTTCGGGAAAACAGGGTACATGTCTATAGTTTCCCATGTGTTGCCAATATAGCAAGGAGAGGATGGGGGCAACAGGGCTGTTTTCAATGGATTATGATTCAGAGGGGGCTGTTTAATTTTTCAACTACTGTTAATTTTAACTCCTCTAGAATTAAATCATATTTTTTCCTTTATGAGTGGCAGGGCACATTTGTAAGGATATACCCACATATAAATATATTTTGTTGATTTTTAAAATTTAAAATATTTATTAGCCGCCTTTTTCCCTTGCAGAACTCAGGCAGCTTACAATAGAAATGCAACTATTGCAAAAATGCAATAAAACAATATAAATAAAACAACAATTATGAAAACCAATAAAAATCACAATGTAAAAATTCCAGCTAGGCCTGCCAATAATAAAAAAACGGTCAGTCTGTTGGTCCATCTAGCTCAATATTTTGGTGGCAGCACTCTAGGCACAGTAAAAAAAAAATCACTATCAGCTACTGACTCTTCTTTTAACTGAAGATATCAGGGATTGAACTGGGACTTTCTGCATGTATAACGTACATGTCTATAGTTTCCCATGTGTTGCCAATATAGCAAGGAGAGGATGGAGGCAACAGGGCTGTTTTCAATGGATTATGATTCAGAGGGGGCTGTTTAATTTTTCAACTACTGTTAATTTTAACTACTCTAGAATTAAATCATATTTTTTCCTTTATGAGTGGCAGGGCACATTTGTAAGGATATACCCACATATAAATATATTTTGTTGATTTTTAAAATTTAAAATATTTATTAGCCGCCTTTTTCCCTTGCAGAACTCAGGCAGCTTACAATAGAAATGCAACTATTGCAAAAATGCAATAAAACAATATAAATAAAACAACAATTATGAAAACCAATAAAAATCACAATGTAAAAATTCCAGCTAGGCCTGCCAATCCTGGCAATAATAAAAAACGGTCAGTCTGTTGGTCCATCTAGCTCAATATTTTGGTGGCAGCACTCTAGGCACAGTAAAAAAATTACACTACCAGCTACTGACTCTTCTTTTGACTGAAGATATCAGGGATTGAACTGGGACGTTCTGCATGTATAACTTGTACTCTACCACAGGACTATGGCCTCTTTCCCCACATATAATCCTGCTGTGAGGCAAAGCACCTTGATTCCCCTCAAGAGTTAACATAATTATTAACAGGCCTGCTCCAGCCTGCAGGTGTCCGTAATTGGGCTTTCCTGCTAACCACATCCTTATCACTGCTGACAATATCCTTATCTCTTTCAAGGCTAGATTCAAGAATGTGGTAATTGGTTAATCGTGAGAACCTGTGTTCAGCTGTGTAACTGGATGGGAAGGGAGAAGCAGGAGTGGATGTCAGCATCTTTTTGGAGAGTTCCATCAAGTGAACTCTCTGATTGGGTTTGGGATACCACCTGGTGCCAGATGGCAAAAGACTATAATTACGCCACAGGCCAGAGGAAAGCCATGCTAACTTTATGATTTTACCATGCTATTGTTCTTGCTATGTCGTGCTACATCGTGATGGACAGCTGCGTAGAGAATGCTTAAGCCTCTAGCATGGACTCTTGTATTCTAAGAAGGTGTGCCATCTAATACCAGGTACTGAACATATTAGATAGAAAGTTAGCTTTGTTGTTTTCTTCGCTGCTAAGTGGTGGAGACTGTGCTGCATACTAATATTCTATATTTTTAAAAAATCTGTTCAATAAACCTTTATACATTTTTACAAAAGCCTGCTTTATTTCTGTGCATTTAACCTCAAGGACCCATGGGGCTGGGTGCTGCTCACTTGCAAAAGGAGTGGTGACCTGGAGGGACCCAGGTTTGGGTTCTTGTCACCTACATATTTCTGAAGTTCCTAAGAAATGAGGAGCTTGCTCTTGGGTCAAGCATACACTCTTTTCCAAAACAGCATTTGTATAATCACTACCTGAATACATGCAAAATTCATTTTTTTAAAATCCAGTCTTAAAGACTTTGGGCTGTATCAGAAGAACATAAGAAGAGCTCTGCTGGATCAGACTAGTGGTCCATCCAGTCCAGCATCCTGTTTGACACAGTGGCCAACTGTTTACACTGGAGAACCAGGAACAGAGCATAAAGGCCCTGGCACTGTCTCGTGTAGAGTTACCAAGTCCAATTATTCTGTTGGCGGGGGGTAGGAGGGAGCTTTCCAGGAGTGGGGGAGCAGGGCGACATCGCCCCATGCAACTTTGCCAGCGCGATGATGTCACACAGAAGTGACAATATTGTCTACTCAGACTAGCAGTGGCTCTCCAGGGTCTTTCATATCACTTACTGTCTGGTCCTTTTAACTAGAGATGCTGGGACCTTCTGCATGCCAATGTTAGTGTTTGGGACTTTAGGGGTAACTTTCCGTTGATGTGAATGCTGAATTTAATAGCGTTGTGGTCACTGCTTCCAGCTGCTTCAACAACATCCACATCTTGCTTCAGGTCTTGCTCACAACATTATCTGTTTTAGTCACCTCCCTTATTTCCTTCTCCATCTCAAGATCAGCCTCAAGGGTTTGATCAAGTCGGCGATAGTATACCCCCACTTTTAAGTAACCGTTAGGGCCTACTGTCTCCACCCATATCGCTTCTGTTGGGTAGTTCATTTCCCTAACGTTTTCTAACTTATTTGACTCTATCCCATTTTTGATACAAAACGTTAACATCTCCCCCAACACATTCTTCCTTGTCCTACCTATAGAGCTTGAACCCAGGGATGATAGTATCCCATTGATTTTTCCCATTCCACAATGTTTCTAAAAAACCCATTACATCTTTTTTTTTTGTTTAATTTTATTCAGGTTTAAAGGCCATACACCATAATTTAAGAATTAAGAATAACAACAACGCAAAAATTAGTCGTATCAATGGCACAAGTTTTGTTGTGGCCACTTGCTTTGGCACCACTTATATGAAAATTGGAACAATACAGAGAAGATTATATCTAAATTGTCATTTAGCAACAAGTGCTCCTGCACCCCCCACCTTGGCTCAGAGACTTCTAGCATAGGCATTGACATATAGACACCTGTTATGTGTATCCCTCTCCAGTATTCCTCATCTCCTTCAGCCCTTATCCTAGCAGCTTTATACTGAGTCAAACCCTTGGTTATCAAAGTCAGTATTGTCTACTCTGACTGGCAGCACCTCTCCAGGGTCCCAGGCAAGAGGTCTTTCACATCTACGACTACCTGATCCTTTCAACTGGAGATGTCGGAAATTGAACCTGGGATCTCCCGCATGTGATATAGATGCCCAGCCACTGAGCCAAGGCCCATCCCTTGGCTACCTACTTACAAGGTTGTTGTAAAGGTCACTGAGATGATGCATGACGAACACCATATAAATATAACCAATGTGCCTTACACTCACAAGTACTGCAAGTGAGAGCAGGCACAAGCGCAAAATTAGTGAGTGCAACTCAGTTTGCATTTCTGAAGTAGAACATAGCAGACTACATGCTTAAGATACCCACTGGAATGTGGAGTGCCACAGGGAGCGATCCTCTTGCCGATGCGATTTAACATCTATATGCGCCCCCTCGCCCAGTTGGTCCAGAGGTATGGGCTGGGTTGCCATCAATATGCAGATGACACCCAGCTCTATCTGCTATTGGAAGGCCATCCATTCTCCGCCCCTGACAATCTGGCCGAGGCTTGGGAGGCTGTGGCTGGATGGTTGTGGCAGAGTCGGTTGAAGTTAAATCCATCAAAGACAGAGGTCCTGTACCTAGGTCAGAAGGGAGGGGATATGGGTACCAGGCTCCCCACACTGGAAGGGGCATTTTTGGTGCCAGCCCAGAAGGTGAGGCGCCTGGGAGTGACACTGGATGCCCCTCTCTCTATGGAGGCCCAGGTTACTGCAGCCACCCGAACTGCCCTTTTCCATCTTCGGCAGATTAGGTTGCTGAAACCCTATCTCTTCCCCCAAAACTTGGCTACAATGACCCATGCAATGGTCACTTCCAGGCTTGACTACTGTAACTCGCTCTACGCAGGCTTACCCTTGAGGCTGACTCCGAAATTACAGCTGGTGCAAAATGCAGCCGCGCACCTGCTAATGGCGACGCCTATGCGGGCTCCACCAATTGCATTGGTTACCAGGAGAGTTCTGGATATGTTTCAAAGTGTTGGTAATAACCTTTAAAGCCTTACACAGCCTGGGACCAGCATATCTGAGGGACCGCCTCTTCCCATATATGCCCCGAAGAGCACGATGCTCGATGGATCATCACCTCCTGGTAGTCCCTGCCCCAAAAGATGTCCGTCTTGCCTTGACCAGGGCCAGGGCCTTTTCTGCTTTGGCCCCTGCCTGGTGGAACATGCTCCCCATTGAGATCAGGGCCCTGTGGGATCTACTTCAATTCCACAAGCCCTGCAAGATGGAGGTGTTCTGCCAGGCCTTTGGCTGAGGCAGTGGACATCCATACATGGCCTCCCTGAGGTGTCTGTCACCCTGTTATTCTTCAGCTATGTAACAACCACTGGCTATGGCCAGGAACCTCCCACTACCAAAAATTTCTATGCTATCAGCTGTGACCACCATTTCAACATTTTAATATTTTGATATTTATGATGATGTTTTAAATTTCAAGTTTTATTTGTACTAACTAATATATTTGTATAAATGAAATGTTGTTACACACCCTGAGCCCGCTTCTGAGAAGGGTGGGCTATAAATGTGAATGAATGAATGAACAAGAGAGGGACCAATCATGTTAGAGAATATCCAGTCCAGAACTAGCACCCACAATGTTACCATTAGGAGTAATCAGGAAGAAGAAGAGTTGGATTTATACCCTGCCCTTCACTACCCAAAGGAGCCTTGGTGCAGTTTACAGGCACCTTCCCTTCCTCTCCCCACAACACACACCCTGTGAGGTAGGTGGAGCTGAGAGAGCGCTGAGAAAACTGTAACTGACCCAAGGTCACCTGGCTGACTTTATGTGAGGAATCAAACCCGGTTCTCCAGTTTAGAGTCTGCTGCTCTTAAACACTACACCAAACTGGCTCTCTACTCAGCAGAGTATGTTTGTACAGCTGGCAGGTATTTAGGACTGTACCAAGAAAGATTTCCTGTGCTGTGTTGCTGTATGGTGTCACAAACAGGAGTGTAGAGCTCTCTGGAGAGAGAAAAGGTTAAGTGCTTTTTTGATCAAAGGAGATGGGCGGTGCCTGTTCCAAAGGGTCTCCATGGGATTAGGAATGTAACCCAGACAGACACAACATAGGGGAGCTACAGGGATGATTTCTTATCATACAGGAAGAGAAGCTGGATTTCTGGCTGATTTGGCCAAGTGTGTGTATGGCTCAGGGCCACATCTTGGAATAAAGTGGCCCAACCACACCCTAATGATGTCCTTAATGATGGCTTAGAGGTCCACATTATTCCAGACAGCACTCTGACAGATAGACACACACACTTAAGTAGAAGGTGATGAAGGGGAGGTGGCATAGGATCCAAAAATGGTACACCCTAGAATCCATTGTTCAGGAACAACTTGTCAGAGCTCATGCTACCAGTAATGCCAACTGTAACTTTAAGTCTGCGAGGTGCTCTAGAATCCCTTCTGATATTTCAGGAGATACTGCCGTGAGATCATTGGCACATATACAACAACTGCTAATGACATCATGGCTTTGTTCAGGCATAACACAAAGCCACTTTTTCTTTTCACTTTGGTTAGTGTTCGAAATGAAGATTTGGCTCACAGATGATCATTTGCCTCTTGCCTTGCCTCTTCCCCCCACCTCCCTATTGGAGACAGTTGATATCCCAGCCTGCATTGCAATGAAAAAACCACCAAGGAACAAGCAGGAGTGGCCTTTAAGGACCATCAGAAAAAGTCCTGGAAGGTAGATGGCCTAGGGCAGGAGTGGCCGAAATTGCTTAATGTAAGAGCCACATAGAATAAATGTCAAGTGTTTGAGAGCCGCATGCCATGAACAAATATTACACATATGTTTTAATGGGAAAATATGCATATTTGCTTTTTATTAACATTAAATGAGACTGCCAAAAATAAAAAAAACAAAAGGGGTAAAAATAGATATTGATAATGATATTTATTTGTCCAATGATATTTGTAGGTGGGGGGGCTTTGAGAATGCATTTAAAATTGCTTTCTTTCTCTGCTCCCCCCTGCCTCAAGCCTGGAAGGGGAACTGGCTGGGAAAGGGAAGACCAATCGGGAGGCATGCCTCCCCTTTGCTTCCCCAGCTGTCTTGCCAGGAGCCACACAATATGTGTGAAAGAGCCGCATGTGGCTCCTGAGTAGGCTTGCCAAGTCTCCCCAGCCCAGAAGCCCATTCCCTGCCGCCGGCGGATTGGGCCGCGAGGGGGACTCCACCCCCATGTGCACGTCACCTGGAAGTAACGCGGGTATACTGGGCACGCTGGGGGCGGGGCCACAGTCATCCGAGGGAAAACTCTATGGTTTTCCCTCGGATGGTCCTGGCCCCGCCCCCAGCGTGCCCGGTGTACCCGCGCACTCCAGACGCCGGCCGGGAGTCCCCCGCTGCGGTAAGTTTCTGACTTGGCAACCCTACTCCTGAGCCACAGTTTGGCCACCCCTGCCCTAGGGGCTACCCCTGCCCGGATCGCCTTGATCCCTGAGCAGCCCTTCATAAAGTGGGTGGGAGTTCACTGCTGTGAGCTGGTGGCCAGCACAAGTGGTATAGGAGCTGCTACCACTGCAAATTAGCAGCCTTTGCCCCACACAATGCAGGTGAGTGTGAGCTGGGCAGACACGGCAGTGACCCTGCTCCTTCTCTTCCCCCTCCATCAGGAAGGCAGGCCCATGGGTGGGACCCTTTCCAGAGCCATTCTTTCCTCCCTGTCCCAGTAAGTCAGGATGTTCCTACTAGGGAAAGGATGTTCCTATAGTTGAAAGTAGTGGGTTCATGCTGTCTGGTAGTGAAGCAGTAAAACAGTGCTGTTTCTATGACTAGTCAGAGATATCAACACAATCTGCTTCCTTTAGAACTTTTTTGTTTACTACTGTCTTGAATAGAAATGTTCTTGGAAATTACATCAGAAGTGCTCATCAACCTGTGCCAGCAAGAGATGCTAGACTACATCCAAGAACTTTATAGAGATGCTCACAAATTCACATGGTCTACCATTCAGGCTCTGTGGTATTATGCATGTGGTCATGGTCATGGGGTCTTTAATGAAAAATGTCACAATGCACAGGAGAGAGGGAAAAAAAAAACATTACAGGACACACTCCAGAAAGATCCAAGATAAAGATACTGACTTTTGCTTAAGATCACATGGGCACAAACACAGTACATACATGAATATCTCTAAATGAAAATTCAGATGTATGGATTGGTGCAGACTACAAAACGATGAAATGCAAACTTTAAAAAATCTTTGTGTCTCTTGCTATTTTAAGATATAATTATATCAATATTGAACTCATTTGCAAGTATTTAAGAGAAAAATGATACTTTTATGATATGGAATAAACCTTCAGATGATTTTCCTATTCTGTGTGTGTTCATGTGTTTTACAGTTTGTATTTCTTGTGCAAAGGTGAGTTTAATTGCAAATTAAGATGGATCCCTAAAACAGTTCTTACTGATATGAGAAGCCAGAAGGCCCAGGCAAATAACCTGGTGTGATGGATTGCAAAGAAAAGCAGGCTTTTAAAAATGCTGCTTCTGTCAGAGAGTCAGGGAGTTCAAGAGTTAATCTTCTCCGGAGAGAAGAGTTTATCTGATTGGCTGCTCTACTCACTCTCTGACTGGACAGCATCAGCTTAGAGAGGAAATAAAACAGCTGATCTGGAGGGAAAAGTTTCATTCACCTTTTGGTCTTAGTCTGCAATCTAACATCTGGATTGGTAGCCAGAGGTTTTGGCTTCTGAGGGAAGAGACTTTGGAAGTCAGTGATTTCTGACTGGCAATAGTCAGGAAAGTATGGAGAGAAGAGAGACCTCATTGTCTTAAATATATTAGAACTACTCTGAGAGAGAATTTAGATTCTCAGTCAAGAAAGCTACAGAACAGCTTTATACAGACAACGAATACTGGAGAAGGATTTGGCAGGTCTGGGTAGTTAGAGAGAACTTCCATACAAGCCAAGTAGTAAAAGGAGTTATCGCTTCTTCTTTTTTTAAAATATATCTTTATTTCATTTTCCAAGTTAAAACAAACAAACAATCTGCTATTTCTTCGCTTCATAGCAGATGAGCATACAGCTATTTCCTCGTTTTGTACTAAATAAAAAACATACATTTTCCAGTATTTCGCTATTTTCTTATAAATAACATCCCCTCGCTCATTCCCTAGTACAATAAACAAAACATTTAACCCTTCATATTTCGTGTCCAACTATACCATTTCTCCCAGTTTTTTACAAAAATCAAATCATCTTTCCCCTTTAACAAACATGACAATTTATCCAGTTCAGCCACTTCACATATTTTCTGTATTACCTCACTTTTTTCTGGAGTTTTCCCCTCTTTCCAATACCTTGCATACACAATCCTAGCAGCTGTAAGACAGTGGATCAGTAAATATTTTTCTGTTTTCCCGTATGACTCCGGAATTATATTTAATAAACATACTTCAGGTTCAAAAGGAATTTGTTGCCCCATTACTTCCCCCAACATTTTAGTGATCATTACCCAATATTCTTTTGCTTTACAGCATGTCCACCACATATGTAGGTAAGTGCCTACATTCCGCTTACACTTCCAACAAGTGCTTGAGGCCGTTTCAAAAATCTTAGCTAATTTGACTGGAGTTATCGCTTCTTAGGGACAAGGAGAATAACTTCCTGCCAGGAAAAGGGGTTGGGAAAAGAACCTTGGTCTGTGAAAAAGGGGAGACGCTTAGACGCTTCAGGAGTTAGTGAAAAGCTGGAATATCTAAAGGGAAAACTTAGAACTCTGAATGGAGAAATCTAGAAACTATAAACAAATGCTAATATATATATAAATATATATTCCCTGTCTGTTCAATAAAATATCATTTCTGTTTTAAAAGTTATTTTGCCTCAAGTGCCATTTCACTAAGGATTTATATATAAGACAACTCCTGTATTTTCCCTTAAGTACCTGTGCTGGGTCAGAAGCCTAAACTAATATCTGTGACAGGGTGGGACAGTTAAAATTGATAAAATAAAGGAGAAATACAAGCTACTGAAGGGCGGCTCAGTCACAAAGGGGAACTAAAAATATAGAGTGGGGGATGCCACTCCAACGCCACCAAGGGAGTGATGTTTCTGCTGACTCATAGAAAGTTCTCAAGCTGTCCACTTAACCTATTTTGTTGGTTGGAAGTTACCTAGAGAGTTTTGGGAGCTTATATATAGGGGAGGGCACCAGATAGGTGTGACACAATTGCCTAGGGCTTTCTATTTACTACTAGGAATTAGCAGACTCTGTGGACATTAATAAAAGTATGGGGTGGGGCTGGTAACTCTGATCTCCAGTGGTAACTAGTGGACTGGGGTGACAAGGAACACACTACTGCATCTGTTCAGATTTGTTCCAAAAATCTACATACTAAAAACAAAAGAGAAACCAAACGTGCTAGGATGAACCACCTATCTGGTCTCCTAGTTACCATATTCAGAGCACAAATGGGGTCTCCTCTACGCAAGTGCCAGTTCAGGAGGATGATGATGATGATGATGATGTTTCATGGCACTTTGTGTGATCTTCTCCGGGGCAGCATCTTCACTGACATTTCTCAGCAAAGAGCTTTAACAACTGAGTACATTGGAACATCTGGATCACATTAAGTGGCGAGAGCAAAGCATGCACAGAACACTGAGTCAAGGTTTAAGATTGAAGTCCATCAATACTCATAACTTCTAAGTCAGGAATCTTAAGAGGAAATGTTGACAGTTCTGACCTGGTGGCCCAGGTAGGGCAGGTTGTAGCCTTTGAGTTAAGTGTAACTTGCTCTTTTGTAAAATATATCCAAATGATGATGGATAATTCCAAATGCTCATGAGTCAACCAGTGAAACTGTTCACTGTTATGGAAGAAATCAGAAAGAATTACACAGGACTTGGCACAAAAGTGAAATAACAAGGCACAATTTAAGTATAGTAATTGTTCATGTTGCATTCTTTTGAAACTTCTTTGTGACTCATTCTGCGCTTTGTGACCTTTGACATACAGAAGGAACTATGAAACAGGGGGAGCTAAAATAAAATAATCACATATGCTAGTTTTTAAAGCAGCCTCAGTCTAACTGGCTTCCCTGTGTTTAAGGCCACATCAATGCATTGTTAGTTTGGCAGTCAAGAGAATCCTGCAGATAGTTATTGTACACTCTTAAGTTCCATTGTTTTCAATAAAAATGAAGTGTGCACAGAATCCCGGCCCTCATAATGACCGTAACACAGCTATTTCATTCTTGTTGTGCAATAACAATAATGCCCACTTTTGCATTCTCTGTCGGCTATTAAAACCACACCTATTTTAATTCAATTTAATTTAAAACCCACAGGGCTTCAGGTTCCAGAAACATTTTTGTTGTAAGTTCCACATCTGAAGAAAGGAGATGACTTGGCATATGCCTTCTCATGGACGTGTTTGTTCTAAAGTCTAATTCTTTCTATTATGAGTATGAGTTTTGCTTTCCAAGTCTATGTGTATGTGTCTTTTGGTTCACTTGCCAGCTTCTTTTGCAGTGTTGTACCGCATAGCTTGCCAATATTTTTTGTTTTAAAGAATCCAAAATGATGTAAAACTAGAAGCACAGGAAAGAGGCACCAGAAGTCATGTCAGAGTTTGGAGATCCTACTTAGGAGTGAATGTAAAGAGCAATGTAAAGAATTAAAGAGATAAATTGGCCTTAAATGTGATTTTTTTTAAAAAAGGTTTTAAAATGAGGCGGTGAAATAAAACATTAGAAGTAACTAAGAAAAACTTGTTTTCCAATAGTGTATTACAGTTTCTCTGTCACTTTGTTGCTTCAGAGGTTTGTCTTCAATCTTGCTGTTGTATATTTCAACAAAACACAATAATACAATGTACTTTTGACAAATCTAGTAGAGTATCAGAAGTCCTCCCCCCACACAAATAAATCACTGAATATATCACATATGCAGATAAAAAAAAACTTAAGGAAAGTGAAGTAATAAAATTGTGTCTGATTTTAATTATCTATAATTAAAATGGAGATGAGGGGAAACCTTTTACAGTGATTGCAAATATTTCTGCACATTTGAACATTATTATTTGGCTACCTAGGGATGCGTCTCCAATATTTTTCAAGGGCATAGGTGAGCTTTACAGGAGTCGTGTACATTTCATGATGTATGAAAATATAGCATCAGGAAAACTAATATGTAGGGAGAAGATGCATTTAGGATAAGCATCCAGAAATTCTTATGGGATTTTCCCTGTGTAATAGGGTTCCCAGCAGGTTACTGTACTAATGAATAAAACAAGGATGTCCAGTTCAGAAGGGGTAAATTCCTCAGATTGAGGGGGTTGGTCTGGAGGAAAACTAAAAAAAATTGGTCTCTGCAAGGTTCAATGAAGGACTGCTCTTTGTAGGGATGGAAGGTAGACATATTAAAGAAATCCAAGGAGGCCAAATTCTGATAAAGTAGGTTTGCCAACAACCTGGAGAAAAAATGCCCTACCCTCTTAACAGAGGTTAAATGAGAGGTTATTTACCTCAGTGCCATGAAAAGGATTACCTGCTCATTCCTACAAATTTATTTATTTATTTATTTATTTATTTTCGCATTTATATCCCACCCATCCCGTAAACGGGCTCAGGGCGGGTTAAAGGTAAAAAGGTAAAGGTTCCCTTGCTCGAAAGCCAGTCGAATCCGACTCTAGGGTTGCGGTGCTCATCTCCGTTTCAAAGCCGAAGAGCCAGCGCTGTCCGAAGACGTTTCCGTGGTCATGTGGCCGGCATGACTAAACACCAAGGCGCACGGAACACTGTTACCTTCCCACCGAAGTGGTACCTATTTATCTACTTGCAATTTCTTGCTTTCGAACTGCTAGGTTGGCAGGAGCTGGAACTAGAGACAGGAGCTCACCCCGTCTTGCGGCACCCGGGTCTTGAACTGCTGAACTACTGACCTTCCACAGCCTGCAGTTCAGCGTCTTAAAATTGAAAACACATTAAAAGATATAAAATCAGTAGTCATGCTTGCCGTAGAGAGAATCCGGCCCATTGATGTAAGTGGTTATGGCCAGTTATCAGTAGATGGGAGATCGCAACCTGGGGGGGGGGCATAAGTGGACGCCTGCTGCCTCAGCCAAAGGCCTGGCGGAACAGCTCCGTCTTGCAGGCCCTGTGGAATTGCATAAGATCCCGCAGGGCCCTGATCTCAATAAGGAGCATGTTCCACCAGGTGGGGGCCAGGACAGAAGAAGCCCTGCCCCTGGTTGAGGATAGGCGGACATCCTTTGGGCCAGGGATCACCAGGAGATGTTGACTCTCAGAGCGTAATGCTCTCTGAGTCATATATGGGAAGAGGTGGCCCTTTAGGTATGTTGGTCCCAGGCTGTATAAGGCTTTGAAGGTGATTACCAACACCTTGAAGTGAATCCAGTACTCAACTGGCAACCAATGCAGCTGACAGAGCACATGCCAAACGTGGGCCCGCACAGGCGTCGATGTCAGCACGAGTGCCGCTGCATTTTGTACCAGCTATAATTTCCGGATCAGCTTCAAGGGTAAGCCTGCGTAGAGCGAATTGCAGTAATCAAGCCTGGAAGTGACCATTGCGTGGGTCACCATAGCTAAGTCCGGTGGGGGAGATAGGGCTTCAGTAACCTAAGATGGAAAAATGCAGATCTGGCAACTGCAGCAACCTGGGCCTCCATAGATAAGGAGGTATCCAGTGTTACTCCCAGGCTCTTCGCCGACTGGGCCGACTCCAGAGGTGTCCCTTCCAGTGTGGGAAGCCTGGTGCCCACCTCCAAACTCCCACTATCCAGGTACAGGACCTCTGTATTCGATGGATTTAACTTTAATTGACTGCCGTAACCATCCAGCCACAGCATCCAAAGCCTCAGCCAAATTTCCAGGAACGGAGGATGGATGACCGTCTATTAACAGATAAAGCTGAGTGTCATCAGCATACTGATAGCAACCCAGCCCATAACTGCAGACTAACTGGGTGAGGGGGCACATATAGATGTTAAATATCATTGACAAGAGGATTGCCCCCTTCGGCACTCCACCTTCTAGTAGGTACTGCAGGGAGACCCTCTCGCCCAACGCCACCCTCTGTCCCCGACCATGGAGAAAGGAGGAAAACCATTTCAAGGCAGTCCCCTGGACTCCTACGTCAGCAAGGCAGTGGGTCATAAGATCATAATCGACTGTCTCAAGTGCTGCCGTTAAATCTAATAGCAACAGCAGCGCTGACCTGCCTTGATCCAGATGTCTACAGAGGTCATCTGTAAGGGCAACCAGAGCCATCTCCGTCCCATGGCCAGGACGGAAGCCAGACTGGAAAGGATCAAGGGTGGAAGTGTCATCCAGGAAAGCCTGGAGTTGTTCGGCCACTGTTCTCTCAACCACCTTACCCAGGAACGGTAAGTTCGACACTGGGTGGTAGTTGGTCAGGACCGTTGGGTCCAATGATTGCTTTTTCAAGAGCAGGTGAACTACCGCCTTCTTTAAAGCCTCTGGAAAAGTCCCAGTAGATAAGGACAAGTTGATGGTTTCTTCCAGAGGGGCTCGAATGCTCTCCCCGCAATATTTCACTAGCCAGGAAGGGCAAGGGTCAAGGAGGCAAGTAGTGGGCCTCACAGCTGCCAAGGTCCTGTCAACTTCCTCCCGGGTGAGTCGATGGAAGTGGTCCAATAGCGGACCAGAAGATGGACAAAGGGCTTCCAGTTCCTTTACTGTCTCAATTGTGGCCGGGAGGTCCTGCTGGAGTGCCATGATGTTATCTGCGAAGTAGCTCACAAATGCCTCACAGCCCATAACCAATTCCCTACTATTTGGTCTGCCCTGAGGCAAAGTTGTAATGGACCGAATAACATTAAGCCTCTCTTAAAGGAGCAGGACAGACTTTGGCAATTTATGCAAAGGCAGCTTCCACAGAATGTCATAATGCCATTGAGGAAACAATTGGATTAGTGAGCTCCTGCCAAGGCAAGAGGGGAGGATATGTTGTGGGCTCCAGTACCTCTGCTGACTTCACACTTGCCCTACCTCTGTTTGGGTTCATTACTTCGGTACTTATTCCCAGAGGCAGCAGGCCTGCTTTTTCCATTGGCCCCGTTGCTCCCAGGAAATTAAAGTCACCATGGCCAGGGAAGCCAGCTTGCTTTCCCTTGAAGATGCATTGGTAGGAGACTATGACAGTTCAATGTATGGTACCCTTGCATGGCTATCCCCTAGGGCAATGATCCCAGTCATTCAGTGGTGAGTTTTTCCTGTTTTTGGTAACAGCTTGATTCTGACACAGTCTGGAGTCTGCCAGTACTTCCCAGGGTGCCTGCCAAGTTTTCAGAAAGTGGAAGGAGCCATTGTAAGGCAGGGTGTGTTATAGGCTTCCTGCCTTCAAATGTGTTGTGTCCTGACCTAGCCACATGCTCAATCCAGTTTCGGCAGGTTCCACATGTGGTCAGGTGAGGTACCTGAGCTTCGCTCCCAAGCACAATAGATGTTCGGATCTTAGTTCCCAGCCAATTGGGAACCTAGGCCACCCAGGAATAATCTAATCAGTGTAAATAGACCATTCACGGGTGTGGGGTGTGTGTGGGTGTGTTTTCCTTGGGGCATATAAGCCAGCCTGTGAGCCGGCTACTTTGTCTTGTTCTTCTCCAAATAAAGTATGAGAGCTGAATTCACTAAGTAAGTCTCAGTACTTTTCAAAATGAAACAGTTTTCTATGGCTGAATTAGGGCTGCAGCCACTGGTGGATCAAAAGGACTGGTAAGTAGCCATGCTCGTGAATCCAGCATTCAAGGGCTCCTTCTTTTAATTCTGCCTTTATCCCACCCCCGTGTCTTCCCTTTATTTTTTTTATTTTTATTCTCCAATCTCTTTCTCCCTACCGTCTCCCTGCCTCAAGCTTTCCTACGTTTCTTTTGATTTCCCTTTGTCCAGACTCGAGGCTGCCCAGCACCCCCAACGCACAATAGTCAACTGGGCAAGGGCCAAAGTCCTGATCCCAGACTCCGTTGGCTGCAAGCCCCCCTGCCCCAGCGGCTCACTCAGGGCTGGGGACAGAGAGGAGTGCAAGAGAGGAGGCCATCGCTGAACAGCAGCCCCTTTCAGCAGCACTGATCCTGGGGCATGCATAGCAACAGGTGCCTCCCAAGGCCATGCTGGGCCTGACTTCTAGTATGAGGCCTGGAGAGTCAGTCTGGAGGAGGCACGTCAGATGATTCCAGTGCTTTGGACATGACTCTGGTCTCTGACGGGCAGCCCACATCTACAGGGGAAGTGCAAGCGTGTGGGCAAGGTGGAGAGGCCAGCCCAGCTGCTCCTGTCAATATATGTGGGTGTCCCCACCTGGTGAGAATTAAAGGGCCGATGGGGAGGGGCTAAGGGATGAGTAGGGGATAAAAGGAGATGTCAAGCAGAGGTCGAGGAGGAAAGATGGGCTGAGCTCCTGACTCCTTGTTGCAAGGTGCTTCGTCCAAGAGGGGAAAGGAGGTAAAGTTTAACCCCCTTCGACCTCATCCTGAGACCTCTAGCTGCTTCCAGAGCTTGGTAAGACAACAGCGGAAGGCAGCAGGCCCTGGGGGAGGCAGTTAACCATGACACCCTTCTGTGATTTGTTTGCGAAACAGGGAGGGAAGTATCATGTTTTCCTGTGCTGCCTGCACAAGCAATTTGGGATTTGGCTCCTCCTGCAAAATCCATCTTGGTTGTTGTTGTTCAGTCGCACAGTCAAGTCCGACTCTCCGCGACCCCATGGTCCAGATCACGCCAGGCCTTCCTGTCTTCCGCCGTCCTCTGGGTACTCCTTCTCAAAATTCCAAACATGTCCACAGACCTAAAAATGTTGGGGGGCCTTGGCCTGGATTAAAAAAAAAAGTCTTTTCAGAGAATAATGTTTTCATTTAAAGTACATGGGAAAAAAAGTGTGTGTCAGGACTGCCAGTTTCCTGCCACCCCTCCTGCAGCCGGCAGGAGAGAAAAATAGGGGAGGGGGGAGCCATCCATGATGGCATGGTATCACTTCCAGGAAAATCTAGAAGTTATGTATGTCAGTCCTTTCTAGGAATTGCTGGAAATGCTATGGTTTTTACCATAGATTTGCCAGCAATTCCTAGAGAGGTGTGACATTAATTCTGTGTTTTCCTAGAAGTGCCGTCGTGCCATCACCAACTACACACACACACGCACACACACACACACACACACACACATCCTTCCAGACTTCTGCTGCTCACCAATCAGTGGTTGGCAAACCTATTGTGTGTCAAAGCATCATTGAGCATGTATACCCCTGGATGTGGTGCACTGAGAGCTAGGTTCTCAGTGTGCATAAACGGACAGAGCATAGTAGATGTTCTTAAATCAAAACAGCTCTGCAGTCTTTTGACAGAACAGAAGTTAATAGTTGAAACAAACAGTTACATTTTTTAAAAAAATGACAACTCTCACTCAGAATGATACTCAGAGGTCATTGTAAGTGAAAATACCTGGAACACAGGAAATTAAGTTCTGCAGTTCAGCAAATTTTGTTTGTGGATAGATCTCCTGTAGGTTTCCTCACAGTATTGTGAAAGCATTCATGAAAATGTAAATGCAATTTGGGTCAAATGAACAATGGCCGTCCCACAATTTATTCAAATAGGTAGAAAGACAGGGAAGGGGCTAGAGCAAACTTGAAAAACTTGATCCAAGGAATTCTTTAGCCTTGTTGGGCTAATTTTCTTATGTGCAATTTGAGCTTCCTGCTACCTCGGCAGTGGCACAGTGGGCTTCAAACTTGGTCCTGAGCCAGATTATGAGGATAAACGCACATTAATTTCCTTTCTGAAACAGCTTCTTTTTCCTGTCACATGCACAATCTTCTTTAAATTATCTTGTCAGATTTTTTCTTTGTCCACAAACAAGAACATTCTCATTTTATATTGTGGGCTGATCTGCAGATCCATGATAGTGGAAGATAACGGTGTAAAGGGAAGAGCAGAAATGAGATTTTATGGTATGTAAGGGTGAAAAGCTCAAGTTCCCAAATGCATTGTTCTGCTATGTACCCAAAGTACAATGAAGAAGAAGAGTTCAATTTATACCCCGCTCTTCACTCAGAGTTCTCAGAGCAGCTTACAATGGGAATTTGACCTCTTAGAAGTATTTATTTATTTACTAGGAGCAAGGCCCATTGTAGGACCAAGACAACGAGTGCTAGAAGGGCATGAGAGCTCCATGTGGCCCCGGTCTGGCCATGGCAGCGGGGACCCATGGTGGCAGCACAGGCCGCGATGGTGTCCTGGTGCAGGCACAGTCAGCGGCCTCCAGGCTGGTGCCACCACAGGCTGCCCTGGTGGCACAGCAGTGGCCAGGTCACAGGCCAGTGACACGCATTGGTCCTTGGCTATGGGGGCCAGCGCTGCTGGAGGAGCAGCCGTGGCGGGAGGGCCCTCCACCCGATGTGGAGGTTGGTCTGCACATCATCTGCGAGGGGAATGGGGGCCGGTACGGCACTGTCACCCGCTGGCAAGACCGCAGGCTCAAGGGGTGCTGGAACAGGTTGGCACTGTCTCCGTGGCCGGGTGGGCGGCAGCAGTGTCAGGCCACACTGAGTGCTCTACGGGTGAGTGGTGCACTAGGCCCCGTGCAGCCGCAGGGCAGGTGGCGAGGTGAAGTGGGCTTTGGGCGGCAACAATGGGCGTGGCGGTGGGAGGATCGGCCTCCGGTCCCCATCTCCTCCCCCCGCTGCAGACTCCAGGGTGGAGGGGTGACAGAAGTGACCACCACTGCCTCTATGTTGGGCCAGGTGGCAGCATCCCATGGGCCGCCTCCTCCGCCGTCAGGCCAGCAGGCCACATCCAGTGGCAGGGCAGCCAGGCAAGTGGAGTCGGTGTCACCCGATGATGAATGGTGAGAGGGCGGCAGGATTGGCATGGGGCTTGGACGCGTGCGGCTGCCGAAGTGTCTATCCCGCCCAGCAGCTCCCTGCAGACTGAGGGCGAGAGGCTGCCCGGCAGATTTGCGGGTGGGACTGAGGTGACAGAGGGAGGCAATGTGGCCAGGGGATTGGCCCCCCTCCTGATTGACAGGACAGGGCCCCAAAGGCTGGGGAGGCATGTGGAACGTCTCACACAAAAACTCTTTTATATATAAGGAGAGAAGATTGGATTTATACCCCGCCCTCCCCGCCAAAGTGCTATACATTCAAGTTTTCCTATGTCATGGCAAACATATTCCAATATTGCCATATCCAATATTTTGTAATAGGAGTCAGTCAGTGCAACAATGACGATGGCAAAGTCCCAGGGAAGGCTCTGATGTTATAATCAGATACGCCCATTGTACCAGATGTACCATATGTTAGATGTGGTCAATGTGGTCAAATGCCTGCTGGCAGAGCTCCCTCTTGCAGGCCCTGCAGAATTGTAGCAAGCTCCACAGGGCCCTGATGTCTTATGGGGGCTCGTTCCACCAGTGTAGCGCTGCCACAGAGAAGGTTCTAGCCATGGTGATAGCCAGTCTGGCCACTTTAGGGCCAGGGATAATCAGGAGGTTTTGTGTCCCAGAATGCAGTGCTCTCTGGGAAACATGTGGGAAAAGGTGGTCCCTCAGGTATGCTGGTCCCTGAGCATAAAGGGCTTTATAGGTAAGAACCAACACTTTGAAGTGAATTCGGTATGCTATAGGCAGCCAGTGCAATGCTTTCAGCACAGGCTGGAGGCGTTCTCTCAAAGAGACACCCAGCAACAGCCTGGCTGCCGTGTTTTGCAACAGCTGCAGCTTCCTAATTTGTGACATTACAGTAGTCCAGTCTCAAGGTGACCATTGCATGGATTACCATTGCCAAGTTGCCATGTTCAAGGAAGGGAACATTCCCAACTGCCTGATCAGCTGCAAATGGTAGAAGGCTGTTACCTGGGCCTCCATCGTTAGGGAAGCATCCAGTGGCACTCCCAAACTCCTAACCTCTGACGCTGGCACTGATGGCACCCCATCAAAGCTCAGGAATGGGATCCCTACCCCCAGACTACTGTGACTTAGGCACAGAACCTCCATCTTCATTGGATTCAGTTTCAGCCAGCTCAGCCTAAGCCATCCAGCCGCAGCTTGTAATGCCAGGTTCAGATCTTCCAGCCTGGAGTCTGACTGGCTACCTAACAACAGATATAGCTGGGTGTCATCAGCATACTGGTGATAGCCCAGTCCATAGCTCTGAGCAATCTGGGTAAGGGGGTAGATGTTAAATAGCATTGGGGATAGGACCGCTCCTTGAGGCACTCTGCAGGTCAGTGGGTGCCTTCAGGACAGTTCTTCCCCAAGTGACACCCTTTGTCCCTGACCCTGGAGGAAGGAGGCAAGCCGTTGTAAGGCAAGCCCCTGAATTCCAGCATTGGCAAGGTGGTGGATCAGTAACTACTGGTTGACCATGTCAAATGCAGCCACCAGGTCTAACAACAGCAGCACCGCCATCCCTCCTTGGTCCAGATGTCATCGGAGATCATCCGTGAGAGTGACCAGTACCATCTCTGTGCCATGGCCTGGACAAAAGCTGGACTGGAAGGAGTCTAATGTGGAAGTGTCATACAGAAAACTCTGTAACTGATCAGCTGCTGCCCTCTCAATTATGCTGCCCAGATAGGGCAAGTTGAAAACCTGCCGGTAGTTTGTCAATTCTGCCAGTTCAGAACAAAGTGAATCTGATTCACAGGATTCATCAAGCAGCTCGACTAAGACATCTGGGACTTTTGAATCAGAAAATGGAATATCTGAGACTTCTGACTCAGAGAAAGGAGTAGCAGCCCCGAAGCGATTCAAAGCGAAACTGAAATACAAGAAGAAAAGGAAGAAACCGGATAAATGAACTGAAATAAACCATGCAGTTCATTGAGTAAACAGTATTAAAAATAACTTAAGCTATCTTTTATAGAATGTAGTAACTCAGATTAAAATGTTTCCTTCCTATTGTAGGAACGTTATATATAGAATGTACCTATTCATTGCAATTGATCCTTGCCTTATTTATCTTCTGTTTTAGTTCTAGTGTTGTTCCCATCCCCATGCCCTATAGGATGTAGTGTAAAAATCAATAAAAGTTTATTTTAAAAAATTATGCCAGATCAAAGGATGGCTTCTTTAGGAGAGGGCCCTCAGGAATATTCCCTCAGAGAGGGACTTGTGGACAATTTCCAATAGGGAACCTTGTAACCCATCGCGGCTTGCTTTAATCAGCCATGATGGGCATGGGTCAAGGTTGCAGGTGATGGGGCATACAGTTATGAGTATTCTGTCAACTGAGCTGGTCGAACCAATCCATAGCTAGACTAGAAGATGCGCATGGAGCCTCGAGTTCACTCACTGTCTCAACTGTGGTGGGGAGATCATGGCAGAGCGACGGGACTTTATCTGCAAAAAGCTCACAAAATACAGACATTAGCATCATCTACTCTCTGAACTTTAGATAGGGGAAGTATATTGTTCAGTATATATATGTGTGTGTGTGACTTTCAAATAGGCTTTCCACAACCACACTCGCAAACTCGTTTAAGGCCATTAACTTCAGTGGACTTGAGTTGCACTGGCAACTATTTAGCATTGTGTTGTGAATAGGGTAGGCACAAACCAAAACCTGTTCATAGTTTGTGAACTGAAGTTTGTGATGGGTCTATTGTCATGAACATCCATGAACTTTTAAACCAGTTCACAGTGGTTCATGATGGTTTGTGGTGGTTCATGAACAGAGCAGAAAGCAGGGTTTTAAAGGGGCTCTGACTATGCCTCCTCCCTTGTTGGTTTCTTTTATAACAATGGTGTCATCATTAGCTAGATCTTTTAGAATGTGGGACTCCTCAAGAGTAAGATTGTGTTTAAAGCATGGTCTAGGGTCTCTACATCATATAAGATGAAACGCTCAAACACTTGGATAGATGGTATAGTAACATTAGGGACAAACTGAGATTTAGGTTTAAATTGAGAAATAGGAGTATTTATTGAATTTCCAAACACAGACTTCAGTTTCAAGGACCTAATTAATTTAAATGAATCCACTCTTGTGCAAAAAGGGTTGTATCTGGGGGTGGGGACAAAGCCCAGTTCCAAATTAAGTAAATACAATTCCTGAACAGACAGAGCCCTAGAAGATAGATAACTAATTTACTTCCTCCCCCACCAAGGGGGGGGGGGGTTGGTGTAAAAAATTCTGTCTGGCAAGGCTTTTGGTCCTTCTATTAAGAATGGGTCTTACCCCATCACCAGAAGTCATGGCAGAATCCTCAGTAGTTTCAAAATCCAAGGAGTTTTTATGGGTGTCAGCCCATGTTACCTTTCTTTCATAGTTGTCATTTGGGGCAAACCATGTATAGACTCTATTTTGTTATTTTTATTTTCAGATTCCAGGAGTGGCTATGGGCAGCGCTTTTGCACCTAGTGTGGCCAACATATTTATGACCTCTTTCAAACAGAAGTGGTTTCTTAATACTGACCACAATCCTTTTTTTTGCTAATATTGTCCTTTTCAAGAGGTATATTGATGATAACTTTTTTTTGTTTAATGACATGTCAAAATTTGGGGACTTTGTTGATTGGTTAAATGAGAGGCATCGATCAATAAAATTTACATCTCAGCATAGCCAAACAACTATTAATTTCTTAGACACTTCAGTGTTTGTATCTGATCCAGGAAAGTTGGCTGTTAAACCTTTCACGATAAAAATTTTTATCTCCATTTTAAATCCCATCATGCTAGACATTTAAGAACTAACCTCCCTTATGGACAGTATTTGCGAATCAAAAGGAATTCCACTTTGATAGAGGACTATGAGGAAGAGTGTAACAAGCTCTCCAAACAATTTCAAGCTCGAGGCTACCCGGCCCATATAATAGCAAATACGTCTTTAAGAGTACGGAAGGTGGAACGAGCAGATCTCTTTAAGATCACAGATTGTAGTGGTTTACATAGAACTAATATCTACTGTTCTTTAGACTATATGCCCCTTGCCAATTATTCTTAAACATTGGCTTATTATTAATGACATTCCAGGATGTCAAGAAAAACCCTTTATTGGCTTCAGAAAAACTGATAGTATTCACAACACTTTGGTTCGTGCAGACTTATGTTTACCTCAGAGAATCACTGGGACTCCAGTTGGCCATTACCCATGTGGTAGATGTTCAATATCTCCACTGGCGTGGCAAACACAAAGTATTCATTTTCCTGAAATCAGTTTCCAATATGATTTGAAGTTGTTTTCTAATTGTTCATCTAAGCGGATCATCTATTTAATAAAATGAGCTTGTGATTCCAATTATGCGGGGTGTCCACCCAATCTGTACATACGCGCATCATTGAACTTAGATCACGCATCAAACAACGTTATCTGGAATCTCCTTTAGTTCAACATTGTATTGACAAAGGTCATACCTTTAATGACTTTAAATTTCTGGTCTTAGAAACTTTAACTGTTAACAGATATAACAGAATCAATTCACAGAAAATGTTATACCAATGAGAGGCATTCTGGATCCATCGCCTAAGAGCTTACCATCCTTTTGGTCTCAATCAGGCATTAGAACTATCCTGTTTTCTGTAGTTTTAGTGTCCCCTTTAAATACCTCTAATGGGTGCGTCCTTTTTCCACTAACTAGAATTGCCTCATGTATTTCTATAGTAGTCTTGTTTGTCTTATTGTGTAGAGGCAATACTGGCAGATAAACGTTTTGGAAGTGATTTCCCTTGAATTATCTGGATTGGTTGCCCATTTGTGAAAACAGTATTTCTTTGGTAAGTTGTATATCAGCTGTTTTATAATTCCTGGAGCTTTGGGCTTAGCACCTTCATATTGAGGCATGGTTATATTTAGACATGTGTGTTTCCCATACAGAAAATTTTGCTTGCGACAGTTATACCTCAGATGACTATCCAGGTTAAGGTTACGAAGAATATATATAGGCAATCCTGTTTTAACCTTGATTGTTCTGTATACTTCTTTTATGTATAACTGGTCTCTTAGTATTATTCTGTTTGTTTAGTTATCACTGAGGAAGATCAGTGAAACAAAGTGATTAATATCTGGATCCTTCATTATCCTTACTTGTATGACTATCTACATGACACTGTTCATTGTACCAGGACTTACGTTTGTATGATTTTCGTGGTTGTATTCTGTTTATTATTGTACTATTTTGTATTATTGTATATTTACTATTTTTAATACAGTCACTTCATACTGTCATAGCATCTTTTTTGCAAAGCTTTGCCCTGTATCTTGCCATTTGCTGAGTGACCCCCTTCGATTATTTTGCTTCTTGTGATCAAGACAGCTGCTTGGTTGTAGGTTTGCAAGCCACATAGTGTGACAGCAGACTACATAAGAAGACTCAGCCCTTCTAGCTGCCACAGAGATGTCACAGGCCTTCTAGTTGCCATTGGCTAAGCAGCTATGATTTAACAGCCTTATCTGCTCTCATATCGCAGAGCCTTTCTCAAGAGGACTGCAGCCAAACTTGATCATTCACAACTGCCCCTTTAATAGGACCTGTGCAGCAGAGGGGGATTTCCTGGCCGAGTCCTCAGACTGCAGGCAAATGCTTTTGGTTGGCGGCCAAGTTGCTTTGTACCCCTGCTTTTGTTGAGGGGAAAAAAGGCATATTCAGTGACAGCACTGTGTAATTTGTTTTGGTGGTAGCTCTCTGCATTCACCTAGCTGAATAGGCTCTGTACCTAGTTTTTTTTCAATTGAATTACTCTCCTACTTTCTGCTGTTTCTTTTGTTTGCTGATTGTCCCCCCCCCCTGCAAGTATGTTTGCCAGTGGGGCCTGCATCAAAGTCACTTAAAATATACCCAGTGGAGAATTCACACATTTCCAGTAATGTTATTATTAAAGAGGGCCAGAGAATAGCACAAATGCCAACCTTCTTGAAACTGCGCCTTCCTTCCTCCTGAGACATGTTCTCAGCATATTTGTTTAGGAGGTAGAAGGTGGAGAAAGGAACATTAAGTATATCATGGCAGTCTTTTCTCCTTACAACAAATATATGTTCATGTCGATTTATCTCCAGTCATCCAAAGTAAGCCCAAACATACCAATGATGTGTGAACAGTACTCAACTCGAATTGCACTTTGAGTACATATTGTGAAGAACACCCTCAAACACTGAACAAAATGGTCCCTTATTACAAAGTACTCGGAATTGTTCTGCTTTGAGTTGCAAATGACTTGTATATGTGTCTTGCATTGCTTTCCCCGGCTGCCCTGTCCTCCTCCCCTATCCAATTGTCCCCTAGTTTAAAGAATTGTTCTACTTTGAGTTCCAAATGACTTGTATATGTGTCTTGCACCGCTTTCCCCGGCTGCCCTGTCCCCCTCCCCTATCCAATTGTCCCCTAGTTTAAAAAATTAACTAAAATATAGGTGATTTTCTCAGTTGTCTGGATTGTGCTGGAAGGGGTAGGGGGGAGCAATGTGGCTCCTCAAACTAGTGTTCCAGCTTTGGGCATTTTGCCTGCCTGATTCCCAAAGCTGAGCATGCTCACGTTACTCGAGCATTCTATATTGAGTCACAAATACTTCACATGATCCAGCACTGTCAGTTGGGAACTGTAATTTCTTACCGTAAGTTCTGATGGATGCAGTCCGAAATCATATAAATATGCAAAACATAGCAGATTTTAAGTAATGCTTGAATTGCCCACGATGATCAATAATCTAAATGAGCCAAGCCAGTAAACTGGGAACCTGAATTAATGGCAGCTACCCAGCCAGCTGCCATGTCGAATGGGCAGACATAAAAGCCACCTGAAATACTGCTCTTAAAAATCACAAACAAATCATCCCTGTGTTCATATAGGATGTTTGACGCAAACGAACCTCCAAGAACTGCCTTTTAACATGCTTGTTAACTACACTGAATTTCTCTTTGTCCCACTTCATATCAAAACACCATGGCTCCTTAAAGTGAAAGAGCAAATATAGTCAGGCCAGGTCCATAGGGGCCTCTTGGGGCCTGCCCCCCCTTCCTTCCAAGGCTCCATGACTTCCCATCCAACCGATTCTTTGGGCCACCCAGAGGACTTCCCACTGTCACCACCACCCCTTCCCCAAGCGCAGCTTGCTCAAAAGAGAGGCGAGACTCGAGCAACCCCAGCAGTGTTTGCACCCTCCAGCCCTTCCAGGAGCGGGGTGACTTCCCCACCTGCTGGCAGCCATGCTGGCTGGCCATCTTAGCATGCATCTTCCAGCTGGAGTACCGGTGGAGGCCAGCTCCTGACAGTGCTCAGCTTCCAGGGCACATCAGCACTCACTCACCCACCCTCTTGCCCTGTTGCTATGCATCCTGCTGCCGCTCCGTAGCCAACCAGCCAGAGCCTGGTGCACTCTTCCCTCCAGCCTCCTTTCATCGCAGAAGATGGGCCACAGGGGTGGGAGGTCTCCATGAATGAAGTGCAACTGGCAAGCTCAGCCCTGCCTGCTCTGGCCAAGAAGCTCATGAAGAGGAGCTGGGGTAGGGGCCAGCCAGCATGCGTGAGTTTCAGGGAAGTGTGGGTGTGGGGCTGCTTGCTTGGGGGTGGTATGTGGGGGTGCCCCCCAACTTATTTAAAGGCTCCCCAGATTTAAAAATCCTGGCTACAGGCCTGACTCAAGCCCTAACATATCACATTGTTTATAGGCCTGGCTAAGGTCTGCCACAAGGCCTGTCAAACAGATATGCACTGGTAATATAATGTGCCGGGAGATGGGACTTAAACGTTCCCCTGCACTGTGTTCCTGATCTGAAATGGGCCCAAAGATGCCATGATTTGTGCTGTTGGGAAGCTTATATGTACCAGTGTGCTACACAAAGGTTTTCCCAGCAAAGCAAATAACAGCTCCCCAGGACCATTTCAAGTTGGCAAAACAGTTAAAGTCTCAAACACCCTCCCCCCCCATGCCAATCTGAATGGGGCCCCCAAGATACAAAGAATCTAAGTTCCAACAGGGAACTCTCAGTGTACTCCTAACTTAGAGGAATCTGGATAAACATAAAGTTCTTACCACTGTGTAATGCATCCAGTCCAGACATGTCCAGACAAGTCCAGAGACAAACGTCGAGCTTCGCTCCAAGAGACAATGGACTATACGGATCCTAGCCCACTCCAATCAGGGGGCTAGGTTCCCGGCTGAGAGCCTATGAGACTCTTGGCCACTGTAAACAACCTATAGGGAAGTAGGGGTGTGTTTTGGGTGGCGGTTTCTTGGGGGATATAAGCCGGCCTGCGAGCCGGCCAAAGTTGTCTTGTTACGGATAGAATAAAGTACGCTTGGCTGAAATCACTCTCCATTTGCATACATTTCACTGGTGACGAAGGTGGGATCCATCTCCCTCGGAACAGAGACCACGTTCAGGACATCGCTGTGAGCTGCCGCACCGAATTTGCCACCGCCACCAGCACTGAGCATCTTCGAGAAGCGCTGCTCACCGCTCCCGAGCTCTGAGCATCGTGCTGCTGACCCTGAGAGCAGCACCGCACCGCTCAGCCTCTACGCAACACTGAGCATCGCCCCGCTGACCCCGAGAGCAGCACCGCACCACTCCGCTGTCTACACAGCTCGCTTCCACGTGGAAACCGTAAGATGGCTGCCGCATCAGAGAGTCTCCCAGTCTTTGACATCTCCCAACCCTCGCAGTGGGAGACCTGGCTGGAAACTCTCGAGAGCCACTTCACCATCCACAAAGTGGTGGATCCAGATATAAAAAAGGCATACCTGCTGCGCCACTGCGGGATGGAGACCCATCTCCTGCTTAAAGACTTAATAGCACCCAAGCTAACCAAAGACAAGTCGTACAGCTTGTCTTTGGTCAGATGGTCAAGGTGCTGACCGACCATCTGGCTCCCAAACCAACGAAGTTTGTGGAGCGCCTGGACTTTTTCTTTTTCTAATTTATTTTCAGTTTCACCAAAACATATTCATTCCAATCTTATGTGTTTCATATTCAAGCGATCATCTGAATGTAACATTATTTATCTTTAACTAGCCTTTATACAATTCTATTATAGCTTATACATTTTCAACCAATCGTAAATTTTTCCCCATCTATCCCAGAAAAGCTCCTCTGATTTATTTTGCAAGACTATATTTAACTTATCCATTTCAGCTACTTCTAGGATTTTAAGCTTAAGCTCTTATATCAAAGGTACGCTTTTAGATTTCCATCGTTTTGCTATTAATATTCTAGCTGCCATCAAAATATATGTTATTATCTGATTATGCTCTTTTATCGTGTCTGGTATCATGTTTAGTAAATATATTTCTGGGGTTAATGGTTCGTTTTGCTATTAATATTCTAGCTGCCATCAAAATATATGTTATTATCTGATTATGCTCTTTTATCGTGTCTGGTATCATGTTTAGTAAATATATATCTGGGGTTAATGGTGAGGTAATTTGCAAAGGTCCAGGGCCCCGACGAGACTGCCTCAGATTTCCTGGCGGCTCTGCGGCGGAGTGCGACCAGGTGCTCCTTCTCCAACCTAGCTGAAACTCTCCTCAACCAGTTCCTCATGGGACTCTGAGAGCCGAAGCTTCAGTGGAAACTGGTAAGCCAGGATGACCAGGACCTGGAGAAGGCAATCCAGGAGGTCACTGCATACAAAAAAGCACACCAAGATCACCGCGCCAAGGCAGTCCACTGCACGCAAGCGACCGCTGACCCCGATGCCTCGGACGAGGATGAAGTGCACCAGGTCCACTGTCGGTTGTCTCAGCCATCCACCAACGTGAGCAAGGTCTCTTCGACCGCCTCTGCCTCATGCGCCAGCTGTGGTGAGGGCCACGAGCGCTGGTCGTGCCACTTCCGAAATGCAGTCTGCAGGACCTGCAACAAATCAGGGCATATTTCTTGGGTTTGCCGCTCCAAAGGACAACACCAGAAGTTGTCTGCGCACCAGACCATGCCGGAGCTGCCCAGTGACCTTCACTCCATATCTTCACTCCATATCGGCCCACGTCCTGCAACACCAGGTCTGTAACTTGCCCCCCGATGGCCCCAACAAGATGCATGTCACGGTCCTTATAGAGGGATCCCCCTGCAGCATGGAGATTGACACAGGGTTGACCTACTCCATTATCTCCATGGATACGCTCCATGCGCTGTGTCCAAAGGGGGACCCGCCTCTGCAGAAGTCGCGGGGTTTCCGGTTAAGGGACTTAAATAAGAATCCCGTGGTGGTGCTGGGCTGGGGCAAGTTCCGGGTACAGTTCCAAGACTTTAATGGCACCCTAGACCTGCTGGTGGTGGATAGGCCTCTCTCCAGCCTGCTAGGACTCTCGTGGTTCGAGGCCCTGGGACTCTCTCTGAATGGAATCCATCAGGTCAGGTCACAGGATTTTGGCGCAGTGTGCACGGAATTTCCCTGCATTTTTGATGGCACACTGGGACGTTTCTCTGCCCCCCCATCTCCCTGGATCTAGACCCAGCGGTACGGCCCATTCACGTCAAGGCCCGGATGCCGCCCCTAGCAATGAAGCCAAAAATCGAGGCTGAGCTAGATCGCTTAGTGGAACAAGGGGTCCTGGAACCAGTCGCTTCGGCACGGTGGGAGACCCCCATAGTCACCCCAGTGAAGTCCAACGGGGACGTGCGCATTTGTGCTGACTATAAATGCACGCTAAACAAGGCTCTGCAGGCACACGCTTATCCGGTGCCAGTGGTGAGCCACGTGTTGGCGGCTTTGGTGGGGGCCAAATGTGAAAAGAGTGAGATCAGAATTCTGAGACCTGTCAGTATCCTGTGTAAAATTAGATTGCCTCATCTATGGCAGTACGCCATGTCTTTTTGAACAACACCTTGTGGATGCAGATCAGCTGAACAGCGTCATAGCCTTTTTGCTGGAAATACACAGCCTTTTCTGACTGTTTATAATGTACGATATGCTGTAGCCAGGCCAAAAAGCCTAGAAATCCAGTTCTGCGTTGGCTTATCTCATTCTAGTGAGCTGAAAGCAAGCCAGAGAGAGCTAACTGCTTTTCTTGTTGTCCTTTCTCAAGAGGACTGCAGCCAAACTTGATCATTCACAACTGCCCCTTTAATAGGACCTGTGCAGCAGAGGGGGATTTCCTGGCCGAGTCCTCAGACTGCAGGCAAATGCTTTTGGTTGGCGGCCAAGTTGCTTTGTACCCCTGCTTTTGTTGAGGGGAAAAAAGGCATATTCAGTGACAGCACTGTGTAATTTGTTTTGGTGGTAGCTCTCTGCATTCACCTAGCTGAATAGGCTCTGTACCTAGTTTTTTTTCAATTGAATTACTCTCCTACTTTCTGCTGTTTCTTTTGTTTGCTGATTGTCCCCCCCCCCTGCAAGTATGTTTGCCAGTGGGGCCTGCATCAAAGTCACTTAAAATATACCCAGTGGAGAATTCACACATTTCCAGTAATGTTATTATTAAAGAGGGCCAGAGAATAGCACAAATGCCAACCTTCTTGAAACTGCGCCTTCCTTCCTCCTGAGACATGTTCTCAGCATATTTGTTTAGGAGGTAGAAGGTGGAGAAAGGAACATTAAGTATATCATGGCAGTCTTTTCTCCTTACAACAAATATATGTTCATGTCGATTTATCTCCAGTCATCCAAAGTAAGCCCAAACATACCAATGATGTGTGAACAGTACTCAACTCGAATTGCACTTTGAGTACATATTGTGAAGAACACCCTCAAACACTGAACAAAATGGTCCCTTATTACAAAGTACTCAGAATTGTTCTACTTTGAGTTCCAAATGACTTGTATATGTGTCTTGCATTGCTTTCCCCGGCTGCCCTGTCCTCCTCCCCTATCCAATTGTCCCCTAGTTTAAAAAATTAACTAAAATATAGGTGATTTTCTCAGTTGTCTGGATTGTGCTGGAAGGGGTAGGGGGGAGCAATGTGGCTCCTCACCCTAGTGTTCCAGCTTTGGGCATTTTGCCTGCCTGATTCCCAAAGCTGAGCATGCTCACGTTACTCGAGCATTCTATATTGAGTCACAAATACTTCACATGATCCAGCACTGTCAGTTGGGAACTGTAATTTCTTACCGTAAGTTCTGATGGATGCAGTCCGAAATCATATAAATATGCAAAACATAGCAGATTTTAAGTAATGCTTGAATTGCCCACGATGATCAATAATCTAAATGAGCCAAGCCAGTAAACTGGGAACCTGAATTAATGGCAGCTACCCAGCCAGCTGCCATGTCGAATGGGCAGACATAAAAGCCACCTGAAATACTGCTCTTAAAAATCACAAACAAATCATCCCTGTGTTCATATAGGATGTTTGACGCAAACGAACCTCCAAGAACTGCCTTTTAACATGCTTGTTAACTACACTGAATTTCTCTTTGTCCCACTTCATATCAAAACACCATGGCTCCTTAAAGTGAAAGAGCAAATATAGTCAGGCCAGGTCCATAGGGGCCTCTTGGGGCCTGCCCCCCCTTCCTTCCAAGGCTCCATGACTTCCCATCCAACCGATTCTTTGGGCCACCCAGAGGACTTCCCACTGTCACCACCACCCCTTCCCCAAGCGCAGCTTGTTCAAAAGAGAGGCGAGACTCGAGCAACCCCGGCAGTGTTTGCACCCTCCAGCCCTTCCAGGAGTGGGGTGACTTCCCCACCTGCTGGCAGCCATGCTGGCTGGCCATCTGAGCATGCATCTTTCAGCTGGAGCACCAGTGGAGGCCAGCTCCACAGTGCTCAGCTTCCAGGGCGCATCAGCACTCACTCACCCACCCCCTTGCTATGCATCCTGCTGCTGCTCTGTAGCCAGCCAGCCAGAGCCTGGTGCACCCTTTCCATCCAGGACCATTTCAAGTTGGCAAAACAGTTAAAGGCTCAAACCCCCTCTCCCCACATGCCAATCTGAATGGGGCCCCCAAGATACAAAGAATCTAAGTTCCAACAGGGAACTCTCAGTGTACTCCTGACATACAGGAATCTGGATAAACGTAAAGTTCTTACCACTGTGTAATGCATCCAGTCCAGACATGTCCAGACAAGTCCAGAGACAAACGTCGAGCTTCGCTCCAAGAGACAATGGACTATGCGGATCCTAGCCCGCTCCAATCAGGGGAATAGGTTCCCATCTGAGAGCCTATGAGACTTTCGGCCTCTGTAAATAACCTATAGGGAAGTAGGGGTGTGTTTTGGGTGGCAGTTTCTCGGGGGATATAAGCCGGCCTGCGAGCTGGCCAAAGTCGTCTTGTTCCGGATAGAATAAAGTATGCTTTGCTGAAATCACTCTCCGTTTGCATACATTTCACACTGCTTCAGCAAATGCCTTGAGATTTGGGAGGCCCTGCATGGGGAGGGCTGAGTTTGGGGAGGATGTTATGGCCTAGGCTTCCTACCCTAGTTTCCATGGTCTTTATTTATTTATTTACTTCCAATTTATACTCCACCTTGCCAGTACAAACTGGCCACACAGACCAGAAAGAATTCCTATGGAGGCCATTCTTTCACCTGTTCTTCAGTTACTTGGAGGTGGGAAATTGGAGCTAAGGGCAGGAAATTCCCCACCTGGATAGCTAAATAAGAAGCCTAGACAGACATGGAGCAGACTTGTAAACAGTGTACTATGTAGTTCGAACAGCCAAACTCCAATATAGGTTTAACACTGGCATTAAACAATTACAAGTTCTATACATTAAACTGTCATATACTGAACTTTCTGCTCTAACTGATAGTAGTTCTACAAGGTCATGGCAGAGTTCTTTGCCAGGTCTGTTACCTGTGATCCTTTAACTGGAGATGGAACTTGGACCTTCATTCCAAAAAGCATGTGCTCACCTCAGTTGTAGCTTTCCTAAAATTCCCATAAGAACATAAGAGAAGCCAATTAATTCCTATATTCTCCCAAAGTTATTCAACATCTATATGTGCCCCCTCACCCAGCTGGTGCAGAGATTTGGGCTGAACTGTCACCAGTACCCTGATGACACCCAACTATAGCTGCTGATGGATGGCTAACTGGGCTCTGCCCCTAATAATCTGGGAAAGGGTCTGGAGGCTGTGGTTGGATGGCTGAAACAGAGCCGGCTGAAACTGAATCCAGAGAAGACAGAGGTCCTGTGGCTGAATCAGGGAGTTTCAGGTCTGGGGTGTCAACTCCTGACTTGACAAAGTACCTTTAACACCAGCGGCCAACAGTGAAGATCCTGGGTGTGATTCTGGATGCTTACCTTTCAATGAAAGCCCAGATCACAAATGTTGCCAGACTGGTGCTTCTACATCTGTGCCAGATCAGGCAGCTAGCTCCTATCCTGTCCCACCCTGATTTAGCCACAGTGATCTATGCAAGGGTCACCTCCAGACTGAACTACTGTAACTCGCTCTACGCAGGGCTACCCTTGAGACTGACCTTGAAACTTCAACTGGTTCAGAATGCAGCGGCATGACTTCTCACTAGAAATCCAGTTAGAACCCACGTTCAAACAGTGCTCCACTAGCTGCACTGGCTCCAGATTGAATACTGGATTAATTTCAAGGAGTTGGTTTTAACTTTTAAAGCTCTACACGGTCTGGGACCTGCATACCTTTGGGACCACCTCTCCTGGTATACCCACCCTTCCAAGAGCATTACTGAACAAAGACCTCCTGATGGCTCCTGGGCCAAGAAATATTTGATAAGCCTGACCAGAGCCAGCGTCTTCTCCACCCTGACCCCGGCCTGGTGGAACATTCTTCCAGCTGAGACTCGGGCCCTGTGATACCTGTCCCAGTTCCGCTGGGCCTACAAAACAGAGCTGTTCCACCAGGCCTATGGCCAAGGCTTCTGACAGAGAAGAATAAAAATTATCTGATGGGCCCTCCTTTTGCCCCCTTTCTCTGGCCTTCCCCCAGCACAACTAACTTTTCCCCTGATGTGAAAAAAATTATGAATTTATTGTAATTTTATGTGTCATCTGCTGCTACAATTAGTAATGCAAAGTTATATATGTTAAACTGTCTTAATTACTATAGTAATAATAATAATAATAATAATAATAATAATAATAATAATAATAGTTGTTACTTGCCTTGAGGCCTGCACTAGCAGGGGAGGGTGAGTCGAAAATTGAATACATTAATAAAATAAATAAATAAAATTAAGTGGAGCTAAAATATTTTGCCTGTTTTTCATTGTTCCAAATTTGTTGAAGAGAATTTACAATTGAAGATACCTACAATGAATAATAAATAAATTTCACGGAAACTATTGGGTGATGTATCTCCCTAGATGTAATATCTTAAGATAAATATAGATTAAACTTTAAATATCCAGCTTGCTAGGAGATTTAAATGTGAATATATATTTTCAATGCAATTTCTAATATTGATTGGGAAAACAGAACATGTAAACATATATTATCCTACCCGATTTTCTTCTTGGGATGAGAAGAGAAGGCATTCTAGATATCAAGTTAATTTACCCCAAAATAGAAATGATATAATATACTATAGACTTCTAGCCTTACAAGTCAATTTCTAGGAGATCTAATCTTTTTTTAGTCTTCTAATGGTGGGAGGGGAAAAGTGGTCACTTCCTGAGCAACGTGTTGTCTTTTATTCCTCACAGAGAAAAGTAATTTTTCTGCCAATGAAAATAAAGAGGCCAAAGTCAGTAAGTAATACCTTTCCTCAGATCAACTACTGTTGGCATGAGAGTATGTTCCTTTTAATCCATCAGAGCTCTTCCTTGGGAAGACGGGGGAAAGCCAGAGGTGAACAGAATTATAGTTAACTGTACCTTTGTGGAAAGAAACTACCATTACGAAAGTTACCACTATTTATATCAAAGGTTTAATAGAATGTTTCAGAAATACCACAGACATATGAACTTGGAACATGGCAATGAGGATTTGCAGCTCAGGAAAGCAGGTGGGGAAGTTGCCCTTCCCCATGTTTCAGAAACCAGGTAATTATTCTTCTTGAGATGCCCCTGTAACTGGTGTAGCTCATTAGTACTATGCAGTGCAGTGACTAGTTTTACAAGCAGTTGAAATGGGCTTATCTGCTAGATCTGAATGCCAAAGGCACAAAACCTTTTGCTTAAGAAAAATCTGCCCTAGGTGAATGACCATGCTATGGAAATTATGTATGTGAACTAACAGATCAAATTCTTTTGCAATGTAATCTTTCATATCTAAGAACAGACCTTTGAAGCTGACTGCAAATCTCCCCACAACCCTGCCTACTCGCATCAAAATCTGAAATGGAGCTGTTCCAGTTGGCAGCAGAGGATAGGACCTGAAGCAACGGGTTTAAATTACATGCAGAAAGGTATCGGCTGGATATTAGGAAAAACTTTTTCACAGTCAGAGTGGTTCAAAGGTGGAATCAGCTGCTTAGGGAGGTGGTTAGCTCCCCTTCACTGACAGCTTTCAAGAAGAGGCTGGACAAATATTTGTCAGAGATGCTTTAAGCTGGTCCTGCATTGGGCAGGGGGTTGGACTAGATGGTCCGTATGGCCCCTTCCAACTCTACGATTCTATGATTCTATCTGTTTTCTAACACCCTACTGAGAAAGGAACACTAATAAGTTTAATGTAGTATCTCAATTTTCAGCAGTGTTTTAATATTTGTTAGCAATCACACACAAAATACAAACCCCCTTGTTTTTACTTTAACTATGCTATAGCCCTAAGACATTCCTATAAACGATGTCTATAACAGTGCAGTCCCAAACAGAGTTGCATCCTTCTAAGTCCATGGAAGTCAATGAGCTTAGAAGCAGCATTCCCTCTAAGCTGTGCACCTGAGCGGCTGCTCATTAACACAGGAAGCCCCGCTCAGCAGCAATCTGGAGCCACGCGGGGGTCTTGCACTGCCCATTGCCCATTTCAAGATTACAACAGTTATATTTTGCTCATGACGTGAACTGCTCCACTTTAAGATAGCCACAGAATGACCCCGAGCACATCCACGGGCTACAGCCCTGTGGAACTCTTGATGGGCCACCACCCCATGACACGGCTGGACCACCTACACCCAGACCACGCCCCAGAGTTATACTCATCCCCAGTGAGTCAGGAGGCCCCCATCGGGTTCTTCCCAGGCGACCCCATCCTCACGCGGAACTATGCCAGCAGTCCAGCATGGGTCCCGGCGAGGGTGACCTAAGTAACTGGACCCCTCTCATATGAGGTTTCTACAGAAGGGGGCCAGCTTCTATGAAGACACATAGACCAGCTGCACCACTGCCTGTTCCACAAGGAGCCAGGCATGCCCACAGCCGAGGAGAAGGATGGCAGCCCGGAACCTGCATCACCTCTGATGGAGAGTGAGCCGCTCCCACACAACAGGACACTGCCGGAGTACCGTGAAGCTGAGAGCCCCGCACAATACGTGACAGAAACCCTGGCCTCGGATCCAGTTACACAGGACTCCAGAGAGGTCCTCCCTTCACCGAGCCCAGCCCGGGTGCCGGCGCCACCACCACCGGAGCCCCAGTGCTCGCAGAGAGAGCAGCACAAGCCAGCGTACCTTGAGGACTATGTTAGTTATGGGCTTCAGAACTTAGGGGGGAGGGGTGTTATGTACTGAGCCTGTTACCTTTCAACACGATGCTGCCAGAGACAGGGTGAGCTTGGGGAGGAAATACAATAGACCATCAGGATCCTGGCAGCCGCCAATTAGGATGCAATGTTGTGTAAATAGCCTATTGTTGGGAGTGCGTGTATGATGGGTGTGTTGATCTACGGGCTTATAAACAGGGCTCTGGCCCTGCTAGAGTTGTTTTATGTTCTGCTGAAATTACATAATAAACTATGAGCTGATCACTACATGTGTCTCAAACCCAGTATATTACAGCAGTCAAAGCCGTATAAAGGGAGTATTATACGGCTGCGATTGTGTCTGCAAGTTCACGCCCAGCCCAATTGTTTAGAATGATTCAGTCCATTATAGTCCATAGGTTTAAACATTGCCATTTCACATATCTTCTAATTTTTAAACTATTGTGAACCATTAAACTTAAAACTAGTATGTTGAAATATCCATTCAGCTTACATCTGGTTTGTATATATATATATACTACAAGCAAAGTAAGTTGGTGTTCAAGTTATACTTAATCTTGTTTCTTGAAAAAGTCCTCAAGAAGAGCTTCCCTCCTTGGGGTTCATGTTCACCGAACGAGTCTCTGTCGTTTCCCACAGTTCTTGCTCCCACGGAAGTACTACGGACTCTCCCATTAGGAGGGTTGGGGGGGGGATTCCCTGGAAACTTAACATCACCACCATTCTTGAAGCCCATTGTATGTCTTTAAGTCTGTTGAAATAATTAAAGTTATGATAATTTCCCCAGTCTTATTTCAAAGTCCTTTGTTGTGTCTCTTTTGTTTCTTCCTGCTTTAGTTTTCATTCCTGTTGAGCCTCTTCTGTTTCCTTAGTGAGCTCTTCTCCAGTCTTTGTGTCGTATGCTGTTAGTATTTTTCCGCGAAAGGTTACTTGTAAGTGCCCAAGTGGGAGCCACCTGTATCGCTGTTTCATTTCATTTAGCCGTTGTGGTATCGGACGTAGATTGCGTCTGGCATTTAGTATTTCAACTGGCAGGTCAGGAAACACTTGGACTGTAGTGTCTATTAATTTCAAACCTCCATTTGTCCTTGCCATATCCAAAATGATTTTTTTAGATTTAGTATCCACAATTTCAGCGATTACATCCGGGATTAATGCTGGTGAGGTAGCACGTGTCATATTAAGCCTATAGGCATTTAGTACAATTGTTCCCGGTAAGTGGAGGAGTTCTGATAGCCATTGATTTAAAGCTGCAGTTATCTCTTTGTTCATTTCAAAGTTGGGCGAAATTTTAATTTATGCTCTCTTTGATCTCTAATAACATTATCTTTGATTTTGCCCATGTTTCAAATGTTTTTAGTTCATTTAATTCCTGGGCATTTTTTTGGGTTCCGTCAAGAGCCATATTTGCTGTACCTTGGACTTCTTTAACTTTGTCAAATCATCTATTTTGTTAAATACAGGTGTTATTATTTCTTTCAATTCTGTTTTTAAATCAGTTAGCATTTCTTGTATTTGCTTTTTTTGTAATAGAGTTCTCTCTTTTTCTTTTCCCCACACATACCTCTTCAGTGTCTTCCAGCTCCATTTCTAGTGGGTTGGGTGAGGAGACTCGCTCAGAGGATTCCAATCCCACTCTTGTGTCTTTAGAAGTTGTTTTTTTGTGTGTGCTTTTTTGTTCACCCATGCTCCTTTCGATTTCGCCATATCTTGGGCTCTGTTTTGATGTTTTCCAGCAGTGGAGAGTTTACTTGGGCTCAGTTTTGATGTTTTCCAGCAGCAGAAAGTTTATTTTTAATTAGTTTTTTAAGATAGTTGTGCAGAGGCTGCTCCAGGAGTGACCGAATGCTTTGCTGGTCGCCATGCCCCCCCACCTCCCCACTACAGTTGACAAGGTGAGCGAACTCGAGGCTCCATGCACGTCTTCTGGTCAAGTTTTGGATCATTTCGGTCTGAGGAAGTCAACAAATTACTCCTAACTGTCTGCCCTACCACCTGCTCCCTGGATCCATGCCCTTCGTGGCTAATTAAAGCTGGCCACAAGAAGTTTGGAGGTGCCTTGTGGGAGATCATCAACAAGTCCCTCCTGAGGCACTTAAGGAAGCAGTGGTCCACCTGAAAAAGCCATCTTTAGACCTGGCCAAATTGGCCAACTACCAGCCAGTTTCTAACTTGCCCTATTTGGGCAAGATGATAGAGAGGGCAGTGGCGGGTTCGCTAGGCACTGGTTGCCCTCATGGATGACCTCTGGAGGCACCTGGATCGAGGTGGATCGGCAGTGCTGTTGTTGTTGGACCTGTTGGCAGCATTCGACATGGTCGACCATCAACTACTAATCCACCACCTCACCAAGGTTGGAATTCAGGGGCTGGCCTTGCAGTGGCTTGCCTCCTTTTCCCAAGACCAGGGACAAAGGGTGACGCCCGGGGAACAGCTATCCCGAAGGCACCTACTGGATTGTGGTCTGCCTCAAGGGGCAGTGCTGTCCCCGATGCTTTTAAACATCTATATGCACCCCCTTGCCTAGATTGCCCAGAGGCATGGGCTGGATTGTCACCAGTATGCAGATGACACCCAGCTCTATCTGTTGTTGGCAGGGGTCTTGTTGTAGAAAAAGAGCTGCCGGAGCTCATTAGCATAACTCATTAGCATAACTTATTTGCATATGCCACGCCCCCTGACATCACCGGAAGTGACAGAAGGCCACACCCCCTGACATCACCGGAAGTGTGTCAGAAGGCCCGGCTACTTACCCTCCTGCTTCATCCTCATTCCCAAACGGAATGAGGATCGAAGCAGAGGGCGGGGTAAAGAAGGGGCGGGGCTTCACCACGTGACCGCCCCACCCCCTAGAGGTTCTCTTCCGGAGCTCCATACCTGAGAGCTCCCCCCCGACTAGAGCCCTGAAGATAAATGAAATGAAGGGATCACTGCAAAAGCATCTTTATATGTTTGTGCATACCAACAGTATTACAGGGATCAGATGTGGAAGAAAAATCATACAGTCAAAATGGAAGCCGATGAAAATCATGCAAAACAATGCCAACGGGGGGGGGGGGACCAACCTTGAGATTAGACTACTGTAATGCTTTCTACATGGGATTGCCCTTGTCTCAAATCTGGAAGCTACAGCTGGTGCAAAACACCACAGCCAGGCTTTTGATGGGGCTGTCTAGATGGGAGCACATACAGCCTGTGCTGAAGGCATTGCACTGGCTGCCGATAGCATACCGGATTCATTTCAAGGTACTGGTTCTTACCTTTAAAGTCCTACATGGTCAAAGATCTATATACCTGAGGGACTGCCTTTCCCCATATGTCCCCCAGAGACCACTGCAGTCAGGGGCTCAGAACTGGCTGGCCCTCCTGGGTCTTAAGGAGGCTAGACTGTCAACAACCAGGACCAGAGCTTTCTCGGTGGTGGCCCCAACCTGGTGGAATGAACTCCCAGAGGAGATCAGGGCTCTGCAGGACCTTCTACAGTTCTGCAGTGCCTGTAAAATTGAACTGTTCCACCAGGCTTTTGGGAGCTGCTGCCACCAATGAAGAACATCGGATGGTTGAATGGGAGAGGGCCATGGATTCCGGAAACTGCCACAAACAGCCTAAAGAACAATAAGCACTGCAAGGCCAATCAAAATGAACACTGTGAGCTGACTGTGAGCTGAGAACTGTGAATAATGGCTGCTACCATTTAACAATGACTACTAGCACTTTATTATGGTTTTAGAATTGTTTTAATTGTAACTTATGTCTTAATGTAATTATCTGTTTTTATGTAAGCCGCCCTGAGCTGGCTTTGGCTGGGAGGGCGGGATAGAAGTTCAGTAAATAAAATAAAATAAAAAACAATTCTATTTAAATACCTTCACAATTTCAGTCTGCAAACCTGCTAAGCCACAGTAGTTTAACTGGCCAGAACATGAATCCATCTTGTGGAATGATACAATCTTAAGAGCTCACATCCTGTAAAACAAAAAGAAAAGAGGATGTTTTAGAATTCCGAGAGGAGTCCTTGCTTTTAATTTCTGCTCAAGAATTCCCCCATGGTCCAGAAGCCAGTTTGGTGTAGTGGTTAAGTGTGCGGACTCTAAACTGGGAGAACCGGGTTTGATTCCCCACTCCTCCACTTGCACCAGCTGGATGACCTTGGGCAAGCCATAGTTCTGGCACAGCTGTTCTTGAAAAAGAGCAGTTCCTGTCAGAGCTCTCTCAGCCCCACCTACCTCACAGGGTGTCTCTTGTGGGGAGGGGAAGGGAAAGGAGTTTGTAAGCCGCTCTGAGACTCCTTTGGGTAGTGAAGGGCGGGGTATAAATCCAATCTCTTTTCTTCTTCTTCTATAAACAGTCCCATTTTTAATGTCACTTTTAAGCTTAAATGATGCTTTGCCTACCCACATGGTCAGCTGGCCTTGTAGCTGAGTCACCTGAGGGTCCTGTAGATCAGGTGATCTCCTTTGTGAGTCACATGACACTCATCCAAGTTAGCTACGCATATACTCATGTTTTGCAGAAAAAGTAGACCACAAAAAATCTATGGCTATGGGAGCTGCGGTGGCTCAAGTGGTTAAGACGCTGAACTGCAGGCTGTGGAAGGTCAGTAGTTCAACAGTTCGAGACCCAAGTTGCTGCAAAACGGAGGGAGCTCCCGTCTCTAGTTCTAGCTCCTGCCAACCTAGCAGTTCGGAAGCAAGAAATTGCAAGTAGATAAATAGGTACCACTTTGGTGGGAAGGTAACAGCGTTCCGTGTGCCTTGGTGTTCAGTCATGCCGGCCACATGACCACAGAAACGTCTTCGGACAGTGCTGGCTCTTTGGCTTTGAAACGGAGATGAGCACCGCAACCCTAGAGTTGGATTCGACTGGCTTTCAAGCAAGGGAACCTTTACCTTTACCTTTATGGTATTCTACTATGAAAAAGTAGTACACATGGTGAGCACACGTTCACCCAACAGTGGGCCTATACATATGGCATATGAAGAAGAAGAAGAAGAAGAGTTGGATTTATACCCCGCCCTTTACTCAGAGTCTCATAATCACCTACAATCTCCTCCCGACATGCAGCTGTTTTGCACCTTGGTTATCAAGTAGCTAAAGCTATAATTAAACAAAGATTATGGGACATCTCCCTACAAATAGGCAGATCATGAGCCTACACTGTACCAGCTGTGGGGAACTGCAACCAAAATTTTGTCCCATCTAACTATCTTTTTATGCTGGAATTCCCCAAATATTGCAGAGCTTTTACTCTGGCTCGACTTAACGTTCTTCAGTCTGCTCTTTTAGAAGGGAGGTATGCATTTCTCCCATATGTGAAATGCCTCTGCCCATGCCAGTTGGGCATGATAGAGACAATCGAGCATGTCCTCTTTTATTGTCAGTTTTACCAGAACATTTGGAATATGTATATTAATCCAATGATGTCCAATTATCCAGGTAGATCTAACTAATTTTACATTTCTCTTCTTCTCGGCAATCGATGCAATGAAAGACTTTTAAAGTAGCCACATTTTGTGCCTTGGCATGTTGTTACTGAAGAAAATAGTGTCATTTTAACAAATTGTATTGAACCAATGTCTTTTACATGGTATATTCAAGATAAACATCTAAAGCGTATGTTTCCTGAAGGGTAGATTTCTGGTCTTGAATCATAATAAACTGACGAACAAATCTCCTTCCCTTCCTCTCCCCACAACAGATACCTTGTGGGGTAGATGGGGCAGAGAGTTCTGAGCAATGTTCCCTTTAAGCTGTGGAGTCTTGTGAGCAAAAAATTCTACTTTGTGAGCTACTGGCATTAAAGTTGTGAGCGAGCGATTTGGCTACTGCCTAAATTAGTTTGCTCTGGAGCCATCCTTCCTGAGTCTAAGGCAAAAATGTGTGAGCCGGAGGCTAAAAAACTGTGAGCTAGCTCACACTAACTCAGCTTAGAGGGAATACTGGTTCTGAGAGAACTGCTCTTCAAAGAACAGTTCTGAGAGAACCGTGATTGACCCAGGTCACCCAGCTGGCTGCATGTGGAAGAGTGGGCAATCAAAACCGGTTCTCCAGATTACAGTTCATCACTCTTAACCACTACACCAAACTGGCTCTGAGGTGGTGCGTGGTATGTGGTGCTCCTGCGGACAACCATATGACAGTAGGTTTCATGCAAACAGAAGAGGTTATAGTATCGTCTGTTTGTTTCTCTTACCCCTCAGTGCCTCTTTAATTTAGACTCAAGCTTACTTCCATCCCCATGTTCGGATGGTGTTATTTCATTCTGTCACTGTAAATTACTGGTGCTGGAAATGCTGAATCAGGAAATGGGTTATAGCTCTTCAAGAAATGAATCCCACATTATGTCAAAGTGCTTCTGCTGCAGTTTATGTTGTGTCCCTCAGTGTGAGTCATTGTCACACATTTTGAAGGCCAATGTTACCCATCAGAGTCTTCAGGATGTCAGCTTTTCTTCCTCTTGCAATCTTTGTGGGCAGATAATATTGTTACATGACTTTTGCTTAATTCTGAAGATGTACGATGGTGATTCTCGAGCTTAGCCCTCACAGCAGCCGAGAAGAGAGAAAGGCGTTACTTGTTTAGCCACAGTCACCTAATTAGTTCAGTCGGATTGCTTATATCTGCAAGAGTGGAGGTGACAGGATATCATTTTTTTTATTTCAAAACCTCTCAAAGGGGGAGAGATTATTAAAGTCAGGAATTGAGGGTGGAACAGTAGGTAGGCCCAGAAGCTCAGAAAATGTTACTAACAAAAATTTTGTAGGGAAATCCCCAGCCCTTTCCAGGAAAACAGGTGAAATTATCTGAGTAGATAAGGAGTTTTGCAAAAGTTCAACTTTCCCTTTACAGTCCCATTTAGTCATTTATTTATTTAACTAGCTGTATATCCTGGGCCACCATAAGCACTGACAGTGGGCTCCTGCACAATATTTTTCTGTTCAATATGTTGTCAAAGGCTTTCACGGCTGGAGTTCATGAGTCGCTGTAGGTTTTCCGGGTTGTGTGGCCATGTTCTTGGCATTGTAGAACCTGATGTTTTGGCAGTAGCATGCGTCAGTACGTCAGGTTCTACAATGCCAAGAACATGGCCACACAACCCAGAAAATCTACAGCAACTAATTTTTCTGTTCCTTTACTTTCCTGGCTATTGTGTATCCTCCAGCAGATTGGTCTCTTTCCAAGAAGAGAGTACTTCAGAAACGTCTTCATAACTTTAATATCTTTACTTTTGCTTTACTTCTTACTGTTTTGACAACCTAAGTCATAGACAGCAAAAACTTTAATATAAACACACCAGGAGTACGGCCACACGTGACAGATAACGCGGGGGGGGGGAGAGAAGTAAGGCTATTTGCACTGCAGTAATTTGACCCTCCACTGCAGGACAGGATCAGATGCAGCGGTGGGTGAATCGGGGCTTTTTCCTTCGCTGCGTGTTTCCGGCGCGCCGCAACGAGGGATCACTGACGCAATGGGAGCGCACCAGAGCGATCACACGGGGAAGTTTACTTTCTTTTCCACCCTGCAATGCATTTGAGGTCACTTGCTTCTCCATTGGGAAAGCTGCTGGGGGAGGGGAGAGGAAAGGAAACGGTGTTGGCAATGGGTGCGGGATGCTTGCCAGATGTTCCCGTGTGATCGCGCCCGTAAAATCTACCCGGCATTAGTGCGTATCACATGGCTACTTCTACGTATGATCGAACCCTAAGTATAAAATATTCTGAGATTCCTCCAATCACAGTTTCCTGCTAGCAGATAGGATGCCCTTTTCATAGGACATATTCATTCTGCTTCCCCCTTCCTCTACTTACCCCCTCTTTTCACATATGCCAGTCAGAACCTTCAGAACCTCCTTCTTGCGAGCACTTCAGTTTTGATGTTGACCTCTCTGTTGCTAGGAGGAATTATTGTTATGATGCATCAGGAAGAACTGGAAGGGTGGGGCTAGGCTGAGAAACTGCCAGTTTGATGATAAGGGAGGAAGACAATGAATGGACTGAAGTTTCTTTTCCACCCTGCACTGCATTTGAGGTCACTTGCTTCTCCATTAGGAAAGCTGCTGGGGGAGGGGAGAGGAAAGTTGGGAAGAGTGGCAGCCATCAGCATCTTCCACAAAAGCTTTAACCTTTGCTTTTAGACAGGGAAAACCGAAGAAGTGAAGGGTGGACTTCAGTGACTGGTCCTGCCCAGCATTGCCAAACCAGCCATTTTACTTGGCCAACCCACAAAACCATGAGTTGGCAAATAATCTCTATCACAGTTTTAAAAGCAGAGCAAACCCAGTAGTCTTTTTTTTTTTTACACATGAGTTACCAAAATCTAGCAGGCTCCACCAGGGTTCCCTCTAAGCTGAGTTAGTGTGAGCTAGCTCACAGTTTTTTAGCCCCTGGCTCACGCCTTTTTGTCTTAGCTCAGGAAGGATGGCCCCAGAGCAAACTAATTTATGAAGCAGCTCACTCACAACTTTAATGACAGTAGTTCACAAAGTAGAATTTTTGCTCACAAGACCCCCACAGCTTAGAGAGAGTATTGGGCTCCACCTATAACCTTCCAGATTTTGCCCAAGCTCAGTATGTACCTGATAGATTCAATTCCTGGTGCACTACAGCCGTGCCCCGGCCTCACCTGTCTGTCCTGTGTGCTCTAAAACTGGAAACCTTGGCATGTCCACCCATAATGCTGCATGGGCCTGACAGCATCTCATCTTTGGCTGCGATCACACACACTAAATAGTCCACTTCCAATGCACTTTCCAACTGGATTTTACTTGTGTGTGTTGGAAATGTATGTGTTTACTAGGTCTGACAATCCAGTCATTATAGGGTTAACTTGTTTACCTGGTATTGCTATTGTTTAGACTGACCTGGAAGGGAAACCTGGTGCAGAGCCAATGGGGAATTAGCCCGGGAAAAGTAACTTCTGTTGTGATAAGTGATTGGTTGTTTGTTCCAGGTGACTTCCTTTCTAGGGGTCGAGAAGAAGGACAGATTCTCCATTATCTCTGTATTAGTGTGTGACTATGTTTTTAAATACTTTTCACTATTTTTACAACAGGGTGAACTGGCAAAATCCAGTTGGGAAGTGGATTGAAAGTGGATTATTTAGTGTGTGTGATCACAGCCTTTATTTCAGTGCTGTTGCTGCTTCTGTGGTCCAACTTTGCAGTTCCGCCCATCATAGCACTCTAAAATTAGGGACCGGGAGGGGGGCTGTCAAAATGAGGCACATCAGTGAAACAGTGACAGAGATGCAGAAGTGTAGGAGGAGATGGTTGCTGGTGCCAGGAGATGGGGTCTGAGGCTCACAAACAGCCTACGCGAGACTAAAGGAGGCTATTGAGAGCCAGTGTAGTGTAGTGGTTATACCGTCATACTAAGATCTGGGAAACCTGGGTCCAAATTTCCACTCAGACTTGAAGATCACTGGGTGATCTTGGGCCAGTTACCCACTCTCAGCCTAACCTCTCCCACAGTAATGTTGTGAGGACAAAACAGAGGGAGGGGGGAACCATGGAGGCTGCCCTGAGGTCTTTGAAGGAAAGGTGGAATAAAACAAGTAATGTTTTTTTTATCTGCTGCTGCTTCTGCTTCCTTTCCATTTTGGATCTGAGGTTATGGTTAGATTCAAGAACTTCAGAAGAATTTGAGTAGACACAGGGACATCCAGTGAAAATCAGGGACTTTCCGTGGGTATTAAGTTATAAAGAGCAATATGAGCACCAACCGGCCCATGACCATCAAATGAGAAGTGCACTACTGTTGCTTACTTCACTGAGGCTGCGGTCACACACACGAAATAATCCACCTTCAGTGCACTTTCCAGCTGGATTTTTACTGTGTGAACTGGCAACATCCAGTTGGAAAGTGCAATCAAAGTGGATTGAAAGTGGATTATTTAGTGTGTGTGACCGCAGCCTGAGTGCAGCTGGGCTCCAAGCAGTGTGGTCCCCACCACTCCACTTTCAGGATATCTCCTAAAGCTCCTCCTACTCTTCCGGTGAGAACTGTATAACTAGTTTAAAAAAAAAATCTTTATTATTAAATAAATACCAATCCAGAATGATGTGTAGTCGTGGCTTATAGATATGATCCCAGAGTAAGAAATGTGACTAAAACCTGGCTGCTCTTTACACAAGTAGTGAAAAAGAATTCCAGAGCCTTGGCTGGAAATGAGTGTGTGGGGGTGGGTGGGTGGATGGGTGGGGAGGACTGCTAAATAATGAGTGAACGTAAAAGACAGCACAGAACAACCAGCCCTGCTTGGATGTTTCTCTGCATTCTCCCCTGTTCCTTTAGAAGCACCTCTCTCTCTATACACACACTCTCACACACACACACACACACACACACACACACACAACACAAGCTCTGAGCTTGTGCTTGCCAGCAGCCAGACTTTGTAGACATTCTCCCACACTGTGAGAAAGAAAAATAATTCACTGGCACTGATCTCATCTTCCACAAGTATGGAGAGGAGGAATCTCTTGTCTCCACCCACTCTCACGACTTTGTCCCTCTCAGATCCTCTTTGTTTCATGCTGGGAACACAAGGGAGCAGATTGTTTTGGCTAGAGTGAGATGGACACAGATGTTACCACCTGTTGCACGCTCCTTCCTTTCCATTGGCTCCTGAGATACTTCTAAAATTTACTGGAGGAGGGAAATGGTGACCGTCGGCGTTGCTTAGTACTAAGCACTAAGCAGCAGGTTATGTCTTTCTTTATAGCCAGGATGGCATCTCAGTGCCTGCTGTGCGCCTTCCACTCTTTTCCAAAGGGTGTCTGAGTGTAGATGTGCCAACACAGGATCTGGTTTTGCCACAGCGACTTCTCTGATTTCAAAGAGAGGAAATATCCTTGGACAAATCTGCTTTGTCAAGGTTGAAAATGTTCCACACCACAGATGGTGACCATAAGGTGCAAGTGAGTTTGCTGATGAACTGGAGATGCCCTGCCCATTTGCTTCACTTATGAAGGCTTGTGGGGGAGAAAAAGAGAGAGGAAGAAAACCCACCCACCTTTTTGTTTTGGTTATGGAGAGAGATAATTTGATCAAATCAGTTCTTCTCTTTTAACTCTTCAGTTCTGTGCTGTTTGTGGCATTCCCACTACTGCTAATTTGACCATGTGTATCTCCTGTTGCCAACTATCCCCCTTGCAGCACATTTGTCGCAGTTCATGATTGAAAAAGGAGAAGGGAAAGTGGAAGGCTGGACGTGTGTCTCATGTTACAGGATGCCCTTTTAAAGGGAGGGCAGCCAGATAATAAAGAACCAAAATTGGACCTCCATCATGTCCATATGTCAATGTAATTAATAACTAATCAACAGAAATATTTTCTGACATTCAGTAACAACCAGAAACATTCTGATCCAATCATTATGCTGGCAACTTGCTGTCAGGTTTTAGTTTCCTAGGTATTAGGAGGGACAATCAGAATTTGTGCCTGACAGAGATGTCATCCAACTTAAAGAATTTGCCAATGTTCCTGCCGAAGTGAATTGTTCCAAATTGGCATTTCTACTTTCTGCAAAGCATTGCATCATCTCTGTAGCTTTGAGAGGGCTTCCTGATTTTATATAGGCACCAGTCCTGTTTGTATGAGCTAATTTCGGTATCTGAGGTTGTACCTGCTGGCAAATAGGGAGACTATACAGACTGGAAGGGAAAATGCAGGCAGAGTCAGGCTATACTTCACCTTCCTCATCCCCTTCAATGATAGGCAGAGTGCCTGCCCTACAGGAGACACAAGCAAACTATTTGCTTGTACCTAGTTGCAGGCAGGCAAAACTAAAGGTGGCCCATCTGTTTTGTAAACTGGGGGGTAGTAGTGGTGGAATAAGGATAGATACATACCCCTCCCAAAATCTATGACATACTCCTATTGTTTCAAGATGAGTTTCTGGCCACGCTGTTCTTCTGAACCTGAATACAAAATATTCCCTCGGGTATTAACAAAACTCTGTAGTATTAACACAACCAATACTTTTAGATTACATGTTGCTCTTTTTACAGGATATTGATGAGTAGGGGAGTTTCCCAGGAAGTGTGTGGGGATTTTCTCTTTCTACCCTGTCTATGCATTGGGCAATGAAGCAGTAAAAATAGTTGCTGCAGTAAAAGACAATGGAGATCATGACTTTCCTGTTTCTCCAAGGTAATGCTATCGGGGACATACTGCCATGCTCTTTTGTTGCAAGGCAACCAGGAGCCACAATGGGTCTTCAGACAAAAGCTCCTTATGCCACTCAGTCTGAATCCAAACATTATATAAAAACAAAACACATGAGTTACCCAGTTTCATGGGCTCCAAGGGTGAACAGTTCCCATGGAATGGTGTCCCTGAACACTTCTTAAATCAGCAGCCCCATTCCCCTGCACAAAGTGAAAGGTAAAAAGGTAAAGGTTCCCTTGCTCGAACGCCAGTCGAATCCAACTCTAGGGTTGCGGTGCTCATCTCTGTTTCAAAGTTGAAGAGCCAGCACTGTCTGAAGACGTTTCCATGGTCATGTGGCCGGCATGACTAAACACCAAGGCACACGGAATGCTGTTTCCTTCCCACCGAAGTGGTACCTATTTATCTACTTGCAATTTCTTGCTTTCGAACTGCTAGGTTGGCAGGAGCTGGAACTAGAGATGGGAGCTCACTCCATCATGCGGCACCCGGGTCTCAAACTGCTGAACTACTGACCTTCCACAGCCTGCAGTTCAGCGTCTTAACCACTTGAGCCACCGCAGCTCCTTACAAAGTGAAAAGATGTGTTTTAATAACCAACTGGTTCCTCTTTATCTAAAAGTAGATAAGAAAGTTAGTTATATTCATCGTATTCTGGAGAGATCTGGAAAAGAAGTTTAGCTAGTCTGCCAGATTGATCTGAATAGCAGCTTGCAACACAAAAGAGTATGTTATACTGAATCAGGCCTACCATTTATTGAGGCCCATTTTGTCTGCACTGACTGGCAGAGTCTAAGGTAGGGGTCTTTCACATTACCTATTACTGGACTCTTTTAACTTGGACATTTTGGGACTCAGCCGGGGATGTTCTGTGCGCAAAGAAGATTTTTCCCTACTGAGCCATGACCCATTGCCAAATTATGTTTGCAAAACAAGTCAGAACATTTGTGGGGAGGGGAAATGTTGGTTTTGATTTGTGTGTGATTGTTGTGAATCTGGAATGATAAAGGCTCCATTCGGGACACTTATAATGCTTACTAAGCTTGCACAGTTGTAGTGAAACCAATTATTACCAAGGCACATGAAGTCTCTAGTCCCCTCTCCTCCACCTGAGAACAAAGCTGCCTTGAATTTCCCACTGCTTGGTGAAAGGGAAGCGGAAAATAATATTAAAGAACGCACCTCTGCTTGAAAGACTTTCTTGCTCTGATTTTCCCCTTTCTGCGATTTCCTTCGTTTCATTGTGGGAACACAGCTTCTGATTTTCAGTGTTGTCAGATTTATAGAACTCCACTTCCTACCTAAACAGGCATAAAATAAAATGAAGGAGTATAAACTGGCTGAGTGTCCCAACTATTCTTTCTCTTATTGGCTTGCATCAGAAGCATTCCAACAATAACACGACACACAGGAATTTCTTATATTTGTGTGATACATATCCTCAAATATATATCCTGAGATCTTTCTAAGCACTAATAATGTAAACATTACCCACCAGTTTAACCTAGAAATAAATCTATGCGACTATAAACATGACAAGAGATTAATATAATATTAGAATGGATGGTCCCATGTGATCTTGATCCTGCAAAGTAATGAAGACCTCCAGGGATTCCAAACCTGCTGCCATAATATGGGAGATATGTATACACACATACACGCGTATCAACATACTTTGTTGGAAGTCTTGCTTAAATACTTGAATTCTTGGTGCTTGGGGGGGGGCAACAGTGGGAGGGTTTCTAGTGTCCTGGCCCCACTGCTGGACCTCCTGATGGCACCTGGTATTTTTGGCCACTGTGTGACAGAATGTTGGACTAGATGAGCCACTGGCCTGATCTAACATTGGCTTCTCTTATGTTCTTATGTTTCCTCCCATATGCAAGCAGAAAACTTTATTATTACCACTTTGCATATGTTCTGTACAGGCACTAGAATACAAGCTTTGCTTGTATCATTTTGGATCCCTGCCCGTTCACAAGGGCTGTAGAAGACGGATATTAAAACAAGGGCAGTACAGGCTACCTCTTTTAGACAACCCGACACAGTAACACCGGGGTCTCCCAAACCACTGATGAACTGGTGGCCTTTATTTTTGGGGAACCTTGGGTTAATGTCATATTTACTTGATAGAACTGGGAGAAGCGAACCAAGAATAATCTCTTGTTGCCTCTGAATTTCTTGTCTAATCATTGTGAGCTAAGATAGGAGATGTTTTTGAGACGGCCCGTTTTCCATTTCCATTTCCCATTTCCAAGAGCACCTGGAGCCAGCTGCCCTGGTGTCTTTTAAAAAAAATAATAATTTGAAGTCAACTAATACACCATATTTTGTAATGACTTCTAGTTTAAAATTACATATATTAATTAAACTATAGATTGGGTAACATAAGATTCTATTTTTCAGTGAAGTATGTTTCTTATTCCAAAGTACTAAAATTAGATGCAAGACACCAACCACCCTATCTGTACTCCACATCAGTAATTTCCCCCCAAAGAATGTGAGGAATTGTAGTTTACTGGGATGCTGAGAATTCACTACATGCATAACATTTCATTGGGTTACTTAGGGAAAGGGAATGGCTATTAAATCTAGTACAACCAATAGTGTGGATATGCATATAGAAGGCATTTGGGGGCATTTGTCCTTCATTCAAGCATTTATAAGGCAATTATTCATTTATAGTACTTCCAAGTAGACTTTGCTAAACTAAGCCATGCTTCAGTAGATGGGGTTTCTGATTTTTCAGGGCTTTTTTTTCATTTATTCATAAAACTTGTGGCTTCCATTAAGTCAGTTTTTGGCTGACTTTCCCCATTTTGGTTCCGTGCCAGACTCAGAGTGCAAGAAATGCCCACGCCAATCAGATGCAATAGCTGCTGAGCCAGAGGCACAAAGCTGCAATTTTGCATGGAGTGTATAACACACTATCCCTTAGTTGGCTTCTGACACCAACACAATACCATTGTGGTGCCGCAGTCACTGAACTGAATCCTAAACACTAAGGACATGATACTCCCCCACGTGAGAGTAAATCGTACCCTTATTTGCTGTCAAAATGGGGCACAGAATCATATTCTCACTGAACAGTGGGGGGAATCCCCATAAACTGAACATCACTGCTTTCATTTTAACAAATCTGACAACAACAAAGGAAGAAGCAATATACAGAGCTATCTATGTCTTTGTTCCCTCTTAATCTTTGCTGCATTCCCTGGAATTCTAGTGAAATCAGTAGGAGCTTTGCATGCTTCTGGATAACAGGATAAGGGAAATAAACTGTGCAGACATTTTATTTTATGATTTATAGGAGCACCAGTAATTCTTCATCTTCATTTCCTGCATACCTTTTTGGAGTTAAAGAGTGCGTAAATCTGATTTTGCCTGTCCAAACACGCTTCTGACTATTAAAAGACAAGGAAACATAGAAACAGAGTATGTAGAAAGAAAAAACTGCTTGCTAATTCAGGTAGAGCAAGCCTGCATGACTTGTGAAAAGTAGGGTTGCCGGCCTCCAGGTGGGGCCTGAAGATCTCCTAGAATTACAACTGATCTCCAGACTACAAAAATCAGTTCTGCTGGAGAAAGTGGCTGCTCCGAGGAGTGGACTCTATGGTATTATGTCCCCCTGAAGCCCCTCTCATCCTCAAACTGCACCGTCCCCAGACTCTGTCCACAAATATCCAGGAATTTTCCAACCTGGAATTGGCAACCCTAAACCAAGCTAAGTGTAGACCTTTAGTCATAGTGGCCCACTAGGGGTCTGGTAATCCTGGTGTGAGTTGCTAAAAAAATGGGGGGGGGGAGAAACAGTTCTTGATCCCCAGGTAGGCCTTCTCTTCACGGAGCCAGATTTAAGCATGTTTAAATAAATTACAGTTTAGGACCTCAGATTATAAGGGGCTCAAAATTTTAAAAAATTACTGTATTTCAAGTGTTAGAGCAATATACATTTTGCAGTCATGCTATTGAGTCACTTAAACTAGGGTTGCCAAATGGGGCGGGGGGCGGGGAATCCCCCGCTTTGGAGGCCCGATTTCCGCCCCGGCGGAATCGGGCCCCGGGGTGAACTTTGCCCCCGAGGGGCCCCAGCCACGCCGCGCACGTTGGGGGCGTGGCCCAGATCGTCGGGCCACGCCCCCATCGTGAACACGTAGCACATCACTTTTGGTGATGTGCTGCTGGCGCGCGCGCTTCACGCGCTTGTGCGCACATCCGCCAAGAACTCCCGGAGCCCGGCAAGGCTCCCCCGCTCCGAGGGGTAAGTAGACTTGGCAACCCTAACTTAAACTTGACATAGGCTGCGATCACACACACTAAATAATTCACTTTCAATCCACTTTCCATGCACTTTCCAACTGGGTTTTTACTGTGTGAACTGGCAAAATCCCATTCAAAAGTGCACTGAAAGTGGATTGAAAGTGGATTATTTAGTGTGTGTGTGACCACAGCCATAGTTTAGAATGTCAGTATGTCTTAATCTAACTCTGCCTCTTTAGGATTCCAGCATTCAGGCTGTTTTCAGGTGGAGCAGAAGCTACACCATATGTGCGGATGAACACGCCTTGGATCTTTCAGTGGGAGGACATTAGGTTGAAAGTGACTTCTCTGGTGCAGCAGTGGCATGGCTAGGGTGGGAGGTTGCATTAGGCTGCACAAAGGGATGCGACTCCAGAGTCAGTGTTTGATGTCTGGCTGGTCCTGCATTGGGCAGGGGGTTGGACTAGATGGTCTGTATGGTCCCTTCCAACTCTATGATTCTATGTAGATCCTAGAATGCAACATCATTGCTCAAGGACCCCAGGAAGCCAAAGTTCAAGCAACCAAATCCTACTCATTTCAACGGAAGAGAGATCTAAGCCCATCCTTAGGTCTTAGTAGACCCGAGTGGGATTTCTGAAGTGCTTAATTTGGGGGTGCATCACACTCCAAACCCTGTAAACAAACTTATATTATGAAATCGGAAGTCCAATCAGTGTAGAACATAATTAAAGTACTTGAGTTCAAGCCAGTTTACTCCAAACTTAATCACTTTGATCCTGGTGTTTGGGTTTAAATTGGCTGTGGATAGGGCAGTAAGTGAACATTCACTTTGATCAGAAGAACAGCTTTTGCATATTCATTCAACATGTCATTCCAGGCACTATCTTCATTACTGTACATATATAATTCATTTTGGGTTGGTCACTTTAAAAAAGTCTTTATAATTTTGTATACTACATTATTCACGATTATGCGTTAAACCTCGCTATAGATGTGCAGTGTAACTTTATTACATATATTGTAGGGAACATAACTTGATTTCCTAACCATTCGGCATTTAAAATCTCATTTATAAAGCTGTATTAACATGCTAAAGCAATTCTTTTGCCTTTCATTTTTCCATTTAATACTATCTCTCCGCATTGGCCTGAATGTGCTTTGTGAGCTATAGTCCAGCAGCTCAGTAGATTTATTTGAAGTGGGTCCTTCCATTCCTATCTAACAAGTGCACTTTCTGCATTTATTTTAATGTGCGCTTGCGGCACTGCTGCACCAAGTGCATTTATTTGAAGTTGGCCACATAGATGTGGGATCACACAACTCAAGTAAACACAGCTGTGTTTATCAGAGACTGTACGACTCCAGATTATTAGAAAGTATACAGCTTCAGTAAGTGGACGGTGAGTTTGTGATGTAAAAATGTTGTCTACACCATTACTGACCAGCTGACATGCTAGAATCCAGGTCTGTGTCCTTGAGGACAAAACTGTGAATCAGATATGTAGGGCAAAAGGAATAGACATTTGAAAGTGTCTTATACTGTGCTAGATCATTGGGCCAGCTGTCTCAGTTCTGTCTACTTTAACTAGCAGCAACTCTTTGAGATCTTGGGCTGAGAGATCCCTCAAAAGGTCCTTTAACTGGAAATGTCAGGGTTGGAGCCTTGGACCTTCTGACTGCAAAGCACCTTTGAACCATGATCTATGTCCCTCCTCACACAAATATCCATTCCTGGTCTTTTGCTTCTGGTGTTTCCAATTCTCCTTCATTATGTTGGTTAACCCAGCATTCTGGGTTAGATCCAGCATAAAAATCCCACTTGTGCTAGAGCTCTTGCACAAGTGGAAACACACAAAAAAGACTGGGGCAGCTACTTGCACTGTCAAACGTTTTGTATCCTCATTTGCATTTTTGCACACCCAATAGGAATGTGCACATGGAAAAGACTGTATTTTTCAGATTTTGATTTGATGGTATTTGGGTCCCCTGGTTCTGTTTCAGGATTTGGGTTTTTCCAGAAACCCAGAATTCCATTATTTCCTATGGGGGACTTGATAGGGGGCACTGGCGTGGCTGTTTTTCAATCAAAGGATACTAACATTGTGTGTGTGTGTGTGGGGGGCTAGTGCTGCCCCTCCAAATTTCAATCAAATTGGACCAAGGCCCCTGAACAAGGTGCCCCCAGTCATCCTAGTTCAAAGGGTTTGGGCAGGGAGGAAAAAATAGTCCTGGAAATGAGCCCCACGCACACAAAGGAGGGAAGAAAGGAGGGGAGGAAAAGGAGCCAGTCAGACCTACAGCTCTGTTGGGTGCTGCACCTGGTTCACACAGGTCAGGAGCCATCTTCCCTGGAATGGGAAAGATTCACGTTGCCTGGGAGCCACCTTCCCAGGGCCTGGCAAGATGCCTCTGTCCCCCATCTCCTTACCTTCCCATTACTAGGGAAACCTGTTAAAGGTTTTTTTGGGGAAACAGAGTTGAGATCATTAAAATGCTGGCCTTTGATATACCCAAATATTTCTGAAAATATATGGAACCTGGATACCAGTATTCCTGAGAATCCCAAATACCTCCCTAGATACCCGAATTATACCAATAACATGTTATTTGGGTATATATTTGGACCAGGTATATCTGAGAGCACCTCCCTAGCAACCAGTGCTTGGGCGCTATAATATATTGGGTCAATGCACTCAGTATTGTACATCATCTAGCACAAGCGGAACTGCACTAAGTCCATTTATGTTTCTGCTCATACATCACTTGATCCAAGTCTATATTTTCAGTATGCTTATTCCCACTCCCCATGCACCCTTTCACCTCTGCTTTGTTCACTATGTTTTGTGAAATTCCAATACATAAAACATTGGGGGGGGGGGGTAGTCAAACACTTTTAGTGCAACCTACCAAAAATTGTATCCTAGAATATGGCATTGTTGAACACGTTTGTACATTTTGTCTTCTGGAAAATTATTTTTATGATGAAGTCTTTAAAATAATCTAATAATGCAGTAGATCTGAACAGAGAGAAAAGGGTTGACAGAAGGATATAGAGCAGAGGTGTCAAACTCATTTGTTATGAGGGCTGGATCTGACATAAATGTCATTTTGTTGGGCCGGGCTATGGGTGCCATAAAATGTAATGCTGTGTACTGGAGATATAAACTTTATACAGGACAGCAACTGGTAAGCTCCGAGTTGGTATGTCCTCACTGGACCCATGGGCTGGGAGGGGGGGTGCAGAGGAAAACCCACATGGGTAGACTGGAGACCCACCAGTGCAGTGCAGCACTGGGCAGATGCCCCCATGCCCCAAAAGAGGATCATCTGCACACACACCCACATACAAATGCTGAATGAATGCAGCTGCAGTGGCTCCCGACTTACCAGTAAGGCTGTGCCTGAAATGATTGGGTTCTGCTTGACTGCTGCAGACGAGGCTGTTCTGCCATGCTGAAGCCATCATTGGAGTGGCTCCACCGACCCACCCCTGAGCAGCCTCCTGCTCCCTCCTTTGTACCAGTTGCTCACGGGCCACATAGCAGCCCTGGATGGGCCGGTTCCAGCCCTCAGGCCTTATGTTTGACACCCCTGAAATAAAGTATTTTATTTATTTATTTGTTAGTTAGACTTTACCTTGCCCTCCTGCCGAACTGGCTCAGGGTGGCTTACAGTAGTTAAAAACCAGTATACAATTAATAGAATATCAAGTTTAAAACAATACAATCGATAAAATATCAAAATACAACTTATTAAATTTAAGATTAAGATATGGCGGCCATCTGTTATAAAGTGCTAGTAGTTGTGTGGAATGGTCAGTGTGGTCAGACTATTCAAACGCTTGCCGGAACAGCTTGGTCTTTACTGCTCTAGGGAATTGTTGAAGATCCCGCAGAGCTCGAATTTCATTTGGGAGCTGATTCCATAATACCGGTGCAGCTAGGGAAAATGCCCTAGTTCTTGTTGATGTTAACTTTGCATCCCTAGGGCCTGGGGGGACCAAGCGATTTTGCGACTTGGATCTCAGTGCCCTCGGGGGAACATACGGGGAAAGGTGGTCCCTCAGGTAGACAGGCCCCAGACCATTTAGGGCTTTAAAGGTCAAAACCAGCATCTTGAAGCATATCCGGAACACTATTGACAGCCAATGCAGTGACCTCAGCACAGGTTGGATGTGTTCCCTCATGGGGAGACCCATCAGCAACCTGGCCCTGGCATATTGCACTAGCTGCAGCTTTCGGAGTTGCCCCAAGGGCAGCCCCATGTAGAGAGCATTGCAGTAATCCAACCTCGAGGTGACCACAGCATGGATCACTGATGCCAGTTCATTGCGTTTGAGGTAGGGGACCAACTGCCTAATCAGCCGCAGATGGTAAAAGGCTGCCTTGGCAGTGGCTGCTACCTGGGCCTCCATTGTCAAGGAAGCATCCAGGAGCACTCCCAAGCTCCTGACCCTCAGAGCTGGCATCAATGGTGCCCCACCGAAGGCCGGAAGTGGGACCCCCACCCCCGTACCACTCCGATTCAGGCATAGGACCTCTGTCTTCATCGGATTCAGTTTCAGTCGACTCAGCCTAAGGCAGCCCGCTATGTCCTGCAACGCTCAGTCCAGGGTATCCTTTTAGGTTCATTTATTATCAACATCATAGCTGTTGTTGTTATCCTATATATATAATTCCCTTATGTATTGGCTATTTCCAGCTCTCCCATTGGTTGTACAGTGTGCTCCATCAGCCATTGGCCCATCAACCACCACTCAAGAGAACTCATGTGCCTTTGGCTGGGTGCTGGGTCTGCTCCTCTCCCACACCCACTGCCAGCCCGGACACTCTTCTCTCACAGAATAAACTGCCAAATGGCTGTCTCTCCTGACAAAGACATTTCTCCTGCTTGGCTCCTGTGGAACTTCAGTGGCTGTTGCTAGGCAACCATGCTTGGTTCTGTGAGTAAAAAGGCAAAGGCAGGAGGAGCTTT
>NW_015174847.1:988174-993256 GCF_001447785.1 Gekko japonicus
GGCGCGGGGGGGGGGAGATCTGTTGTCTGGAGTTCAGTTGTGATACCCAGCGATTTTCAGGCTCCACCTGGAGGTTGGCTACCCAAGCAGTTAGCACTTCAGAGCAGGGTCTGCCAGACCCAGGTTCTTGCTGTGGAAGTTGAGTGGGAGATTTTGGACCAGCTAGACTTTCAACCTAACCTACCTCAAAGGGTTGTTGTGCAGATCCAAAGGAGGAGAATTATGTAAGCTGCTTTGGTCTCCATTGCGGAGAAAGACTGTACTTTTCCTCCTGGGGAACCATTGCTGCCCATCTCCAAGTGAGGCCTGGAGAATTAAAACTGCTCTCCAGATGGGAGAGATCAGCTCCCCTGGAAAAAACATCTGCTTTGCAGGGTACTCTGTGTCATTGTACCCTGCTGAGGTTGCTTCCCTCTTGCTTGGGTCCCCACCAATATTCCCTCTTAGCTGTGGTGTCTGGTGAGCAAAAATTCTACTTTGTGAGTTACTGGCATTAAAGTTGTGAGCGAGCGATTTGGCTACTGCATAAATTAGCTTGCTCTGGAGCCATCCTTCCTGAGCTAAGACAGAAATGTGTGAGCCAGAGGCTAAAAATCTAACTCAGCTTAGAGGGAATACTGGTCCCCAACTGCGGAGAAAGACTTCAGTTTTCCTAGGAAGAGGCTACAGGGAGGGGGGAAGAGATAGAAACTTGAAGTCAGAAGGGCAGATAATGGTACGTTGATGGTTGGCTGGGAAGGAAATAGGGTTTCCACCTCTGGGTTGGAAAATTCCTGGAGATTTGGGGGTGAAGTCTGGAGAGATTGGGGTTTGAAGAGGGGTGGGACCTCAGGCAGGTACAAAGCTATAGACTCCACCCTCCAAACCAGCCATTTCCTCCTGGGGAACCACTGTTGCCAAGCTCCAGGGGAGGGCAGGAGATCACTCAGAATTACAACTGATCTTAAGATGGCAGAGATCAGTTCCCCTGGAGAAAACGGTAAGCTTTGTGTCATTATACCCTGCTGAGGTCACCACAGCAAATTGACGCTGAGTGCCCAAGGCCAGGGCACCTGCTGAGAGCCTCTTTCCACAATGGGCCTTATTCCTAGTTCATCATAAAGTAGTACTTTTCAATGATCACTATTTGAGGAATGATTTTACCTTGGGTACCCTTTAAATGGGTTCATTTTGAATTTTGTTTTGGAGAGATTCTACCAATTCTTATCTTCCCTAGTTTCTGCGCAGCAGAGAATCTGTAGATTTCAGCTATTGCAATCTAGACTGATCTGGGTTTTTCATTTGATTATGCCACACAAATGTAGGGGTCAGTTTTCCAGTTAGCATTACTAGGCCCACCCTTCAGAACTGCTTATCCATTTACCCATTTTTTATCTCATCTTTCACCCAAGGAGCTCAGGAGCACCTTAGTTATATTCTCACAACAACTCTGTGAGGAAGATTAGGCTGAGAGAGAGTGTAAGAACAAGGTCATCTAGTGAGCTGTGGAGATAAAGTATTTTAAGCAGGGTCTCCTCAGTCCTACTATCACACACTGCATTATATGACAGTCTCTTACAATATCATGCCCATCATGTATCTTGGTTTCCCCCCTTATGTGCTGGGAGGCTCTGGGGGAATAACATCTGACTTAATCCTGCAAGATTCTACATGAACTTGGAGTGGCGGCACCCTTATGGCAATCTGAGGCAAACTCTTACAGTTTAGTCAGTCACAACTAACTGAATGATCAGCCTGTGGAAATCAGTATAGCTCCTGGCCCGGCCAAGCTTTAATCCAAAATTGTATGTTCTGCTGCCGCACAGCTGATGATTCGGAAAATTCCCCTGCACTACTGGGCAAGGAGTGAACTCCCACATGCTGAGAACAAGCCGGGGATGTGTGTGTAGAGAGAGAATGAGATATCCCCCCCCCTCCGAGTTGCTCAAGTAAGTTTATCATCTCCCCACCCACCCCCATTTGCTCCACACATACTTTTTGAGATTTTCTTTCCTAGTCTTACTGTACAGTCAAATCAAAACCAGTAAAGCGTTTTTCAAATTGAGTCATCTGTTGTTTTCATCCACCATGAAATAAATCCAGATTTGAGTGTAGTGATCATGCTTCTGCTATGACAAAGGCTAAATTCTTAAATTATAGTTATATTTATGCTCCCTTCATGCAGTTTCAGTGATGGCAGAATGACAGTGTGGACAGTCTGTTTATTTGCCGGTTTTCCCATCTTCTTCTAAGGTGCTCAGGAGGGTGTACATTGATTTTCCACCCATTTTACTCCTAACAACCCTGCAAGGCACCTTAGGTGGCAAGACAACGATTGTACAAGTGAACTTCATGGCAGAGTTAGGATCTGAACCACAGACTCCCCGATCTGAGGCGAACACTCCCACCATCACACTATTCTAACCACTCCATCATGGACTAGCTACTACATGCCATCGGAAAACCTGCCTCCCTCAACACATAGTCTTACCATGTTATCTCCTCTTGACTTCCTTCTCAGCACTGCCCACTGTATTATTAAATCAGAACTTCATGAAGCACATATTTATTGGGTCAGTTCCTCTACACAGAATGCAGGTCTTGGTTCTTGATATTCATGTAACAATACCACCCACGAGAAGAAAAAATGTCTGAACTTTCCCAAATGAAGACAATGGCTGAAAGTGCTGATTCTTGTTGAGGATCCACAGGGACCTGGGACTACCAAGTTCTTCTGGTCTTTGACATATGGCTTCCTGGGGAAAGGGTGGGGGAGCTAAACCCAATGATTCCTCTGAATCAAGGGGAAAGTTTCACAGCCCCAATAATTATGTCGAATGGAGCTGCATGCCTGGCTGAAAAAGTTGTAGCCCTTGGCCCTAACCACAACCCTATCCACACTACCAAATAATTTTGGCTCCACAGCCCCAATAATTATGTTGAATGGAGCTGCATGCATGGCTGAAAAAGTTGTAGCACTTGGCCCTATCCACACTACCAAATAATTTTGGCTTTATGGCAGGGTCTCTCATAAAGAATCCTGACAGCAGCAGTCTGATGAGGGTGCAAAATATTCTGCATTCCTAGCCCCCCTCATAGATATACAATCGTCAGGTCCTCTGGAAACAGGAAATGACTGTTAAAAGAGTTTATCTCTGTAGTGTCAAGCTACCCTGCATTATGGCTAAAGCCTTTGTGTAAAACTTGTGAAAGAGGGTATTAAATGCACATGATCAGGAGAATTTCATAGCAAGGTCTATGCATGCAAATACATGACCAAGTTGTCTTTCCCCCAAAGCAGCCCAGTATTCCACTTGATAGGATGCCCCTGACACTTGGGCAGTTTCAGAAAAAAACTCTTAAATTGGTGTGTTTTGGAGGGGTGTGTGTGTGAGAAACCACAGATGCAGTCCCCCCTTCAAGGCACTTTCTGCATTGCAGCTTACATTATTTGTGTCTATGGCAGAAATACGCCTAAGCTCATTTCCTTTCCAACTTTAAAGATCCAAATTTGTAGTTGTAAAATAGTGTTTTTACTCCTTTGAAGCTAGACTATAAAAAAACCCCTATGTGGGTAGACATTATATTATAGCACTGTATATTCAAGAGCTGCATATTTGATAAGGTAATCTGCTTCTTCTCTTCTGTTACTCCTCACTTGGCAATTAGATTTAAGAAGCAGAATCCAGCTTCCTGATAAAAGTCATTATGTAAAACCCACGAATACATTCATATTGCAAATATTAGGGTCATCTTGTAAAAAACTGCAAAACGAGCTCCTGGAAAATCATGTGTGTGGTTTCCCCCCCTCCCCTACCCAGACCTTTTACTTTAGCTACCCCTTCCCCTGCTTTGCTGGTCGCAAATGAATGGCACCATGCAGTTTGCATTTCAATGGAAAGAGATAAGCTTCTTCCTCCTCCCCATAAAGAGGGGGGTATCATATTACTATAAATAATATTGAATAATGTCAAGTCTTTTCAGAGGTAGGTCTGTGAATAAACCAAAATGATATTTGTTGCAGAGATGCAGTCAAATTGTCTGGGAAGAATGGCTGAGAAACCAGCAGTAACATTTATCAAATGAAATATCACATTAAGGCAAAACTAGGGATTTGACCATATATATAAAGAAGAAGAATTGTTTTATACCTCGCTCTTCACTACCTGAAGGAGTCTTGGAGTGGCTTACAATCACCTTCCCTTCCTCTCCCCACAACAGACACCCTGTGAGGGAGGTGGGGCTGAGAGAGCTCTGAGAGGACTGTGACTGACCCAAGGTCACCCTGCTTGCTTCACGTGGAGGAGAGTGGAATCAAACCCGGTTCTCCAGATGAGAGTCCACCGCTCTTAATACATACACAGACAGACAGACAGAGACAGGGACACACACATACACACAAGGATATGCCTCCATTTCCTGAGTGTCCAATCAGTAGATACAGAGGCTGGAAGCAGTTGTTGTTCAGTCGCACAGTCGAGTCCGACTCTTCACGACCCCATGGACCAGATCACGCCAGGCCTTCCTGTCTTCCACCGTCCTCTGAAGTTTGCTCAATTTCATGTTTCTTGCATCTATGACACTGTCTAACCATGTAATCCTTTGCCGTCCCCGTCTTCTTTGACCTTCAGTCTTTCCCAGCATCAGGGTCTTCTCCAGTGAGTGCTCCCTTCTCATTTGGTGGCCAAAGTATTTGAGCTTCAGGTTCATTATTTGGCCTTCCAGGGAACAGTCAGGGTTGATTTCTTTTAGGATTGACTGATTTGATCTTCTTGCAGTCCAAGGGACTCTCAAGAGTCTTCTCCAGCACCATAGTCCAAAAGAATCTATTCTTCGGCGCTCGGCCTTCCTTATAGTCCAACTCTCGCAGCCATACATGACTACTGGGAATACCATTGCTTTGACCATGCGGACTTTTGTTAGCAGGGTGATGTCTCTACTTTTTATCATGCTGTTTAGGTTCGCCATCGCTTTCCTCCCAAGGAGCAGGCGACTTTTAATTTCATGGCTGCTGTCACAGTCTGCAGTGATCTGGGATCCCAGGAACGTGAAGTCTGTCACTACTTCCACGACTTCCCCTTCTATTTGCCAAGGAGTGATGGG
>NW_015174847.1:993362-993525 GCF_001447785.1 Gekko japonicus
TGCCATTAGAGTGGTATCGTTTGCATATCTGAGGTTGTTGATCTTTTCCCCAGCAATCTTAATTCCCGCTTGTGATTCATCCAGGCCAGCATTTCGCATGATTTACTCTGCATTTATATTAAATAAGCAAGGTGACAATATAAATCCTTGTCGTACTCCTTTT
>NW_015174847.1:1000087-1030238 GCF_001447785.1 Gekko japonicus
TGGCATACTTTCCCGCTCCTCTGAGTCAGAATAGCCTTGAGGAGTAATGCTCTGTAAATAGGCCCGGTTCATCAGTAGCTCCGTGGTTTCCAAGTGACCTTTTTCTCGTGCTTCCCTTTCCGCCGCTTCCCTCTCCTCTGCCTCCCGTTTACAGTAGGAATACCTGTGGTTCATGTGTTGTGAGTAAGACCCGGAGTGTGAGAAGCGTTTTCCACATTTATCACACTGGTATGGCTTCTCGCCTGAGTGCAGTCGTGAATGCTCAATAAGGTGATGCTTGTGTTTAAATGCCTTCTTGCAAATCTGACACTGATGTGGTCTTTTTCCTACGAGAAAGCACATTGCAAAGAGATCATTCCACTGGAAAACAGTCCCTACAAGCAAATCAAACACAGCATCTGCAACCTTCAGTCTTCCGAGACAACAGAAACAAAAATATTTTATACGCAGCCCATAGACTGAAACTTTTTGGTGAGGAATTAGGTTGGTATGTTGCCTGTAAGGTTTCCTTTTTAATCTCCATAAGTAAGTTTATGAGGGAGATATTTAAATGTAAGTTGAAAATTCATGAAAGGCCTGGAATATTCCTTTGGGAAGTGGTACGGGAAAAAATGGGCTATGGCCCTGGTGAGCCATAACAATGATCTGTGCCAAGAGTGGGGCTGTAGCCTTATCTTAATAGCCTTTCTGCATTCAAATGGGAAATGTGTACTTCTGTATTGTTATGGGGAAAGTACAATGCCTTAAAGACCTAGATAGATCATTCACAGAAGCTCTTCTCCATATGCTCCCTCCTTTTGGAAGATGGTAGTCCATTACAGCTAGGTCATTCTCTGTTGTAGTGCCTTGATTATGGAACAGCCATTTGCCTGGTGTTCAGTTTTTTCACTGGGCAAAGACATTTCTCTCCCCACTACTTCATCTAGACTGGGCCTTCCATACAGGATTTTTAACCTCACCCTGCTGCTACAGGTCTTTTAACTATTTTTAGGTTGCCGTTTTATTACTTTTGTACTTTGCATTACAATTGAGGTAGATCCAATCATCCTCCAAGAAGCCTTCCTCCAACTTAAGTGGCTCTTCCTTCAATGGAAGAGCCACTTAACTTGGAGGAAGGCTTGAAACCTGAGCCGAAAGGAAAGGTGGGGCACAAACATTAGAGTTGCCAGCCCTCAGGTCCTGGAAGGACACCCTGCTTTTGGGGGCTCCAATCCACCCCCAACCAGTTGGCCAGCAGGGGAAAATTGTCCTTCCTTTTCTCTACGTGGAAGTACTTTCTGCTACCAGAAAACATTATTAGGATCTGACGGTGCAATCTTAAGCAGAGGATGGCCTCAATGGAAGAAGAGGAGGAGGAGGAGGAGGAGGAGATCAGATTTATACCCCACCCTTCACTACCTGAAGAAGTTTCAGAGCGGCTTACAATCTCCCTTCCCTTTCTCTCCCCACAACAGACACCCTGTGAGGTGGGGCCGAGAGAACTCTTTCGAGAACTGCTCTTGAGAGAACAGCTCTAAGAGATCTTATGACTGACCCAAGGTCACACCAGCAGCTGCGTGTGGAGGAGTGGGGAATCAAACCCAGTTCTCCCAGATTAGAGTCCATGCTCCTAACCATTATACCAAACTGGGTATAAAGCTGCTAAGGATGGCACTGTTAGCCTTACTATTTTAATATTTTATTATTACTTTTTTATGGCCTGAGAAAAGTAAAGCAAAAGTAAGACAGGGTATCAGTGGAAAACTGGCAGTGTTGGGAAGCAGCTGATGCCTGCAATACAGGTTGATAAATGTCCTATTTATAAACAATTCTACAGGCTCTCTGACTTATATTCTGTATTTCTTTTATGTCGTTATTGAATTAAAGGCAACAGACTGTAAACAAGGATATGGTTGCTCAATTATTCACTTTTGCCACTTCTCTGTTTCATTAATCAGCTCATGGTTTTAGGGGTTTCTCCATGCCTCACATCAAGAAAATTCTAACACTACATCAGTGCCAGATCTTAAGGAGCTTCTAAAAATTAAGCTTCAGATAAATTCCTGAAAGCCCCCGGTGAGTTCTAAAGATCTAGAAACCAAAGAATAACTAAACCCACACATGAATTGTTATGAATGATTCTTATTACTTTTAAAATCAATATTTTACAGACAAAGTTACTGGTTGGGCTATTGGTGTCTATATTAGGCTTGCCAAGTCCCCCCCGGGGGGCAGGGAAACCCCTGCCCCAGAGGCCCGTTCCCCGCTGCCACCGGATCGGGCCCCGGGGGGAGCCCCACCCCCAAAGCACGGGACATGCCCGGCATCAGCACGTCACCCGGAAGTGACGCAGCCACGCCTGGTGTGCTGGGGGCGGGGCTGCGGTCATCCGAGGGAAAACTCAATGTTTTCCCCTTGGATGACCACAGCCCCACCCCCGGCGCACCCAACGCAACCGCATCACTTCCGGGTGACGTGCTCGTGGCGTGTGCGCACACTCCCAGAGGAAGCCGGGAGTCCCCCGCTGCGGCGTGATTGGGACTTGGCAACCCTAGTCTATATACCTGCTTTGCAAAATATATTGGACATCATAATTCTTTCTTTTGGTTTCATAACATTGGTTCCATCCAGTAGAATGCATACAGTGCTCCTCTAGCTCTGCCTGCACCTTGGGGGGAAAACCCTATAGTGGGTGCCCTTTTTATGGAAGGCAAAAAAACCCCAACAACAATTCCATGGAACCATTCATCATGTTTGAATGATGGAACCCAACAATTTTAGGAAAAAGAAAATGGGAGTGCTGCATGCCCATAGCCAGAAGCTTTATGGTAAGGGGACATGAGTACAGAGAGGGGAGGGCAGTGGTGCCCATGAACCTAAACCCTCATGGAAAGGGGGCTAATGATATCAAAGTGATATGATGGGATGGGGCCTGATGATGTCATCCAGAATATTAACAATACTGCTTCCAAACACCACTAGGTATATGGCACATGGTATCCGTGTATGGTCACAACCACGTGGCTTTGAAGAGGTGGGGCATTTACCAGATGAATAATTAAAAATAACACAGAAATTAGCTATGTGCTTAACATAAAAAAATACTTGAATGTTTAGTTTCAAGTAGTGCCCTCCGCATCCTCAGTTTACATGCACAGTGGTTATTGCAAGCAGACATGCATAAAAGTCTTAGAAGAAGCCATATATCTGCATATGGCACACCACCAGCTATACAGGGAAAAGTGATTTGCTTATGATCATACTGGAACTGCTCTTGATTTAATCAGCATACCTACATTCTTCTCTCAAGAGATTCTGCGGGGCATAAGACTGTGGGGGAGTATTCAAAACTGTCCTGGGAAAGCTGTCGATGTGAGTGGGGTGGGGGGAATACAACAATCAGTGAATTAATTGCTTTTTAGTAACTAATTGGGAGTAGTAAGTAACTAGGAGATTCCTAAATTACACCTGCATGCAAATCACCTCCTCCAGCCTTGAAATGATCTCCCAATACCAGAAGAAGAAGAAGAGAAGAGATTGGATTTATACCCTGCCCTTCACTACCCAAAGGAGTCTCAGAGCAGCTTACAAACTCCTTTCCCTTCCCCTCCCCACAACAGACACCCTGTGAGGTAGGTGAGGCTGAGAGAACTCTGTCAAAAACTGCTCTTTTTCAAGAACCGCTGTGCCGGAACTTTGGCTTGCCCAAGGCCATCCAGCCAGGTGCAAGTGGAGGAGTGGGGAATCAAACCCGGTTCTCCCAGATTAGAGTCCGCGCACTTAACCACTACACCAAACTGGTAGATAGATGTCATGTACTGAGGGGAAAACACATGTGCAGAGTATTTGCAGTCTCGAACGGCATTCAGATAACTGATTATTCTTCACATATATTTCTTTAGATCTACTCGAAGATGCTATTTTTCTGCAGTCAGAGGTGACAGTGATTAAGACTGCCTGGATATTATGTCCCCAAAGCCTTTTGGCCTTCAGCTGTGAAATGCTACTTTTTCAGGAGTAGTGAGAGATTCTGGAATTTAGCACACCTGATCATTACAGCGCATTTAGCCTTAACACCAGATTTAGGGAGAGCACTATTCCCATTTCTGGTAGCGCATGAATGGGCTGTTGCTCGAAATGTCCGTGGCAATGGACATTTCTAAGGATTGACTACTTGGTTCCTTATTGGGAAAAGTTGCACTCCCAGGTTCTGATACTTACTTCTGTTGCCAGACATACAGCAATAAGTGCAAACTGGTTGAACTGTGGTGAAACGCCTTCCAGTCTTATGATATTCTAGTGCTTTAAATGTATTAGGAATATTATAGTGTGTTTTCTTAAGCTGCGTCCTCTCTATATGAACTAATAAAAATGGGTAACTCTAACTTCTGAGTGTCGATGGAGGTGACTAAAGTGAGAGGTTTGCAGGTGAATAATTCAGAATCAGGGCACATACAGCAACTAAGGAGCCTAAACAAAAGCTGGGAGATCCATGATTAGATTTGCACAGCATCTTTTACAGGAAAATCATGGGCTAACTGGGGCCTGATTAGGATGAGAGTCGACTGGAGGGAAGGTTTAACCCTTTCACCCTTGCACAGCTTTGCAAACCAAAACCAAGTTCCATGTATTGTGTATAGCCTGTTACAAAAGCAAGACAAGCAAAAGGCGGGCACTGTTTTCCTTTAAACAACTAGTGTGGTGGTTGGGTGGGTGGAAGAGAGGCGCATTTTGATTACTTAAACTGTTCAGGAGTGGAAAGATTTACCTCCCCCCTTCCCATGCAGCCCTGAAATGAACTGGGGCCCTGCACCACTTTTACTTCCTTTAAAAAGCTGTTGGATATCTATGATCTCTGTCACATCTTGTTTGACTGTAATCGCAAGGGCCAGAAGGTCTGTCATTTCAAGAACTCATGGTGGGGGGGAGTGAGAGAAAGATCCGGTTTCTTATCATCAACTACTGAAATACGCTACAGGATCAACTAATCTACATGTGCAGAACTGCTTCTATACAGAAATTTTGAGCAAGTTACTGATGCGCTGTCAGCCCTCACTGAATGATGAAGTTCTCTTCAACTGTGCAATACTCTATTTCCTCTGGTATTTCAAGCAGTTTCAGTCCTAAAGCCTGAAACCTGACTCCCATACCAAGCCTAAACACATCTGGTTGATTGGAGGCCACAAATAGCCCTGGAATGCCTTCGACACCTTCCATAACTGCCATACTTAGAAGCTTCATTCCAAAAGAGAGCTGACAAAAAAATGCTTGTCAGCATGATGGCACAGCACATAATTCAGCAATGCATGATGCAACAGCAAGCGAGGTATACAGATGCAGCATGCTCTGCATGATCAGGAATTCCCAAGTATGATCCCTTAGACAATATTACCTTTACAAAGAATAAAATAAAAATCACATTGAGAAGTATCAGACTACTAGATGAACCTTGTAGGCTCTACAGTGTTAACAGGGCTGGCCAAAGTAAGAGCCATATTTTTAAAGCTGTGCATGCGTGTGAGCCACCTTTCTTCATCAACAATCATCATTACCACCTGCCAGCAGCTACCTCCCCACACAAACCTCTTCTTCCTTTGACTTCTCTCAACCAGACCACCTTTTCATGAGTCTCATCCTAACTGTTTTCCCCACAATGCCCACTTCTCCACCTGCTCTCCACAGCGCCCAACTATGCTACCACTTCTTCCATCTCTTGCTCAGTCTACGCTCTGCAGAGTTACCACACTGAGGTCCCTTATGGATTTCTCTGCTGTTTTCTTCTCCTCCCTACTGTGTTTCTTTGTGCCTTCTTAGGGCCTAGACTCATGATCAGCTCTTTGTACTTAGAGATACCCAACCTTCTACTAAAGTACTTCACATGCTGGATCTCATATCTACATATTTGCACAAGCAAAATCATCACACTCTATATACACCAACTGTGTGGCATAGAGATTGCATGATTAGTCCCTATGTGTGTTGGTCCAACAGGTAGGGTATTCAGTATGCTGAGGAAGTGGGGCTGGTAAGCACCATCACAATTATCCCACAAGAGGATATCAGATGTTCTGCACAGCACAGTCTGCAGTGGCTGTGGCAAAAGTTAGCCCTGTGCTGCTTCCATCTGTGTCATCTGATGAAGAAGGCAGTTATGACATCCACTGGTTCACAACTGGAGTGTACAGGATCTGGTATGCCACCACAAATGATGATAAACATGGTTTAGTAGTGGCATTGCAAAGAAACTCACAGAAATGGCGTGCCGGCAGTTTCATATGAACTCTTCACTATAGTGCTTTCACCAGTGACAGGTGGCCCCAGTGCTCCCCTCTTTGCCACAAGTCTTATGGGAAGGAAGGACCATGAAAACAGGACCTATATTGAGCTGGGGGGGGGGAGTAGTTATAACTATGTCCATCTCCTGAGCAGCAATGCCAAGTTTATTTCTAAAAAAAAAATTGCTCTGAAATCCAAGCTCATAAGGGTCTTGAGCCACAGTTTGGCTACCCCAAAGATACAACTTTAGCAGTGAAGAAACTATATGTTTTTTTGCTTGCCATAGTTCAGCCGTGAGATTATACAGATACGCATAGCAGTGATCAATCATACATTCTTAACAGCATTGTTGAGTGCCCTAGGCCATATTTGAGTGCAAGAGGAATTCAAAATGTAGAATGAGGAAGTCTACATGAAGAGACCTAGACATAGCTGGAACATACCAATTTTCAGTAATAATATTAATAACACTAATAAATACATGGCAAACATTAATATATCGTATTTAAAGTGTTCAAACCCACTGAAAGGTAGATAGGTGTTATTATGCCTATATTGCAGAGACCAGGTTAGCACAGAAATACTGACCTAGTGCATTGTGGTTGACATTGGAACCAAGGTCAAGCTTGACAAGATGCTCAGCTGCCTTTGAAGAGATAGCTGTCACTGGGCTCTTTTTGTAGCAGGAACTCCTTTGCATATTAGGTGACACACCCCTAATGTAGCCAATCCTTCAGGAGCTTACAGAGCTCTTCTTACAGAGGCTAATGTAAGCTCTTGGAGGATTGGCTATATTAGGGGTGTGTCACCTAATATGCAAAGGAGTTCCTGCTACAAAAAGAACCCTCAAATCCCCAATCTGCCATGAATGTAACAGGGTGCCCTTGGGCCAGTCACACACTCTGCACCTTAACCTACCTCACAAGGTTGCTATAAAGATAAACAACGTGTTCTGCCCTGAACTCCTTGGGAAAGGGGAGGAATAAAATGTGCTAACTAAATAGATATAGAAAGTATTTTTAAAGATAAATTGAAGCCACAGAGTTCCCATTTCAACTGTGATGGGGAAGAGGACATTTACCCTCCTCCATTACAGAGTTTTGTGGTCTGGAACTGCCTCTACCACCACCACCACCTCACATAGGAAGAAGAGAAGAAGAAGAAATTGGATTTATACCCCGCCCTTCACTACCCAAAGGTGTCTCAGAGCGTCTTACAAACTCCTTTCCCTTCCCCTCCCCACAACAGACACCCTGTGAGGTAGGTGGGGCTGAGAGAGCTCTTGACAGAAACTGCTCTTTTTCAAGAACAGCTCTTATCAGAACTACGGCTTGCCCAAGGTCATCCAGCCAGGTGCAAGTGGAGGAGTGGGGAATCAAACCCGGTTCCCCCAGATTAGAGTCCACGCACTTAACCACTACACCAAACTGGCTCACCAAAAGGAGCAAGCAAAAATGCATACACCCCCTTCTGGGGCTAAGCACCTTCTTCACCCGCATCATGACACCATTCTAAAGCAAGGGCCCTTAAATATTCAATTTACCTTTTAACAATGCAGGATAGATCCATTAATTGATCTCTCAGCATCTCATCTTATTTGGCCTTTAGCCACTGAACTAAGCTCAGTATCATTGTTAAATTACATGATGTGTACTCTGCTCTGTCTTCAAGTGGCATGGTACAGTTTATAGAATTTATTCATACCAAACATTTTGGCAAGGATTTCATCAACAATGCAGTTAGGATGATTGTCTGAAAGCCACTCACACAATCAAGGAGCTCATGTAAAGCAGACAATTCCAACTGTCCATTCCATATGAACTGCATACAGAGTGCACGTCCAAATATGAGAAGCACAATAATGCATGGTGTTCTTTTATTGAAATGACAATTGGAATGAGAATTCCTGGGCATGAAAAATGGTTTTTACGCCTATACATAGAAGAAAAACTGGTCATGTTAACTGACCTTAGGTAGAGCCTTAGGATGAAGGAGGAGGAAAGAAAGAACAGGATATTTAAAATTTAAAATTTTTGACAGAATTTAAAAAAAATAAAACACAGGAAATCCCTCTTTATTTCTTTGAGAACATATCAATAGTGAACGGGGATGGCTAGATGCTAGGGAACAAGATTTGAAAAGAGAGCCAAAAAATAAAATAGACAGGAAAACAGACAAAAAGCAGAAGGAATTACCCCACTATGACCCTGAGAGTTGAATTTTGTGGAATGATTACATGATTATAGCCCCAGAATCTGGAAAGGACACAGCATCTTATAAAGGATTCTACAGAAACACCTGTCCAGCCTTCCTCGGAAAACAGTGCAGTCCTGAACAGAGAAACACCCCTGATGTCAGTGTGCTTTAAAGAGCGCAACTGTGCTTAGGATCACATTGGAAAATCCCGCCATCTTCCTAGACTCCACTGCTGAAATGCTAAACACAGAAAAATCTATAAAGTGCTATACTGCAGGATTTAAAAAAACAACACCCTCTCTAGATTTAACTCATTCACTATAAAACAAGATCAACCACTCCTTTTCATAAGGCTTTGGTAGATCTATAGATATACCAAACATAGATTTAAGTTTTGGGACAGAAAGTGATTTGTTTGTTAATGTTTGTATTAATAGTTCAGAAGCTACCAGAAGCTTTCAGCTATTTATCATCTCACTGTTGAACCTTTAAATTGTCCCAACCTTTTATCAAGGCTGTCCATCCCCCCCCCCGCCTTTGAACAATAGCTAATCCAACCTTGATCCCATCAACTGACTTAGAGTGTGAAATTATTCATGAGTCATGTAGAACAACTCAAATTATAATAAAAATATACTGTACGTGGCTTTCTTCTGGAAGTGTTTTTCAACATTAAATATGTTATAGTACAGCAAAGCTTAAACTTCTCCAGTGCCATCCCCCCCTCCCCCGGGATCCAGTGTTGGCTCCAGTTATAAAATCTTTACCTTGTTACTTGCATTTATTGATTCATCTATTGTAAATTGGTATTTGGCTTGATTGGAAAATTAGTTAATCAATTTATTGCCTAGGAGAACTACTGACCATCACTAGTGGCACCCCAGCTGTATATTCCACCTATCAGCGAATCCTACAGGTGGCCTGAGGCACTGCAAAGGCCACCTTAATTGCTGCGGCTGGACCAGGGATACCAGTGCTCCTGGGGAGGGGAAAGTATAGTGGTGGGACCAGGCAGGAAGTCAACAGAAGGAGCTGGAGAAACAGAGAAGATTGGCCCCCTTCCAGCCTGTGTTTCATCCTGAAAGTGACAGGCAGAGGGGCTGGGATTAATGACCCCCCTCCGACATTGGTGTTGTGTAACACCAGGTCCATAAATAATAAGACCTCAACCCTGTGGGATTTCCTGCTAGAGCAGGGAGCGGACCTGGCATGTGCGATTGAGACTTGGGTGAGGGATGGGGAGACAGCAGCTCTCTCCCAGCTGGCTCCACCTGGTTTCTCGGTCCTTCACCAATCATGGACTGAGGGTCGGGAGGGAGGAGTGGCTCTCTTCATTCAGGAGGCTTACTCCTTCAGGGCGCTCCCGCTGTTGAAGCTCGAGTGCTCGGGCCTAGTGTGTGAAGCTGGGTAGAGTTTGGCTATTTGGCTAGTGTACCGGCAGCCTAACGCACCGACCAATAGCCTGTCATTCCTGGTTAAGGCTGTGTCAGGCTGGGCATTGGAGTACCCCAGGCTGTTAGTCTTGGGTGACTTCTATGTCCATGCCCACGATGTAGCCTCTATACCGGTGATGGACCTGGTGTTATCCACGGTGGCACTAGGACTCACCCAATATGTAACGGCCCCCACTCATCGGGCAGGGCACACACTCGATTTGATCTTTGCAGCGGGGGTCACAGTGAACCGGATTATTGCTCTGGCAGTATCATGGTCAGACCACTATGCCCTGAAGGCTCGTGTGAATGTTTCACCCTGATCCTGTTTGGGTGGCGGTCATATTTTGGATTGCCCGCAGAGTCAAATGGACCCTTTTGCAGCTTCAGATGGCTCTGCGGGACCCTATGCCCCTGGGCGGCTTGTTAGATGAGCTAGTCAAGGACTGGCAGACAGCTCTCGGCAGCCATCAAAGAGATCGCTCCCCGATGCCCTCTGCACACTTGCTCTAAGCGAGCTCCTTGGTTTACTGAGGAGCTGTGGCTGATGAAACGAGGGCTCAGATGACTAGAGAGATGGTGGCGCAGTGCTTGCAATGAAGCAACAAGAGCATCCTAAAGGACGTTTATGAGATCCTATGAGATGGCAGTCAAAGCCGCAAAAAGAGAGTTCTATGCGGCTATGATTGCATCTGCTAGCTCACTCCCGGCACAATTGTTTAGAATCATTCAGTCATTAACAGAGCTGCCACAGGGCAGACCAAATGTTAGGGAATTGGATATCAGCTGTGAGGCTTTTGCGAGCTACTTTGCAGATAAAGTCCTGTTGTTCCACCGTGACCTCCCCGCTACAGTTGAGACTGTGAGAGAACTCGAGGCTCCACGCATGTCTTCTGATTCTATTCTGGATTATTTCAGTCCACTCAGTCTTGAAGAAGTCAACAAATTGCTCTCAACGGTATTTATTTATTTAATTGCATTAATATCCCACCCTCCCCGCATGCGGGCTCAGGGCGGCTTACAAGACATAGGTGTAATACAACACCACAGTTACACAAATAAGGCACACAGTGCAATAAAATATGGTTAAAACAATTTAAAACAATTAATTACCGTGGGCAACTCCCAGAAATCTACCGCGACTAACATACTCGCTCCCTATTGTACATCACATTGAGTCAAAGAGGGGGATGCTATGGCCCCGATGTTCAAATGGCCAGTCAGCCTAACCCAGTGGTACTGCTTTGCAGTCGCCAGTTGGTGGTGGCGGCGGCGGCAAAGCCATGTGCAGCCTTGATCCATTCCCTTCATGGCTTATAAAAGCTGGCCATGAGGGATTGCGAGGTACCCTCAGGGATATTATCAACAAGTCCTTTGCTGAGGGACTGTTCCAGGGGGCACTCAAGGAAGCCATGGTCTGCTCTCTCTTGAAAAAACCAGGCCAAATTGGCCAACTATTGGCCGGTTTCCAATTTGCCCTATTTGGGCAAATTACTTGAGAGAGCGGTGGCGATTCAGTTGCAGAGCTTTATGGATGATACTTCCATGCTCGACCCGTTTCAGTCCAGCTTTCGGCCAGGCCATGGGATGGAGACGGCACTGGTTGCCCTCACAGATGACCTCCAGAGGCATCTGGATCGAGGTGGCACAGCAGTGCTGTTGTTTTTGGACCTGTCAGCGGCGTTCAACATGGTCAACCATCAGTTACTGATACACCACCTCGCCAACACTGGGATCCAGAAGCTTGCCTTGCAATTGCTCGTCTCCTTTCTCCAAGGTCTGGGACAGAGGGTGGCATTAGGGGAACAGATGTCCCAGAGGTACCCAGTGGTCTGCGGGGTTCCTCAAGGGGCAGTGCTATCCCCGATGTTATTCAACATCTACATGCACCCCCTCACCCAGATTGCCTGGAGGCACAGGCTAGCGTGTCACCAATATGCTGATGACACCCAGTTATATATGTTGTTGGGCGGTCAGTCTGACTCCACCCCGGATGACCTGGAGTGGGTGCTTCAAGAAGTGGCGGGCTGGCTTAGACTGAGCCGATTGGAATTGAATCCAACAAAAACGGAGGTTTTGTGCCTGAGTCAGAACAGGTCAGGGGTAGGGATCCCACTACTGACCTTCGATGGGGCACCATTGGTGCCAGCGTTGAGGGTCGGGAGTGCTCCTGGATGCCACCTTAACAATGGAGGCCCAGGTAGCAGCCACTGCCAAGGTAGCTTTTTACCATCTATGGCTGATTAGGCAGTTGGTTCCCTTCCTTGAACGCAATGACCTGGCAACAGTGATCCATGCTATGGTCACCTCAAGATTAGACTACTGCAACACTCTCTACATAGGGCTGCCCTTGTCCCAAATCTGGAAGCTGCAGCTAGTGCAAAATGCAGCAGCCAGGCTGTTGATAGGTCTCTCTATACAAGATCACATCCAGCGTGTGCTGAAGTCACTGCACTGGCTGCCAATGGCATACCGGATTCATTTCAAGGTGCTGGTTTTTACCTTTAAAGCCGTATATGGTTGGGGGCCTGTCTACCTGAGGGACCACCTTTCCCCATACGTGCCCCAGAGAGCACTGAGGTCAGGTTTGCAAAACTGCCTGACTCTCCCTAGTCCAAAAGACACCAGATTGGCTACCACCAGAGCTATGGCCTTTTCAGTGGCAGCTCCACACTGGTGGAATAAACTGCCGGAGAACATCAGGGCCCTGTGGGACCTTTTACAGTTCTGCAGGGCCTGTAAAATGGAGCTCTTCCACCAGGCCTTCGATTAGGAGCCGCCACTGACAGATGAGCCATTGGAACATACTATGGCCCTTAGTGTTACACCGTGGGATGCCACTTTCTTCTTGGATCATGTTTAGAAACTGCCACCATCTGTATTGTCTTACTTGCACTTTATGTTATTATGGGAGTTTTACTGTATTTATTGTTTTATTGTATTTTATCTGGTGTAAGCCACCTTGAGCCAGTTTGCCCGGCAAGGCGGGATATAAATGGGAAGTAATAAATAAATTGCCTATTCCCTTGTTAAATAGATTAATTCAGCGATCAAATGGTACTGCATTCTTTACTATTGTATTACAGTTGTAAAAGTACCAGGAGCATCAATATATAAATAAAATTATTATTATTGTGTGTTTGAAATCTTCTTACACAAATATTTGCCTGTCTGTGTACATATGTGTTTGCACTGTGCTTTTATTCCACATCTTGGCTGTCTTAGGATTTGTTGTAAGAAATAATGACATCTAATCATTTAAAAAAGTAATTCCCCAGAGGCCTAAAATTTCATTGCCACCAGCAAAAATGTATAAAAGTCCAAAGATATGGAATTATTTTATTTATATATACACATACGGTGTATGTTTTAAGGAGCTATACCTTTCCTCATTTCAGTGATATCGCAATAAGCACTTCTGGGGATTGGGGGGTGGGTAGGCATGGGAAGAAATCCCACTCTTGGAAGATATATAGGGAATCGTCTTTGGCAGCAGTTTGGTTTTCTAAAGGAAGCTGATTGAAGCTACTTAGGGGTTTGGATGTTAGAAGGAATCCCGGTGGAGATAGATTAATGGGCAGAGTGTACTGAGGCGGTCAAAGGTGTGTTATAAATGCAATTTGACGTAATTGCAAATACCACACTAGCTCTGTTGTTACAAAGAAGAAAGAATGCAATTTCTAGCCCAAATTTCACAGGCTCTGCATTTACTCCAAGACACTGTATATTATTTAAGTATTTAAAAAGTAATCATTGTACCTGGAGTAACAGAAAATTATCTATAAACAGCATGTAAATTTTTCATGAATCAAGTGCTAAAGAAGGAAAACTCATGAGCTAGGAATTCAGAATAGCAGTGGAAGAAAGCTGATTTGCTACTAAAGCTCAAGAACAATGTTTAGTTTACCCCATCAGTCTGGTGCTTGCATCAGCATAAAAGGCACAAAAATGTTTTAAAAGAAGTTCATAATCAAACATACATTAGGAAAGAAAAGAAGAATTAAAAGGACTGCACAGCCATAAGACTCCCTTTTCAGCTTGCAGAAGAAATAAAATGAAGTGTATCATTATGCAAGGTAACAAGGCCCCAAGCCTCTCAGAAATGGCAGTGTGAGTCATTTGTCCAAGGCAAAGAAAATACAGATCTTGTACTATCAACATGGTGAACATCTGAGACAGCAAAAATGTTGCTGTGAAAAACTAAAAATCAAACAAGACACTGCCAGAAACACATTAAGTGACTGGAGATCTGGAGATTTGGAGATAAGAATCTCTTGCAAACCCCCCCCCCCAGAAAACACACAGGAACACGTATCATGGAAGTCAAACCACTGAATCAGCTGTCACAACTGTTTTTCTCTTCCTTTTCATTCCCTTCTAAAACTGCCATCAGATCATAAGCAGGAAAAGCATACCTTAGGTTTGTCAGACCCTCCCAGTGGAGGTGGGGATCCCCCGCTGACAGTCTCCACCTCCCCACCGCGGATCAATTGACCGTGGGGGGGAACTTACCCCCCAAAAGAGGAAGATCCATCTGACATGCAGCGATGTGTCTTCATCACTGCCCACATGACCTGGATATGATGTCATCACATCTGGGATGTGAGGGTGACACTCTGGTATTTGGGCAAAAACTCTACGGTAGAAGCCAAATTTACTATAGAGTTTTTGTCCAAATACCAGAGCACTGCCCTGACACCCTGGATGTGATGACGTCACTTCCAGGTCACATGGGCAGTGATGTAGACACATTGCTGTACTTTGGATGGGCCTCCCTGCTGCTCCCAGTAATTCCCCCCCTCCCCCACTGGTTGAGAGGAGGGACCTGGCAACCCTAGACATACTCTTCCCCTGTTCCTTCTGCCTCTCCCTCCTTAAACAGACATCTATTATGCTATGACATGGGATTTTCCCCATTCTGCCTTCACAACAACCCCATGAGGTAACTTTGGTTGCGTGACTAACCTCAGATGAACTTCAGTGAGCTTCATGGCTGAGCTGTGGCTGGAATCCAGATCTCTTTGGTTAAATTCCAGTACTCTATCAACTGTACCACACTAGCTCACACAAGGCAGATGACTTAATTCAGGCCTCTAAATAGCCATTGTCCTGGGTGCTTACAGCAAATACAAATCACTTCAGGTGATCATATAGAGAATATTTCTGTAAACTGAGTTGGTTCTTTTCTTTTTTTTTAAAAAAAATAGGTTATTGGTATGCTACAAACTACTAACATTGTGTATGTGTGGACAGATGAGTAAATAAAATTGTTTATGGGCTAGTAACCTTTATAGACTTATTTTAACATCAAACCAAAGTTTCAACCCCACTGGCTCATGCAGTCTCACACTACTGTCAGGTGACTATTTATAAGCAGACTGGTTGTTTAATGGAAAAACAGTTTTGGAAACTTTGGTGTAGCTCATAAGCCTTACCATATCTGTTCTACACAAATATCCTGTTCTACGACAAATAACTCATTATCAGATAAATGCATATTATCTGGTGGTAGGATGGTAGAGCTGGAAACAGGGGACAAGAAGTAGGAAATACATATGGAATTGGTTAATGGGGATTTGGCTACAGGACCCCCCACAAGGCAGCATTGGGCCTGGACCAGGCTTGCTAGCCTGGAAAAGCAATAGGTAGTCACAACATGGACAGTGGGAAGCAGTTGAATCAGCAAGGTTTGCAGTTAGGACTGAAGCTTAAGTTATCAAGGAGGGAAGTAAACCTGCCTGTTCTGACTGTTGTTTCTGGGGCCTCATCCTGCAAGGGCTTAGTTGGGCCATGATCCTGTAAGAACTATCCACCCAGAAGCAGCAGTATGGCTCTGTAGCAGGTCTTAACTGGGAGCAGTTCCCAAATCCTCCTGCTCTCCTTCAGATGAGGATTCTGTTTCAGGGTCCAACCCTTCAGGGGTCCTGATAGATGGTTCATTTCTCATGAGCTGCATCAACCCCAAGAAATAGAGCTTGTGGCAGCTGAGCAGGTTGAAGGGTTCTGGGTTCAAGGTTCTGAATGATCAACTTCACAAGAGTTATGACTCTCTGGAAATGGTGAAGTAAAGCAATTTCAAACCATGGAGCAAATTTAAAAACTACAAACATATGAAATGGGCTCCTCTATCAGCACCACTGCATCATCTCAAAAGATGTAATATAAATTATTATGGATAACAGCATCAAGATCATTCTATAACAATTAGCTGGCAAAGAGGAAGAAAAGTATGGACTACATCTTCAAAGTGGTCAAATTTTTTGGCTTATAAAGCAATGTCCTTTATTTGTATTATGCTTGAAAGTCCAGGATAAGCACTAACTGTCCCAAAAAAAGATGAAGAAAGGATAATGATTCAGACACTGAAAGCAAAGGTTAATTGCAGTTCAGTGAGTCTTGCCCCAAACACAGATTGAAATTTCTCATATATATTAATAGATGAGACAGCCATTCCATCGCTTTGGCTTTTCCCATAACTTTATCAGTTTAATTTGCAATTCACTTAACATTTACAAAAGAGGCCAAAGAAGAAGAAGAAGAAGAAGAAGGCAAGTGGCCTTTAAATTTTCTTGTAGTAAACTTTGGCTTGGTAACTATGCAAGGTAGTTAATGAAATATCAAGGCCTGGTTTGCAAGTCTTCCTTTTAATGCAAGTCTTCATTCTAACAGAACTTACTACCCTTTTGATGCTTCTGCTGCCATTGCCTTCATACAGCAGTTTCCATCAGATTGCTTTAATCTGATTGCTTGGACCTTGAACTACCTTTATGGAATTTAGGATTAAAGTGTTTATTCCCTCTTTTTCCCTTGGTTTATGAAGCCTGCAAAAGGATGTCTGATTAAATCATTTGCTGTGGAATAAAAGCACAGTGCAAAGTTCACAAAAGAAATCTTTTGCAGAGATAAAATCCAAATTCAGATCTCCTTTTCCCAGCTTCATTGGTTTTATCATGAGATCTGTTCCTTTTTTCAAAACCCTGTTTTTGGTCTAAATCATGAAGCATAATCTCATAGTAAGGATATACAGAACAAAAGACAGAGACCTATGGCACAGTAACATTGTATTTTTTGAATCTAAAGATTTTCTTAGCTATTCAAAATCAATTCAAATATTACTTTGTTTTATGCAAATTTTGTTTGTTTTTTCAAATCAAGGCGATGGCGTGCATTTTAGCTTGTCACATTTTCAGCCTTTCAACAATACGTCTGTGGACCTTATGGATGATCAACTTTACGGGATTCAGCCATATGCCTAGATCCTGATATATATGAAGGCCAGCTCTAACATAAGAGGTTTACGGTAGAGGTGTACTAAACCGTAATATTTGCAGATGGCTGTAATAAAGTCATCCAGGAGAGGAAAAGTGTGGGGATATAAAGCCTACAAAGCATTTTTCCCTACCAAACAAATAACTGGGTCCAAGTAATGCAATGTAAGGTAATTTACACCAATGGAGCAAAATATCTTGTCCAAAATACTGCTCTTAATTTTCTTCTCTGATCTTGTATTTTAACCTTTTCTTTAATTTCCACATGGGATTTAGCTGAAAGAGGTTTGGGAATGATGCTTATGTAATGGTGACATTAAGGAAGAACTTTTATTCTTCAGTTACTAAAGATTCAGAAAACAAGGGATAATTTTAAAAAAAGTATAACAGGACTTTATTAACCAAAGTAAATTACAAGCGCTTTTTGATGTAATATGTTTTGGTCATCTTTTCCTATTCCTGCTTGGTTTCACTGATGATTTTGAAACAGATCACTATTAGCATTCTTGAAAGTTAGGTCATAATTACAAAGGTAACATAGATCCACACATTATGCTGAGTACACCAGTGTTTTCCACAATAACTCAGATATCAGTGGCTCTTAAGCACATGTATATGCATGTTTAAGATTTAAAATCTGTGTCTATCATTCCCACTTTCTGAGTTAGATCCTATGCCTCATTCCATTTATGCAAGCAACAATTCTGCCTGTGCAAGATTTCTGCAAATTTCCTCCTTCCGTTATCCCAAGCAGACTCCCCATGCTGTTTCCAATGGTCCACTGACTCCCATAAGTAGTATTTCAATGACCACAGTAGGCTGCAGAAGGGGAGCGGGAAACATTCCATTCCTAGATCACTACTGCACTCCAAGGGTGTAAGATTGAACCCTCCTTGTTTGCTGCAATAATGATTTAACTCAGATATACTAACATAAGCATGATTATCTCTACTCCTTGGCTCAGTGTTTCCTCACTACTGAATCTTAAAATACAATGAACAAGAGGTGACAGACCATCAACATTATAATGCCTATCCTATATATCATGTTTGCAGTGGGCTGCCAATCAGTCACCTCTTATGCACCCTTGCAGCCGCTGGTAGGAATGTGTACCAAATCTCCTTCCCCTACCCAGCACCACTGTTGGAGTTTCCAGTGGCAGGGACCAATGTTCCCTCTAAGCTGTGGAGTCTTGTGAGCAAAAATTCTACTTTGTGAGCTACTGGCACTAAAATTGTGAGCAAGCGAGTCGGCGGCTGCATAACTTAGTTGGCTCTGGAGCCATCCTTCCTGAGTTAAGACAAAAGTCTGTGAGCCGGGGGCTAAAAAACTGCGAGCTAGCTCACACAAACTCAGCTTAGAGGGAACACTGGCAGGGACCATAGTTCCATCTGTCTGGTGGCCAAATTATGAAGAACAGTCCTGAGGCAGTACAGAACACAAGCTGCTATGCTTGTTGCTTACTATCAACTATTGATATGGGCTGGCTTGTTCGGGTCTAAGTGACGGACTAGATAGCTTTCAGGTTTTCCCCAAGTTTACAGTTCTAGAATTCTAATACAGCTCCCTGTACTGATGTCGGGAAACAAGTAAATTCCAAAGTCAAAGTACTGCATAATTTCAGGTCTCCGTTTGTTGGGCTGCACCAGCACCATTGTGTATTTTAAGGTTCACAGTGGCTTAGTTAGAGGTAGGCAGGCCAAGGAAGGTGTCTTTTGATTCTTTGAGACTACCTTAGGGATAAAAATAGTGATTTGCCAGATCTTCTGTAGCTAGTAAGAATTGCTTCCCTCTGGAAAGGTTCTTCGACAGTAAGTGTCGTATATTATATATTTGTGTATATATAAGTGTTGTGTATATTAGTGTTGTATATTATATACTTACAATAATAAACTTTAAATTAAAATAAAATAATTCCCTCCATGTGACTTTCTTTGTGACTTGCAAAAGACAGGGTGTGAGTTTCTTGTTTTGGCCACTGATGCTACCTGGTTGATTAACACAGGCCTGTATGGGTTGGTGACCTAGTAGTAACTTTTGTAGATTAATGTTAATGACCTAGCAACTTTCTGGATTTATTCACAACAACAGACAAGACATGGGCTTTAATATGACTATTACTATATTAAATGGATATTTTAATATTTTAGTTACACCCCTATCCCTAAATTTCACTGTCCATAAAGCTACTAGCTTTTTCAACTTTTCCTTGGGGCAAAGGCAATAGATTGTTTTGCTAGCTTGTTGACAATACTTATTTTACTTTAATGAGCTATAAGCTGTTTAAACACACATACACACAAGTGGAAAAAAATACCAACAAATGTAACAAATAAAGGGGGGGATGTCATATTGAGCTAAGCAAAGCACATTATTTCTTCCTTGTTGAATGCCTTAGCATATGCTGCATCTTATGTTGCACAAGTGTACTCATTAAATATTATGAAATGTACCAAATGCAACAAAGCTTGTCTCTAACCACTGTAGAAATTCATACCTGTGTGCTCATATTTGTGTCGCAGAAGGGAACTGCTTTTCTGGAATGTCTTGTCACATAAGTCACATGCGTACATGCCACTTTCCGTCTTCTTGATCTTCTTTCGGGACAGGCAGGAATCGGAGTCTGTCATGTCATCAAGACCTGACATGTAATCCGGTGTTCCATCAAGCAATTCTCCCTGTGATGCAACCAAATGGTTTATGTAAAGCCAGTTATCTTCCGTTCTGTGGCAACACACAACATCCTGCATTGTTAGACTATGTTAGTCACAATATTGAATGTGTACCCATATTTCCATCCTGAATTACACTTCTGTTGTCAAATGAGGCAGACAGAGAGGCCTGCAGCTACGTTGGGGCATTTTGGGGCCCCCGTCCCCTTAATTAAAAGCCCTGCCCCCCAAACAGCCAATCCAGAAACCTTATTTTTAAAAATTTACTGCTGTGCTGTCACCACTGTGGGGTTGGGTTATATTCTATGCCTAGGGTTGCCAGCCTCCAGGTGGGGCCTGGGGATCTTCTGCTTTTGCAACTGATCTCCAGCTGACAGAGATCAGCTCCCCTGGGGAAAATGGCTGTTTTGAAGGGTGGACTCTATGGCACTGTACCATGCTGAGGCCCCTCCCCTCCCCTCCCCACACTCCACCAAGAAACCTTCTTTTTGAGGAGAGACCTCTGCTGCCTGCTTGTGGCAGCAGCCAAGGTGAGAGTGCCTCGGCTTGCCCTCAGGCTTCACTCTCCCTCCCATTGTGGGATTTTTTGAGGGGGGGGCATCATGGGGCCTAGGAAAAGAGAGTTCAGAGAGCATTTGAATGCCTTTTGAGTTCCCTTCCACAGGGCAAGAAAGCTTAGAAGGGCACTCAAGAGTGGTACTTTCAGAACTTCTCCAATCATCTCCCTTTTTGCTAGCCCAGTCCAGCTGTATACCACCCAGGTCATGGTGAGTCTTTCAAAAGCATCCCCATGAGTCTTTGGGAAATATGCAAATTAATTTGCATAAAACTCACCATGTCCTAGGTGGTATACAGAAGGACTGGGCTAGCAGAAAGGGGGATAACTGGAGAAGTTCTGAAAGTACCATTCTTGAGTGCCTTTCTAAGCTTTCTTGCCCTGTGGAAGGGAACTCAAAAGGCATTTAAATGGCCTTTGAGCTGTTTTTTCCTAGGAACTGACCCGTTCACTGCCCTGTCCTTTGGAAGGAAGGGTAGAAACAGGCTTAGAATCTCCCCCTTTGAAGACAGGCGCTCAGATTAATTTAATCAACTTTAATTTAACTGTCCCCTTAAAAATTTAAATGCCTCCCGAACAAAAAAAAATCCTGGCTACAGGCCTGCAGACAGATCCTACATAAGAACATAAGAGAAGCCAATGCTGGATCAGGCCAATGGCCCATCCAGTCCAACACTCTTGTCACATAGTGGCCAAAAATAGCAGGTGCCATCAAGAGGTCCAGCAGTGGGGCCAGGACATTTGTGTGGTTGTAACCAAGGCTGGAGCAACATTATATGTGGAATGTGGGGCTGCTGTTCCACACAGCATATTCTGATGAGGCTGCCACTTAAGTTTGAAACGACATGTTACATGGGGCAGTCAGTGAAACTGCTCTTTGCTACTGACTTCTCCATCTCCCATGTAACATTTTGGAGAGTTATTTATTCACACACTGTAGTGCAATCATGTTGTACAGATCCTTCCCAGCTGCACATCAGTGGCTACCGGCAGGAATGAGGAAACTCACAACTGAGGTCAGAACATAACGGATAAGCAATCCCAAATGTTATGAGTCAACACGGGAGGTACTTTTGCAGCAGCATCCTTGTGTCACCAAAATATGTTGTTTCCACTTCAAGTGGTACTCTAATCTTTTTAAAAACAGGCAAACCTGGCAGGGATGTGACTGCACAGACGACCTTAGGTTGTCATGCAGATCAAAGTCTTTTTCTTCTCTGGGATCTTAGGAAACAAGCTGGGACTAACAGCATATTAGTGCTAATGGATGTTTCTGAGCCAGCAGTGGGATCTGCTCTTAACTTTAGTACAAGAGGGCAGGTTGGGATCCTACTGTTTGATGCTACAATACATCTGTATTATGGAACAGAAGAGACAATGCAACTGGCAACTCAACAACCACATCTACTGACCAATCAACCAGGTTTAGTTTCAGTACAATTCTGTGTGATGTTATGCCTGCGGAAATTGCTGTTCTCAACATAGTATAACATAACCCTTTCCCCACTACTATAGATGCTAACATAATTTTATGGGGTTCCTGATCATATGGGTATATTGGTTTAAGACACATCCATATTCCCAGCAGACTTTGGTGCAAACTCAGAATCTCCAGGTATAATACTTGTCCTGCAAAATTAAGAGCTGGTTCAAACATGATAACGACAGCAAGAGGTATGTATGCAAATGAACCATTCTTCTTGTTTCCCCATATTTTTTTGATCCCTGATCATCCCACTTCCCTTGGATTGACAAGCAAGAGCATGGATTCATGTTCTCTTGAATATACTATTTTATGGAATGGGAAGAGAATGAGACAGGCAAAGGAAAAGAACTCTTGTCTTCCCGTATCAATGCTACTTCCAGAGCTGCTCTAAAATATATGAATAAGCCAAGGGTGTATTTCAAGAATACCCTGGGGTCTTATTTGCACAAACAGGAGCCTGCAAAATGTACAGATGTGAAACCTGACATACAGATTATCACATGAAAACTGGAAAATCACATACGCTATGTCATATAGCAATGTGCATGGTAGGCAAACTTCATTGACAGGATAAGGGTAACATTTAATAAACACTTCAAACTTCAGCCATATCTGAAACAACCAACAGGTGGTAGCTGTTTTTTCCCAAAGGCAACTAGAAATGATGGAATGCCATAGTAGATATGAATCCTAAAAAACTTCAGTTTGTTTTACTCTCAGTATGTACATTTTATCTGATCACCAGAGAACTACACACCTAGTCCTGCATAATCCATTGGGACTTTAAAGTGAAATCCTATCAACTGGATCAAATCAATAGGTTCAGTCTGGAGTAACTCTGCATATAACCCAGGTTAGCACCATCTTGTCAGATCATGGAAGCTAAGCAAGGTTGGCCCTGGCAAGTATTTGGATGGGAAACCTTCAAGGAATGCAACGGGCATGATGCGGCAGCATGCAACAGCAAACCACCTCTGAATGCCTTTTGCCTTGAAAACCCTACGGCAGAGATGTCAAATTCGTTTGTTCCAAGGGCCATGTGTGCCATAAAACGTAATGCTGGGTACTGGAAATACAAACTTTATAAAGGACAGCAGCTGGTAAACTCTGAGTTGGTGTGTCTTCACTGCAAGGCCCCATGGGTTAGAGAGGGGGATGGAGAGGAAAACCCATACAGGCAGACTGGAGAGCCAGCGGTGCAGTGCTGAGCAGATGTCCCCACACTGCCTGGAGCTGGGCAAACCCTTTCTCCAGACCGCTCCAGCCACCAATGTGGTGACCCTGGGCCATGGGGTAAAGGAATTTATTTATTTTCTTCAGGCTCAGGGTGGGTCACAAAATGTTATCAACACAAAGCAACATTTCATTAAAAGAATAAATGATTAAAATATTAAGAACTATCATATACATTAACATGGTGATCACAGTCTTACAGTAAAGACTTTTTAACAGTTGCGAGAGGTTCTGGCCTATAGTGAGATACAGATAAAAGCCAGCAGTTGTTAAAATGGGTGGTAAAAACCTGAGGGAGGCCATACATTGGACGTCCACCGCCTCAGCCAAAGGCCTCATGGAACAGCTCCATCATACAGGCTCTGTGGATTTGAAGAAGATCCCACAGGGCACTAATCTCAATAGGGAGCATGTTCCACCAGGCTGGGCCCAGGGCAGAAAAAGCCCTGGCCCTGGTTGAGGCAAACCGGGGCCACCAGGAGATGCTGATCCATCAAGCATAACACTCTTCAAGGTGTATATGGGAAGAGGTGGCCCCTCAGGTATGTTGGTCCCAGGTGGATGGGTGTTGTGAGCTCCCCTGCCCCCACACCACAATGGAAGGGGACTGGGAAGAAAAATTGAACTAAACCCCCCACATGTATGGCAGAACCTAGGCCAATCAAATTCCAATAAACAGGAGACACCTGTGCAGCAGTGGCCACCTTTGGCCAAGGCTGCCAGGTGAGTCATGGCAGGGCGATGCTGGGACTTCAAGTCAGAGATCATTGGCAAGCCGTGCCACCCCCATGTGGCAGCAGCTGCTCCAGACTGAAGGCTGCCAGATTGTCTGATGGAGAAATGGGCACTGTGCGCACAAGGCCTCACATGCGGCAGAGGCCTCAGGCCACTCAGTGATCCATATAGCCAGAGATCACTGACACCGCTCACCATGAGGTGGCAACTGCTTATGGCTGAAAGCCACTGGGTGTTCCTTGGGGGAGGGAGGCTCAGGCATTGAGTCACGCGCTCAGTGACAGTACTAGGCCCCTGAAGTGTGGAAGAAACTGCTGAAGAATGCCCCCCATGGGCCAAAGTTCAGCCCCCGAATGGGAGGGCATGAATATGGTGGTGGCTCTAGCTACCAGCAGAGGATCATCTGTGCTCCCCCTCCACATAAAAACTCTGATCCCCATGGCCATCCGGGACAGCATCCCTGAAGATGCAGGTTGAGTGGAGAGGTGTGCAACCTTGCCTGGAACCCTGAGCCAGCATGAATGCAGCTGTGGCAGCTCCCAGCTTACTAGTGAGGTTGGCATGGAAGCAATGGGGTTTTGCTTGACTGCCGCAGATGAGGTTGTCCCACCACACTGAAGCCACAATCAGATTGGCTCCGCCCACTCCACCTAATAGCCTCCTGTTCCATCCCCTGGGCCTTATGTTTGAAACCCCTGCCCTATGGGATCATCATAAGTCAGAGCTGTGACTTGTCAGCACTTTCCACCAGCACCAACTCTGCATAGAACTGAACTATTAATTTTGTATTCTCAAATCACAGTTCGCACCCACCACCCATACATTTGCATCACAACCAGAGGTCATTTCGGGGGAAGGAACGTGGGGGAACGCAGTTCCCCTGGGTGAGTTGCAGGGGGCGGGGCCCACGATGAAGCCCCGCCCCCTGCTTCTGGCCGCCCCGCTTCCAGCCCTCATTCAGCCAGGAGGAGGCAGGAGAAGAGGGAGGGTAAGTTGCTTCCTCCCCGCCTCTCCCCACCCCTGCCTGCCTGGGGCCAGGGAGAGCCTTGGCGGGGCTTCCTCGCACTTCTGCCGGCCTTGCAGGTCCACCGCCGGGCCCCTGATGTCAGGGGGTGTGGCATATGCTAATGAGTTATGCTAATGAGTTCCCCTAGCTCTTTTTTCTACGAAATGACCCCTGATCACAACAAGTGACTCTGGAAACTTGAGAGAGCTTCAAAGCCACTTGTGATATAGGATGAGGAATTTAGAAAAGGCAGCAAAATTCCAGTAGCTACTGGTACTGTAAAAACTTTACAAGAATTTTATCGTTTTGCCCAAATCTAAACCAGATTTTGTAAAAGTAAGAGTAACAGGGCTTCTTAGCAAGAATTCATGGGATTTCCGTCTCCTTAGCGAAAAGAAAAAGTATTCTACTTTTCTGAAAGTGTCCAGAAAGCAGAATGCATTTAGAAAAACCGATGTTCAGAAAAGAGTATCAAGTATTCATATTAATAAGGTATCGAGGAAAAAAGTACAAGCAATAACTAATATGGTTTTCTTTCAAAACATCAAATCACAGATACATTCCTTACGTGTTGGAAAGGTTTTAATTGAATTTTATATTTAGGTACAAAATGTTTTTATTATGCAATCCAGTTAAATGTATGTCTCCCCGATAAAGGCCTAGAGCTATAGTTTTATATTTAATTTTGTAATTTGAAATAAGGAATATTAATAACACTTTTTATCAATGTTATATCCATGTTAAAAGAGCCTTCAGCACTGAGCAATAATGAATGTGGATCAGTAAATTATTAAATTTCTTGATATTTGTTTCGTCTTGATCCAAAAAGGGTGCAAACTTGCATGATAATGTACATTTTCCATTTGCTATCAGACAGTGCAGTTTCTTAAACTAGATTTGTACTAATTAATATTAGAGAAGATTAAATAGGATTAAATACGTTTACAAAGAGGGCAGATGTACTGTAAATTGGAATAGTGGAACAGCTGTTGCGGAGGTACTGTGCTATTTATGCTCCTATTGTGTGGAGAGGGATTACTGCCTGTAACATTAAACCATACCTGATTTTCACATTTGAAAATATAAAACATTTACTAGTTGGTAAAATTACTAATGGAACCTAATAGGTCATGTGGGAATGTCCACAGATGTTTTAAAAAATCATCTATAATCAGTTAATCTCCCTCTGCCAAACTATAGTTGTTTTATATATTCACAACAATTCCAGCACATTATGAATGTTTCCTGTAGATAAAATCCTTTGCTGTGTTTAAGTGGGATAGATGTCCTATTTTCTAAACCCTGACATTCCTAAGCAATGTAGGATAGTACCTGTGATCTACATATTGATTGCTGAAACCAGGTCCAGTTGGTCAAATGGACCTTCTCTAAAGATTAAGACAATACCAACTATTCTCTCAACAACTGGAATTTCTACAGCCTTCTCTCTAAGTCTGTGGGTTGGGCCTGGAGTGGGGAGGAGGGGGGATAAGTATGGAAAAATGGAACAGGTGAGATGAAAACAAGTCTGGGATGGGGATCTTCATAATCCCTTTTATAGCTTTGTAAAGATTAGTTGTAACATATTATAAACAGCTTATGGCTGCATTATCATTTCTACGTGATTCTCTGGGAATCTCTTAAGGGTTGCAGTGGCCAAAGGAACAACCATGTCAAAGGAGCGGCAGTGCCAATGAATGGTCCTATACTTTTCATGAACATGAATGGTTTCCACAGCCTTCTCACTAAAAGCATAAACTGTACCCATTCTCAAATGGAAGCAGAAGTAATTTTTCAGGTCGAAGATTCTGTCCCATTCCAGACACATTTTCTTTGGAGTTAATGAGTGATGCTAAGCTGGGACACTAATGGAAAGCTAATGTCTAAATACATTACAAATGAACATCATGCTTGTCCAGTTATACTTCTTTATCTTGGTTATTCCATTTCAAATCCATTATTTTCTTTTATAGTTTGAGGTATTTTTGAAAACCTTTTAACCTTGTGATAATACCAGTCATAAAGAGTTGCACAGGAATGTTACACAAAATTGTTATCTAGTGAAATAAGCTAGATATTTACCTGAAAACCTTGCTTCCGCTGGTATTTTCGCCTTTGCTGCATGTCAGCAAACGTAGCTGCTCCAGTTGGATAAGTATAGGCCATATGTGGTAGGAAGCTCATTTGATCTATTCCTGGGTATGGTCGTAGTCCAGGAATACTGGTCTGGACTGGTGGCATAAAAGCAGCTGGGGGAAATGCGCTTTGTGGTGGAAGGGTTGTGTATAAAGGTTTGGCACTAAAAGGGTTCATACCAAATACTTGATTAGTGCTTTTATCCAAACTATTTGAATTACAAAACTCTTTCTTGATAAAAGTCAAGTTCAGTGGCTCATCTGAGGTTTCAGATGATGAAGAAACACTGTTGTGGTCTACATTTACACTACTGGATTTTGTTTTGTTCTTTGTGGCTATAATACTTTTGGGTTCCTTCATTTGTTTTGGTAAAGACAAGTCCAAAGGCTCAGCCTGAAGCTCCTCAGAGGAGAAACTGTTTGGAGTGTAAGAACTGCTATGGGAGTTTTTAGAAGATGTGGAAGAAAGATTTAATGGAGAAGGAGTGTTACTCCTGGAGTGGTCCAATTTGTCGACTGGTTTCATACTGGTAAAGTGAGTAGGTTTTGTTAGCCTGAGAGGAGTATCACAGTTAGTAACACTGTTATGAAGTTCAGCTATAGATGGCGATGTTATAGAGTCCACAGGCTTTACAGGGGATCTGGCTGACAAAGAGTCTTTAGTGGGAGTGTTGTTGGTGGCAGCCAGCACCACCTTTGCACTTCCCCTTTCCAGCGATGGTGACCTGGAACTTGCGTACTGGTAGACTTTTCTTTGTTCAAACCATTCCTTCACAAATTCCTGAGGAAGGCCAACAGCAATGGAAATTTTCAGTAGTTCATCAGAGTTGGGTTCCATATTCATAGCATAATACGCTTTAAGTACAGACATATGGTCCTTGTATGGATTGATGGGGCTAGTCATTCCTTTCTCAGAAAGTACTGATGACAGGAGGAGGGCTTGCTTATCTACAAACACTCCTGGTTTGCTAGGAGCCATGTTTTCATGAGGTTGGAGGACTGCCTTGATTTCTTCATTCATTTTACATAGGTAACGTTCATGCTGGTGCAGGGGAATGGGACCAGGAAAGCTTTCTTTACAGAACTGACATGAAAAAGGAGTGGGTATATTATTGTTGTCTATCATTTTATCTTCGGTTACCAGATCTATTAGGGTACGCAGCTTTTCTTTCTTAATATTGTTGAGCTGCCTCCTCGAGTCTGTAGTTAAGCTCTGGAGACAAGCTTTGGCTTCGTTGACCTTTTCTAAAGTGTAGTCAATAATACTTTTAGTGGCACCATTATGACTGACTACTGGAAGACTCACAGGTGGAATACCAGGAGAAGTAACACCTTGTTCCTCTGGCTGAGAACATGGGTCCTTCATGTGATAACCCTTCAGCTTGGAGATCTCTTCAGCGCTACAGTCCATTTTCTGCCTGGAAACAGTATTGTCCACAATCTGTAGGACTTTCTGCACCTCACTTAAATTACTGCCCATGGCTGGGAATCCAAGTAAAGATGCTTCCATCCCTACCCCTAAGTGCTGCATTGGACTTTGTGTAGAAGCATGAACTCCTAGTGGACTGGTGGCACCAAGTCTACCATTCATGAAAGGACTAGCACCGGTGAACCCATGAGTTGCCATCAGAACTTTGTATTCATTGAAATCTAGTGGTTCCGTTTTGATTTTCAGTAAGCCTGACTGCTCAGACATACTAAGTGGTTTTCCGTTCTCCAGCTTATTTCTCAATTGTGTAATGGCTGAATTAGTAGGCGAAGAAGATACAGAATTAGGAGAAGAACCTGCCTTGATATTGTTTCTCATTCGTCCGTTTACAGAGATTAAGCCAATACATTTCTTGCTGCTGATGTGTGAACTGTATGAGCCAGAATGGGAGAAACGCTTCTTGCAATTTGGACACTCGTATGGTTTTTCACCTGCAATGAATTTTTAAAAAATAATTCTTTAGATTATATAGTGTACCAGCTAACCACACCATGCCTTCAAATTTTATTCCTTTCTCCTTGCTGCATTTCTGTCTACTTCACAGACAGCTTCAGGGTATTTTTTTAATTTCTGCAACTGGTAACAATTCTACCTAGAACTTTTCCCAATTAGTAGCATCCAAGTTCCTATCAATTCTGTGACACTCCTGGCTTACATTATGTAGAAAGCAATATGTACATGACTGTATGCCATTAAAAGCCATGGGTGAGGAGATGGAGATGGAGCATTATATAAAATAGTTAGGATGAAAACCTGTGTTCTACAAAGTAGTAATTGTAATGTCTCAGTAGGCAATAGAAAAATAAATGTGCCATATCTTTCAACAAGGAAAGAGTCAACATGTAGTTATGATAACTTCTTTTTGCAGCAAACTCTCGGCAACATTAGCACAACCCCCAGGAGGACAGGTGGCATGGTCAATACTCCAAAAATCACTTATTCAATGCAAGTGACTAGGCTTATGACTGTTAACAGTACCCAGTGAAACATAAGTAGTGCTATAAACACAATGCCTTGTACTCTACCACTCCACCAATCAAAAGTATGAAGCCTTCCTCCAGCGTAAGGAGGCTTCCTCGGATAGAAGTGGCTCTTCTGCTGGAGAAAGAGCCACTTCTATCAGAGGCAGCCTCCTTACACTGGAGGAAGGCTCCTTAGACTTTGCTGAACACAGTGGTACAATATGAAAGCCTTTAGCTCTCCTAATTTTTCCTTGCCCAATTTAAATCATAAACCAAGGGGGAATTTGCCATCATATTCACTTATTTCTACAGTTCCAAATGGCCCATAAGAGCCATAAACAGATAATGCAGGCCAAGCTTCAAGGGAAGAGGCAAAAAGATGAACAGGGCACTAAACACTGACTGCTCTTTCTTCATCTACATTCAGAAGGCTTAATCATTCTGAGTTTTCTTAATCATGATTCATTTTTACAAGATGTTACTCATAGCCATGAGAAATAGTGTGGCTCTCTCCTATCTGTTGATCTGTTTAGCAGACATTTGGTCAGGCCCGTAGCCAGGAATTTCTAAGTCGGGGGCATTTTAATTCCTCGGGGGGCACTGGGGCACTGGCTAATTTGATTAAAAGTAATTAAATTACCAGCTTCTTGATGCTCGGGTATGGCGGCAGCACTCTCCACCTGGCCTTCAGCTCTGCCTGCCTTGAGCTTTGGCATCTTGTGCCT
>NW_015174847.1:1030642-1058142 GCF_001447785.1 Gekko japonicus
TCCCAGGGAAAACCAGAGAGTTTTCCCTTGGATGACCGTGGCCCCGCCCCCAGCGTGCCTGGCGTGGTCGCGTCACTTCCGGGTGATGTGCACGTCAGGGTGGGGTTCCCACCCAGACCCGATCCGCCAGCGGCGGGAAACAGGCCTCTGGGGCGGGGGTTTCCCCGCCCCCTGGGGGGACTTGGGAAGCCTACCCACTGTAGCTACAGGCCTGCATTTTGTGCAACAAGCTCTCCCCTAGCACAAGGAGTGGTTTTGCCAGACTCCTCTTCTTCACTGCAGCCCCTTTCCACCCCAGTGCCACATGGGATTTTGTCCAGGAGGCTGCCCAACCTCAGCCTCAGCTTTTCAGGGGTCACTATGAGCTGCTGGGAAAAGGGAAAGGCTGGGGAAGCCATCTAGGAAAACTGGTTCTTGCACTGATAGTTTGTAGGGGCCATCCTATGGTGTTTATTGTACTGTGCAAGGTAACTATAAGGCCTTCAGGAGAGCAAATTCTATGCAAGACACCCAGTTCTGGACACAGGTAGGTGTATGGCATACACATTGCGCTAACAGTCATAAAAAGTTGGGGTTTTTTTGTTTTGTTTTGTTTTTAAAGAATTCACTAGAGAATAATTTTTAGCTTCTGTTCCTAAGCAGTCAGGCCCTTGCTCTTAGTAATGGTCTAACTTGGTACAGGCAGCTTCATATGGTTGTAATCTAATCCCTGCAGTTTGCTTTTGCTCCTAGCCGTTTTGCAGAACTGTGCTACCAAGTGTTTGGTTATTCTTTAAAGCTTCTCAAAGTCAAATTCCTCGTAGCGAAGATAAGCAAAACAAAGGGACACAATCTAGGCAGAGTTGGGTACTTCTAAGCCCCACTGACTTCAGTGGGAGCCTTTTGCACATACTTGTATTTCTCACATTAGACTCAGTGGGACTTCACAGTGCTTAACATTGGCTGGATTTAGGGTTGCCAACCTCCAGGTGGTAGTTGGAGATCTTCTGGGATTAGAACTGATTTCCAGGTGACAGAGATCAGTTCACCTGGAGAAAATGGCCATGTTGGAAGGTGGACTCTATGGCATTATGCCCCACTGAAGTCCCACCCCAAACCCTGACCTCCTCAGGCTCCACCACCAAAATCTCCAGTTATTTCCCAGCCCAGAGCTGGCAACCCTAGCTGGATTGTATCTAAGATTTGCAAGTACTGAGCTGCATTTGCAAGAAGAGATCAAGTGCCTGCGGACTAATTAATATAATTGGAATAAAATATAAGCCAAATATGCTCTATGAATTTAGGAGAACTTATACACATGGCAAAGATTTAAACCCTCCTTTTCTAGCTTTCAAATATGGCAATATGAAGTCTCTTGCTATTTTAAAATAGGAATATCAAAACCAAGAACATCTAAGAGCCTCCTCTTTAAAAATAATGTATAAATGGGTCCAAGTATTATCATTATTGGACTTACAGAAAAAAACTTCACCAAATGCTGAGGACCTCTAGGTTAAAGGGAGAAAACTAAATAGCATTTGGATTTTCAGAGGTTGGCAAGATGTCGCCATACATGAGATGTTGCTTATAGGGTGAGATGTCATTTATATGCTAAGAAGCCACCGTATATCCCACTGTCACGTGTTCTGTTCCAGAGACCCACAGGTACTCTGATATCCATCTGGGGTTTTTTTATGCACACAGAGTAGGCCTATTTATTTCAATGGAGAGGACGAATTATGCACATAAAGGAACATACGTGCACAGTGGCAGCTGGGGAGGCAGCTCACCAATAGGAACTACCTGTTGCTACTGTGGGATGACCGAGTGGGGCTGGGAATTCCTACTCTAACCCGAGGACACCAGGAGAAAGTGGTGGAGAGGCCTCCATCAGTATCTTGCAACTTTGCAGCCTTCCTCACTGATGTCAGCAGTCCATACCCACAACTACATATGTGCACAGTGCTGACCACTGCCTCTCTCCAGTGCTCACGCAGAGGGCAGAAATTCCCCTCCACTTTGTGTCACCCAGAGTAGCAGTCGGCAATCTCCACTGGCAAACCACCTCAATGGTTATGTTTGTGTGTGCAGCTCAGCTGCACCTATGAAATAATAGTCCACTTAACACATTATGCACCATTGAACTGGGGTTTGCTGTTGAGTATGGACTCATTGGGCAACTGCAGACAATTCTACATCCCTGCAATGTATACCTGGACGACAGAAGTGTTTGCTGCATTTGTATTTAACACGTACATAGAAATCATTTCACAGATACATCTGAAGAAGTGTAATGTGTTAAGAAGTTCTAGGTTGGGAAGCTCACTGGGTGGCCTTAGCCAGGTCAGTATTGCTCAGCCTAACTTCCTGCACAGGGTTGTTGTGAGACGAAAGAGCTGTTCTGAGCTCTTTAGAACAAGGGTGGCATAAAATGTTATAAAGCAGCCATTCCAGGCAAGGGGGCTTGACATGCGTTTTGGAGCTCCTGCACCATTCGGCTGGATGGAAAGTAGTCTGGTTCATCTTCTTGCATTTTAAAAAATAGAAGTATCAAAAACAGGAGCATCTAAGAGCCAAATGAACAAGAATCTCTGAATTCCTCTGAGTCGAAATAGCTTCAGGAAGCAATTAGAGTTTAATTAATTAATTAATTAATTAGGTAATAGGTTCTGCTGTTTCAAAAATCTTCCATGGAGTGTGTGTGTGTGTGTTTTAACTGCATGGAAAAATATGAGGATGAGTCAGATATAATTTATTTAAGTACTCTGGTTGATCTAAAAAACAAAACTGTGTAAATTTTAAGCAATCATTTTTTTTCTTAAATCGCAGCTAATTAAACACAATGCAAATGAGAACCCTGGCACCCCAGCAACTCACCACTGTGGATTCGCAGGTGTTCCTTCAGATGGTGTTTGTATTTGAAGGCCTTGCCACACTCTGTGCACTTGAACTTACGATTGCCTGCTCCTTGGGTCAGCATTTGGTGCTGGGAGAGCAAAGACACCAGCATGAATCTTATGCAAATACACACAGAAACACATATATGTAAAAAGAGATTGTTTATTTACTTATCCGTTAAGACTAAAAGATCTGTGCGTACATTCATTTGCTTCATCAGTGCTACTATGAAAATCAAAATATTGGCAGTAAACTTGAAGCAAATCTGTATGCACTTTCGACATTTGTTTTGGAATTATTTCCTAAGTCTTTCATCAGCAGGGCAATATATTAAGGCACGAAGTGTTGGGAGGAATGGATTTGTTAATTTTTCAAAGAAATTGAGATTTGTAGTGTTTCCGGCATATGCAGAAGTGCCTTCAGACAGGCAGTTTTTAAAACATTCCATTTATTGTCCATCTGAGCCTTTTAGTGCTGGGATAGATAAACAAGATTCATTTGTGTTATCAAATGCAAGAGCAAAAATGCAGCATGAGGCTGTAGCTGCTGGGAAATCCTGATCAGAGAACTGAACTGTTTCTTTTTTTCCCCTCTCCTTTGGAGCGATGCTAAGGAGGGGGGGGGGGCAAAACAAGAGAAAAGTTGGCAGAAAGGACAACTTAAAAAGCAGAATAAAGATAGAATCAAACACAGCTTGACCTTTCTGCACAAGTGAGAAAAGTGCTACGACTTTGAATTCTAAGTGGGGGTGGGGGGGGGCAAGCCACAGTCATCTAGTCTGGATGTTCAAGGTAGGAGGTCAGCTCCCCCCCCCTTTCTTCCTAAGCAGCAATGACACAAAAGCCTATTGCAGAAAAGACAGCACAGAAACGGTATGACAACTGCTAGGGTGTGCTGAATCTTCCCACATTCCTAGTGAGACAGATGGTGTTACATGGGACACAGGGAGGGTTGTTCAAACAGCAGCAACCTTCAAAGATCAAGCAGAGCCCAGCCCGCCAAGCGCCATTGAGGGACCAGCGCTCATATGTTGCTGAGTTGCATAAACAAACAGCAACAGCTGCTTTGTCTCCCCCCACAGCCCTCAGAGGACTACTATAAACTTTAGTTGTGCCACTGTTAATATGATACAATCATTTTAATTTACTAATTGTAAATGCCACGAGCAAATGAGGGGACTTTTCAACACCAAAGCTACCATTCGTAATGCGCCAACACAATCACACTCTTGCATGTGAAATTTAAGGCAGTTACGCTGGATAAATATCCAGCTATTTCTCTCCCTCCACCCCCCACCCCGTGTTTTGATAGTAAGAAGTAGTTGAGGGAGGGCAGACTGTGTCTCATTTTGTCGGGGGGGGGGAATTATTTCAGATTAATAATTTGCTCTATTCCTTAAAAATGAAATGTTATGCTAAACCTTTTAAGAATCATATTTTATGAATAACAGAGATTAAATGAGAGAGACTGAGCTAATTACCAAATTGCTTGATTAGAAGGTGTGCCTGATACATTTTTGTCTAATTAAACATGTCATTTACAGAAAAACAAAATATGTAAAGCTAAACCAATATGAGCATTTTGTTCTTCAGGAAACAGAAAATGCTGTCATTCCAGTGCAATTGGACACAATACATGTATCTAAGTTTAAGACTTGTGACTACAGCTTCTCTTGCAATACACAAATGCAAGTTTTAAGGACCCATTCTCCAGAGAACACAAAAATATATTTTTACCATTTCAAGAATTTTCAAATATAGTGCTTAGTTTTGAAACAGAAGAAAGTCTATCCATATAATTAAATAAGATATTCAGTTAAACCTAACATATCTCTGATCAAGGAATCAATGTCATGGGATGTATAAACTGTAGCAATGGTGAGTTCCTTATGTGGCTACATGTTATTAAAACTGTCATGAGGCATGTGACATATGTGCATTTTGAAATAAGATCTAGTAAAAATGTTAACTTAGAAACTCAATGAAAAATATACACAAGGCTCAGTGAAGAGTAATGAATGTGAGAAAAAAGATTAACAGATCTTTGAGATGTCTTTGAGATCCTATTTGGAAAAAATGCCAAGCAAAACTAGGTGAAAAATGGAATTAAAATTGCTGGGATGTTTAATAATGTATAATTAAAATGCCACAATTTCATTCACATTTTGAGGAACATAAAAAAACGAAACTAAAGTTAAAGTGCAAATAAAATTTCTAAATTAGAAATTAACACAGTCATTCGATCGTGAACATAAGACTATTAAATCATATTAGAAGAGACCATCAAAAAATCATTTAGACCTCAATTAAAGCTATTACCATTAAAAGATCTGCATCTTCAAAATGCCATGAAAAATTAATAATGATTGCCAATCAAAGCAATATCATTTCTCTAAGGGGTTATTATAGAAAGAAATCACTTAAAACAAGTCCCCCACACACACCTGATCTGTCCCCGGCTTGTGCGTCACCATATGCCGCTCGAGCTGGGTCCGGTAAGCAAACGTGTAGTTACACAGAGGGCAAGGAAAGTTCTCCTCGTTCTTCTCATGGCGGTACTTGATGTGCTCCTTCAGAGAGGTCAAACGCTTGTAGCCCCGATCGCAGTAGGGACAGGTCAGCAGTTGGGCAAAAGCATCTGGAGTTCCAGGTGGAAGGTCTGCAGCCGAGAGACAGAAGAGAATAAAGCAGGCCAAAAGGTCAGTAAATCAATGGCAGCTAATGGGCTTATTGCCTGGGATGGATTGACAAGAATCATTGCAATCTGCCTTCACCGGACTGCCATGATTTTTTTTTTATCCAGCCTGGAAGTCACATCAATGATTTTTATACACTTAGGAAAAAAATCATGTTACAATCATTACAAAATACATTCAGAAATCTCTAGCCTATTGTTAGCTAATTTTTGGTCTTATTTATTGAGGCTATATACTTAATTACCAGTTGGTTGCCTCAATACACAACACTATCTATTTCATCCTCTTGGACTTTTCCCCCCTTTCAATTACTTATTAAGAAGCAACAGACTTTACAGATTCAGCCAGTAGTCCTTCGTTTGTGCCATACGGAGCCAATCATCCCGAAACGAAAATCAGATCAACAAACCCACCCCTTGAAAATATAATCCTTAGCTCTCACTGTTATTTTTTTCACCTACAAAACTGTCTGAATCTGCTGACTAAAAAAGAAATCACAATACGCTGAAATGACAGTCCCAGTCTTTCCTCATGAAATTCCATGCTTCTGCAGCTGTTCTTCAATTTTAAGGTAAACAGCCAGGCATGTAGTACATTTATAATTGAACAGCTGCAAGAGGTCAGGAGAGTGGCTGAAAATGAATTCCATCCTCACCGTTTTCTTCTTGCCCATTGGCCTCTGGAGTGCCAAGGCGAGACAGTTCCTCAGGGGCTTCTGGGTAAATAATGGCTGTATCACTGCGCCGTAGGTACTCTGCTATACTGACTGAGTGTCCATCTCCTTCCTCCAGCTTTCTCTTGGTAAAATATTCTTCAAAATCCGATGTGCAATTTGCATTCTTAACTGAAATAGAAGGGAGGGGGAAAGAAGGAGAATAAATGGTTTGGGGCATGCATTTTCTGCATGATTTATATGCTTATTTCCCAAAAACAAAACAAAACGAAAATGCTCTCACTTGTACTGGAGCTACAAGTCTATCTTTTGAGTATGAGCCTGAAGCCTCCTTTCTCTTTCTTCTAGGACAATCACTGAGAGCGCTGTGATTTTAGAGAAAGTAGATCAGGCAAATCCCTGATGATGCCCCTCATCAATAAAGAATGGCAGGATCAATCTTGGGGTCCAACCCTGCACATGCTCCTCTTTTGTTGCAATAAACAAACAAAAAGTAAGCTTGTGTACCCTATCCATGTGTGGTGTCAGAATGTCTAGTATTATAGGCTTCTATATGATTTTGAAGACCTGCACAACTTTATGATAGTTTACAAAGATTATTTCTGAGAAACAGTCTTCAGGGTGCAGTTCTGCTCTCTGTCTTTAGCAACTCTATGTCACCTCAACCATAAAGATTAATGAGATACCCTGGGTTTGGATTTTACAAAATTCTATGGGTTGAATTTGGGCCTATAAAAATCCTTACCAGGTGGGATTTTCAATATCCTAAAGAGCTAACCTCTGGACTGTATAGCAGATTCTATCTCGCCTTGCCAGAAGACCAGGGCTTTTTTTGTAGAAAAAGTCCAGCAGGAACGCATTAGCATAATAGGCCACACCCAGCAGCAGAAATTCATTAGCATATTAGGCCATGCCCCCTGACTGCACCACTCATTAGCATATTAGGCCGCATTCCCATGTTACCAGAAGTGTGGTCATCCAGCCACACCCACCTTTTGCTTCTTATTCTGTTTACCTTGTTTGTTGTCAAAACTCAGGGCCTTTTTTTGTAGCAGGAACTCCTTTGCATGCTAGGCCACACACCCCTAATGTAGCCAATCCTAATGAGTTCCTGCTGTTGGGTGTGGCCTATTATGCTAATGCGTTCCTGCTGGGTGTAGCCAACTTGGGAGCCAGTCGGAACTCCGTTCCTGTGCGTTCCTGCCCAAAAATAGCCCTGCAGAAGACTGTTGGTCACTTGCCTGCAATTCTCTCATGTCTGCTATGAAAGAGAACCACTCCTCAGTAATGGTTGAGAAAACTTAGAGAAATCAGACCTGAGGAAAAATAAGGGGAGATAAGGTACACCTGCAGTGGGGACATATCATCTTCGTTTTCAAGTAGGTATAATTCTGGCCTAATTAGGATTCTGGCCCTAGGTTGGTCCAAGAACTAAACAACTGCTTTCCTATTGCCCTTATTTGTTCTTTTAAAGAGCAGTGCCTTATTCCCCCCTCCCCCCAAAGAAGGTATGTTACTTAAATATTTATGTGATGCCTGGAATAATTTTACACAGAGAACCACCTATTTCTACAGCACAACAATGTGAGGTAGTGCCTGAAACTATTTTTACAGTCTTTACTGAAGTTTTCTTTTCCCTCCCATTAAAACATAAACTTAGTATATTTTAATTGCTCATGCAATGCCCATGAAAAATAATGTGCTCTGGACCACAAAACATCCTCTTGCTAAAATTAATCATTTCCCCGCCTGCTTTTTGAAACATTACATACAGGAACAATTTGGTATACCCTAGGATGTTACAGAAAATTATTAATCCAACTGTATAGAAGACCCAGAATTCAATCCTTTGCCTAGTTATGCATGTTGAAGACCACTGTAATCAAATGGGATGTGTGTAAATGAGAGAGGAATTACAGCATCAGAAAACACAGTGTTAGGGGTTTTTTGCTTTCTTTTAAGTTACAACAAATACCTTTTCAAGACAGACTTGTATTAGCGGTTACTTTTTATTCTTTGGGCTTATTAAGGTTTTGCTTCATTTATTTGGTTAGAACAGATGATAAACTGAGAATCACAATGCTTAAAATATTTTCTCTCTCATAAGGCAACCATAACAGAGATGAGCTCGATTCTGCTCTTTCTTACAATAGCGTAAATCAGCAGTATCTACCTTAAAATCAATGGGGCTGGATTGATAATTAGAGAATGACAGGAGCACTAGATTTACATCACTGTAACTTAGACTGTGGGAGGAAACCAACACACAAGGTTACTGAAATATTTAGCATCCTTGCCTCAAGGCAACAGATAACGGAGAAAATCCATTATAGTGCCATGAGTGGTCAATGGTATTAGGTTAAAATCAACTAACACCACTATTTGCTGAAGACTAACATTTTATTCTATTGCATCTATCAAAAGTGGATTATGGCAAAAACTGTTTTGCAAAAGAATCTAAAAGGATACATCCACTTCTACAATATTAAAAAAAAACCAATCCAGTAAAAACTTAGAGCTGCAACTACTAAATCCCAGGAGATGCCTTAATATCATTTACAGAAGGAAGCAATTCTGGCAATAGCCTCATGGATGTTGTTAATAAAAATGTTTCAGTTCCTGTCAATATGCCGCAGCTTTCTTCAATGTACAACCCGCTGAGTTCAAGCTAAACACACATACAACAATATCTCAGATAAAGGCCATGATTAATATGGATGAATTTGATAAGATAAGATAAAATAAAGACTGACACAAGAAATGTATTGAGTAACAACAGAGGAAACAGAAATCCTAAGCATGCTTCAAATGGTTTATCAATCTAGAAAACAAATTTAGGAATGCCATGGGGGGGGGGATTATTGTCTGAGACATTATTTGAAGAAAGATGTATGCCCCGACCTAATCACAATTGAAACAGTCATCAATTCATATCTGGTGGTAGCAAATTTCAAAGTATTTAAGATTCTAAAAGAACCCTTGAACTTATGCTACTATTTATTGGAAGACATGAAAGTTGCTTATTAGACCTTCATTTTGGGGGAGACCACCATTTCAGATGTTAACCACTATCCAAATAACCTTGCAACTACTACTACCATGGCTACTACTCATAATGGCTAAATATTCATGAGCAGTCCTCTGAATACCAGTGCTAAAAAGACAACATCATGGGAAAGCCTTCGGCTCTATGCCCTGTTTGTTTGTCCCAAGAAATGAAGAATTGCAGAGAAACAATATCATATATAAATACAAAATACTTAAATTATAGTGTAAAAAGACTCTGAAACTTATTTCTGACTTTAAGGGATCACTTTTTTTGTGGGGGGTATAAAAGCAACTCATATATGCTTCAGTTCTCTGTTTGTTTGGCTGTCCAGGGCAACTGGTTAGCCACTGTGTGGAAACAGCATGCTGGACTACAAGGACCACTGGTCTGATGCAGCAGGCTCTACTTGTGTTCTTATGCAACTAGTTGCACACAAGCAGGGGAACTTTAGATGTATCTCTTGAACAGCAGGGCAAATCACTTCTGAAACAGAGGCAAGTTTCAAAAACAATTACAATATACCACTGGCTATGCAGCCAACTGTTCAAAGGGAGGAAGTTTAAAAATTCTACTTATGTGTGTGCATGTACTAGCCTTTTATGTTTTTCTTATAACTTTTGCTTTCACACAAGCAACATCAGTTGTGGCTTTCCCCAGGAGAAGAGTAGCTTCTCACAGGAAGAAAAGACAGGGTGGTGAGTGGTAGAGTTTGTGCTGCATTTTACAGAGACCGCTTTATAAACACCTACCACCTGTTCACCAACTTGGCCTGATTTCTGGACATGATGCCAAATCTGGCATGCCATGCCAGTCTTCTCATTAGAAGGTCTGCTCAATTGCATTTTCTTTCACTTGCTGATTTTTTCTTTCTTTCTTCAGGCTTGTTCACATATGGTTTCAGATCTAATACCCATTGTTCCCGTTAATTTCATTGAACATGCATTTATTATTTATTTATTTAAAACATTTCTATGCTGCCTTTTCACCCAAATAGGGTCTCCAAGGAAGGCAAACCTCAATAAAACATTTCAACGTATAAATAAAGTATAAATAAAATAATTCAATAAAAACATACATAGCACACAAACACACATAACACCACAACCAGGGAGGAGGGCCAGTAACAGTTATTGGAGGTATGCCAAACAAAACAAAAAAAAGGTCTTCATTCACTGGCAGAACACAAAGATCGAGGGAGACAGATGAATCTTCCCAGGGAGGGAGTTCCTAACTTTTGGCATCATGACCAAGAAAGCTTCTTCTTGGGTTGCCCCAACATCTAGCCTCAGAGGGTGGGAGCACCTGAAGCAGGGCCTCCAAAGGCAACTTCAGTGAACAGGTAGGTTCATATGGGAGAAGGCAGTCTTTAAGATATGATGGGCCCAAACCATATAGGGCTTTAAATTGAATGGGAGCCAGTGTAGATGGAACAAGGCTGGAGTGATGCGGTTCCTACAACGAACTCCAGGTAACATTCTGCCCACAGTATTCTATACCAACTGTAGTTTCTGTAGACAGCCTTCAAGGGTAGCTCCCTCCATAGAAAACGCCGCAGTAATCTAATCAAGATATTAGATTGCCACCACAGTGGCAAGATGGTTCCTGCTCAGGAAGGGCCACAGCGGATCAGCAGAACCTGTGGAAAGGCACCCCTGGACAGTTACCACCAGTTTATCCAACAGGATGCCTGGGTCCAGCAGCACCCCCAAACTACAAACCAGGAGAAACCCTATTTCCTGGGTCAAATCTTTCCCCCATGTGTAGCTCCTCTATTTTGTTGGGATATATGTGATTTTTACACCAGCTGAATAATGCACTATCCATTTTCAATGCACTTTTGCAACTGGATTTTACCCTGTGAAACTGCAAAATCCACTTGGAAATGATTGCTAAAGTACACTGAAAATGGATTGAAAAGGCATTATTCAGCATTATTAAGGGCGGGAAGGTGCTGGCTGGATATTAGGAAAATTTTTTTTACAGTAAGCTTTTTTAACAGTAAAAGTTGTTTAATAGTGAAATCAGCTGCCTAGGGTGGTGGTGAGCTCCCCCTCACTGGCAGTCTTTAAGCAGCAGCTGGGCAAACACCTTTCAGGGATGCTCTAGGCCAGTGGTGGCGAAACCTATGGCACGGGTGCCAGAGGTGGCACTCTGAGCCCTCTCCGCGGGCACGCATGCCATCGTCCCAGCCAGGCCCAGACCATCATTAAAATATCGAATTCTCTGCCAAATAATTTTAAGCAAATGAAAGCATTTGGGATTGCTTTCCTTACTTTGTTTGGATCATCTTAAGTTAATGTATGAGTTGTTTTTTCTAAAGTTAAACCTCAGTATTCAGGTTAAATTGCCGTGTTGGCACTTTGTGATACTTAAGTGGGTTTTGGGTCGCAGTTTGGGCACTCGGTCTCTAAAAGGTTTGCCACCACTGCTCTAGGCTGATCCTGCATTGAGCAGGGGGTTGGACTAGATGGCCTGTATGGCCCCTCCTAACTCTATCACTCTATGTGTAAAAGCACCCTTAGTGTCAGTTTGTTATCCCCCTCACCCATTCCAAAAGTGCCTTCAGGCATCTGTTCACAGTTTCCACAGTCTTCCTGGGATCTGCTGGAAGCATGAGATAGAGATGAGTGTCACCAGTTCAGTTTGACCACTCCCAGCAGCTTTACTTAGATGTTGATTCGGATTCGGGCGAATCGGGCAGAATCAATTTCGGCCGGCATAAAGACTCCTGCATGTCAATCTCGGCAGTACCAGCTGATTCAGGAGTCTTTCGGCCAGCCGAATGTCAGGGCAGGAGGGGAGGGGGGTTGAGGGAGAAGCTCCAAACTCGCAGGTTAGCTGCTGGAGCCTCTCCCCAAGATACCAACCATGTTTCAAGAACATTGGACCAGAGGGTCCAATTCTACGGGCCCTCAAACAGGTTGCCCCTATCCCCTCCATTGTTCTCTATGGTGGGGAAAAAGTTACTTTTTCAGCAGCAAGCCGATTCAGATCAGAGAATCTGAATCGGCCTGCAGCAGCCCGAAAGGGGTTCGAATGGGCCATTTTTGGGGATGCATTTGGTTCGAACTAACCGAATGCACATCCCTAGCTGGAACCTAGAGAAACTCTGTAGGCCAGAGGCCAAGGGGCAGACCAGCAGTCGCAGGATACCACACTCTGAAACCTATCTTTGAAGAAGAATCAAAACCACTGCAGTACAATGCCTCCCAGTCCCAATCCTAACAGGTAGTTCAGAAGGATATTGTGATAGATGGTATCAAAAGCCACTGAAAGGTTCAGAAGAATTAACAGGGTTGCACTCCCTCTGTCCACCTCCTGGTGCAGTTCATCCACCAGGGCTGACCAAGCCGATTTAAGTCCCATAAATCATGCCTTGAATCATACTGGAATGGATCCATACAATCCACTTCATAAAGTTGCCCAGCTACCACTTGTTCAATCACCTTTCTCAAGAACTGGTACATTTGAGACTGGGTGGTAGTTATTCAACTCTCCTGGATCCAGGGCAGATTTTTTCAGAAGTGGACACACCCTCTCTCAGGAAGGCATTTACTGTCTCCCAGACCCTGTCTACCAGCCTCCTGCCCAGCAGATTTAAGTAATCAGGAGCTGCAAGGATTATACAAGCCGATGGTAGGTCTCAAACTTCAAGGAACCCTGATCACATCCTCAGACTGGACAAGCTAAAAAGTATACAACACAACTGAACAAATTGGCACAGTGGAACCATTAAATCCTGTCACTATTAATGTAGAGTTCAAGTCGAAGTGGATGCAAGAGATTTTATCTGCAAAGTGCATAGAAAAAATATTCCAATGGGCTGCAGAGCAGTCCACCTCCTTCTTTAGGCTTCTGACCACCTGGAAAAGTTCCACTGTATGCCTCCCACCCATACTCCAGTTATTGTCAGCCATGCAACAAAGTAATAGCCTGTTGAAATGAATGAATGAATGCCATGACCTGGATAGCTCAGGCATTCCCAATCTCGTCTGATTTCGGAAGCTAAGCAGGGTCGATTCCGGCGAGTACTTGGATGGGAGACCACCTTGAAATACCAAAGGCAGGAGCAGGATTTATTCAGTCTACTTTCTGAATACCCTCCAGGCCCCCAGTAGGGATCAGTCACCAGAGGTTGCCATGACTTCCAAGTGAACACGCACTCACATGTACGCATACACACATGCACATATGAAAAATACAAAAAAAAAACCACCAAAAGAGAAAAGAAATGAATGAATGAATGACAGAGTATTCAGTATGTTGAAATTTGCAAGACTGTGAATATTAAATAGTTCTCTGCCCAAACACTGACACATGGCTAGCCCTTTTCATCACTTCAAATCATGTTTTTTTAAGGGTCAACATATTGTTAAGAAAGGAGGAACTATGAAGTACTAAGTTATTGACCCAAGTACAGGACAAATATCATGGATGAGTTCTTTCTAAATTATAATGCAGATTTCCAGGTGGACAGTGGGAAGGTAGGGGTAGGGATGGGCACAAACCACGAAAATGTGGTTTGTTTCGGTTTATGGTTCATGGCGTGCTCAGTTTGTGAACCACAAACTGCCACCCAGCATGCTAGACACACTCAACTCATGAGGGATCTCTGGTGGACTCTTCTCTACCTGCTCTCTGAGTTTGGTAAGGATTGGATTTATGGGGTCCAAGTTAAGCCTTCCCGAAAGAAGGTGCCCCCAGGAAAGGTACTGGTTCAGGAGGTTCAAGTGTGTATAGAAATGGACCTTGTGCAAGCTAGAGACATCAAACTCACTGGGAACCTCCCCCCGGTGCTGTTCTGCATGCCCTCCAAGTTATGTACAGATTGGACTTTAGGGGTCCAAGTTATGCCCCCCCAAAGATGCCCCCAGGAAAGTGCTTTTGGGGGAAATGTCAAGTGCAGGTTCAAAAGTGTATAGAATGGACCCCTTGCAAGCTACACACACCAAATGCACAGGAAACCTCACCACAATCTCTCCAAGTTGGGGGTGGATTACATTTCTGGGGTCCCAGTTATGGAACCCCCCTCAAAGGTCTCCCCAGTGCTCTCTCTGGAAAAGGCAGCTGCAGTGACAGGAGTCTATGGAATGGCTCAAACCAGTGACACAAACTAACAGGGAAACTTCATCTGGGCATACCCCCCCCCATCCAGATACTGGAAGCAAGGCAAGCATACCCCCTATGATCACAGCCCCCCCAAGTCTCCAAAGGCAGGTTCTGAAGGGCAGAAAGGCAGACATCCCCAGAATTTTGATAGGGGCTTTCCATAGCTTGGCAGGCACACTAGCCACACAACACAAGCTAGGGAAGCATGCCCACAACTCGAACAGCCCACCCCCTAGCTGAAACACACAGGTCCAGAGCACACCTTTCAACCAGGGTGTATTCTCCTACATAGCAAAGGAATAGAAACACATGTTGAGCTGGCAGAGTCATCCCCAAGTCTCCAAAGGCAGGTTCTGAAGGACAGAAAGGCAGACATCCCCAGAGTTTTGAAAGGGGCTCCTCAAAGTAACCTCACTGCAGCTTGGCATAGACCCCTGGCAAGCACTGGAACCGAGCGAGGCTTGTCCACAACACTTCCAGGAACCCTGTTCTGTGGAGGATAAATGTGAAGGGAGGTATCCAGTGGGGGAGCTTCAATGAGAAAGGGTTGAGTGTAGGGCCAGCCCACCTGCACCTGGCAGAGATGGCCATCCTCCCACCCGCCTGCCTGCGCCTGATCTCCAATTGGCAAAATTGCCCCTTGAAGATCAGAGAAAGCTCCCCCCGCTAGAAAAACAGAACCCTTTAAATGCTGTTTTGGCCTTATCTCTAAGCAGGGAATCGCAGCTCAGAGATCAGGGAAGGCATACAGCCATCCCACTCCCTCCCCCACTACCTCCTCCCCCTCCCTTGTTGTCCCACACAATTTCCCCATGCCCCACCAACCAAACATTTCTGGCTACGGGGCTGGCTAAGAATGTCTCCCAGGTGGGAGAACACCCACTCACTCTGGATACCAGTGGGAGGGCAGGAGAGGAGACCCCTAGCCATGCAAGAGAGGTTGAGCCAGATGACAACGTTGTGTGACCAGTACTCCAGGGGATCAGCATCAGCATATTCAGGGGACTAGGTGAGGTACTCCCTCACCATCACCTCTGCCAAATTCTCCACCGTTGCACGCCTCGCATCCCCACCGATGCTGACCTCCCAGATCACCACTGGCAACCAGTAATGGGGCTTCTTCCTGGATGGGCTCTTCAGTGCAGAAGTGCTGAGCTGCAGCTCTTCCTCCTCCTCCCCAGCCTCTCCCACCCACTGTTCCCTCTGGCCACATCTGTTGACCTGTAGCCTCTGAACTTCTTTGCAGAGCTCACACTTCCATTGCATGAGCTCTGCATTCTGAAGAGCAATATTGCCTTTTATCCGGGGGCGGGGCAGTCACGGATACAGACCAGCTTGTATTCCCCTTCCTTGTAGAAACGATGCAAGCTGGTAATGATGCCCACCTGCAACCTCTCTGCCAAGGCCCAGCCCTTGAGTCAGGGGGGTGACTTGCCCCAGGCTGGCCATATAGGCACAGAATGTTTGTGGTGTCCTTGAAGGGCTTGAGGACATGCACCATTTATGAGAAGATCAGCCAGTCATTGGAGCTGATGCTGAGCTCCTTTTCCCTGTGCTGGATGGTCATGGAGGAGATGACATCCTGCACTGTGCTCTTCTGCTCCACCAAAAGTGCTATCATTTTTTAAAAGAGTAATCAAAAGTGCTATCGTGGCATAAGTGGAGTTCCAGTAGATGGGTACATCCAGGATGAGCCACTGGTCAGACTCATCCCCCGCGCCCTGCCTCTTGCACAGCACACAGGCAGACTTGATGCTGTACAAGAAGTGGGTGGCCAGGTGCCGACAGGTCTCAAGCAAGGACTGCATCTCGATGGTGGCAGTGTCCCATATGGCCTTGACAGTCCTCCCCAGCCCCAGAGCATCCTTCACCACCAGGTGAAGCATGTGAGCCAGGAAGACAATGCCCTTGAGGCGTGCAATGTTCACTGCTGCCAGCACATCAGTGCTGGTGTCAATGACCATGTAGCCACGGCCAGTGTTGCCACCACCCACCCACTTCCTCAGGCTACTCTGTATCACTGTGGTGATGTTTTGTGCTGTGTGGTCTGCACCCATCCCCTACACATACAGCAGAAACACTCTGTAGCCCAGTAGCAGGACTGTCCCCTGACAGTCTAAACAGAGAGGCTGTCTGGTTGCCACTGGTAGTCGATGAGGAAGAGGTAGCCATGCTGCTGGCTGTTCCAGAGGTCTGCCATGAAGTGCATGGCTCTGCCTTGTGCTCTGGAGACCTGACCCTTGACAATTACCACTGCAGAGTGGTGCATGGCTGGCAAGACTCGTCAGCTCATGGTCCTTCGCAAGGGGGTAGAGTACCAGGGAGCCAGCTGTTGCAGCAGACAGTAAAAGGCAGGTTTCCATGAGGGAAAATGGTTGGTCATCCACAAGAACCATCTCAACGACGAGACGAGTGACTGGTTCCTGGGCCCTCCACATAGTCCTTCTGGATGGCACTGTTGGTGCCCCTGGAGATATAACGTCTTAGAAGGTGGCCTGCCTTGATGTGGGAATCCTTTCTCGGAGGGGCCTCCTGCTCCCCCTCTGCTTCTCCATGCTGAGAGGAAGTGGGCCTATTCTTCCTCCTGTTGGCTGCAGTTTTTTTCCTCCAGCAGCAACATAGTTGGGTGCATGCTTTAAAGGTTCTTGCAGAGGATGGAGGAGGACAAGTGTTGGGGATTTGTGCCCCTCTAGACATGCGTGTGGCACACTTGGCACTCAACCACACAGGGGTCACTGGGGAGGGTGTGGAAATACTTCCAAACTGTGGGCTGGAAATGAGGCCCCAGGATTGGAGAAGGTGAGAGGCAAAGCTGCTTTCTGGCGCTGGTCTGAGAAGGGCCACAGAGGGGTGTACTTGAGGCAGAAGCAGCAACAGAGTTGGAATGTGGAAGGGGAGGACGCTTCCCTCCACCCTCTGAATCACTGCTGTCAGAGTCCTCCTCTCCAAAGCGTGTTAGCAACTCAGGGTAGCATTCTGATACCATAGAGCAGAATGGGAACTGTGTTACTGGCAGCCAGCAGTGCTTGTTAAGATTTGGAGGGCACCTACTGGTGTTTCCAAGGCTGGAGAATTCCATCCCCTCTGTTGCTTTGAAATTTGGTATACATTTTGATTAAGTGGGGACAGTCTGTCTGGAAACGTACATTCGCAAACAGCCAAAACCCACTTGAAAGTTTGTGGAAAGTTCATGCCAGTTGACCTGTCACAAACTTCAGTTCGCAAACCACGAACTGGCCAAGATTCATCATAAACCTTCGTGAGCCAGTTCATGCCCATCCCTAGTAATGGGAAACCCGTTAATTCTGACGGGTAGACTGGTGGGTGCCCATACTGGTTTGAGGGCAATAAAGTGTTTCCATGAATTGAAATCCTTCCACCGATAGAAATGCTCCATTGCATCCAAGCCATAGTCCAGAAACTGGAACTAGCCAAGACTGCAAGACCATTACTTGAGCATTACAGGCTCATATCCCAGCACAAATATTTAGGGACAGGATGCAGAGGATTTTAAAGTGGGTTCTACGAGGACGTATTTGAAACAGGTGATTTTTCTCAGCCTTAGAATATGTCGATCAAAACCTTATCATTGCCCCTTTAGCCAAAATATTTCATTCCCTTTCCCATGGGGACTACCCTACGTCGTTTTGCTGCAAGAATAAATTAATAATATGACAGCAATCATTTCTTGTTTCCTCCCTCCTATGCTTCTGGGTCTAATGTTCTATGTTCAACTTTCCTGAGCTGGGCAACAAATTATTTCAAAAGCTATCTTTGTACAGTAGGCTATAATTGCCTCCTTTGATATTAAATGTCTCTGAGGTTCTAAAACTTGTGGATTATTCATTTTCTGTGTATATTAAAGGAATTCAGGAGCTAAGGCAAATGTTTATACTTAAGTTATAAACCTTAAAACAGTGGGATTTACTGAGAAGCTGACAGATCCTTAACTGAAACAATGTTAGCATTGAGATTGTATATTAAAGATACAACGTGAACTGAATTCAGGTCAGACACTTCAACATTTCTCTTCTGCTACTGAGAAGCATTGGGCTTTCAGCATTGCAAGCAAAAAAGTGCTCTCCTACCCCACGCAAATGGGTCTTCTAGGGAAGGTGAGCTTCCCCTTGTATGCACTTTGTGGGCTTTCTATGTATTTAGCCACATTCACTGATTCCTTGTGAACTTAAATTGCACACAGAAATCGCATTCCCATCTGTGAGTCCAGCTTTTTAGGAAGACGTAAAGTGAGTGACCTCACCAAGGAACTCTTGTTTTAATTAAGGAGTGGGGCAGGGAACCCTTGAAGCCAGAGGTATCATAACTTCATATGAGCATAAACCACACTAAGAAAAGGAGATGTTTAAAAGACAGGCTAAAGAAGCTTGTGAGGCTAGTTATTTCTTGCGGGAACTCTTGCTGTGAGAGGGAGATAGCTCCTAATCGGCAACAAAGCTAATAAAACCACAGCCTTCATTAAGCAGGAAGTGGCTGGCCTCCATTGGCACATACAGATTACAGTGTCAAAACTATCAGTCCTTCCAGCCTGCCAACTTTTACTTCCGTTGTCGTCTCTTCAGAGAACTCTTTCACTGCTTATACCAAAATACATAAAAATACTCTCTGCAAAGTTTATTTGTCTGCTGCCATTATTAATATAAGAGGCAGAGCTTGTTTATTTACATACAGAGCATCTGCTCATCCCTTTCCTAAAACTACGTAGAAAGCCTGAAATAAGCCTCAAAGCTGCAATGCTCTGAACTAGGGCTGGTTTTTTACCTGTGTGAAAGTACATGAAATTAATGACTCAGATCTGGTCTAATTGGCCACTGCTATGAGCCATCAACAGCATTTGGTGGTTGAACTGATGCCTGCGAAACATTCTTGTAGTATCAGCACAGTTTTTGGTGGACAGATGTTTACAACACAACAGCAGTTTTCATACTGGGACTTAATAGGCTCATGAATACCTTCATGAGGTGGAACTACAACTGAAATCAGGTAGAAGCCTTTTTGCTTCTGGTTAGCTGAACTACGGAACTTTGTAATCTGTTGTTATCTACTGTATGTGTACTGGGTATCCATTGATACATACCACTCAGGTGTTTTTTTAAAAAAAATCAGAATATTTGCCCAATTGACAATGCAGACTATGGCAGTATGAAGTATGAAGTTACATGTGCATGAGCCTTGTAAAAATAAACAGAACAAGAATGACACCTATATGCAAAACTACAGCCTAGAGAATCCACACTCTTATACAGAGGCATGTCATTGTCTCACAATGCAATCCTAAACAGAGTTACACTCTTCTAAGCCCACTGAAGTATTTAGAAGGGTTTAATTCTGCTTAGGACAGCACTGGCAGCAGGTATCCAGGCTGTCAGGTAGAGGTTTTTTGTATTACTTACTACGTGGGCCTTTTATCTCAAGATGCTGGGGACTGAACCTGGGACTTTGGCTCTTCCACTGAGCAACATCCCCTTCCCAGATGGTACTTGGTAATTATGTCCACATTTGTAGCACTGAAATATTGTGGCCATCATGTGAGTGCATACCTAATGGACATTGTTTTGACCAACATTCCATTTACCTCGAGGCTAGACTACTGTAACGCTCTCTACATGGGGCTGCCTCTGTTGCAGATTTGGAAGCTGCAACTAGTGCAGAATGCTGTGGCCAGGTTGTTGATGGGTCTTCCTAGACGGGATCACATCTGGCCTGCACTGAAAGCGCTGCACTGGTTGCCAATAGTGTACCAGATTCGCTTCAAAGTGCTGGTTCTCACCTTTAAATCTCTATATGGCCAAAAACCAGCCTACCTAAGGGACCGCCTTTTCCTACATGTTCCCCCAAGGGCACTACGGTCGGGGGACCAAAATCTCCTGGATGTTCCAGGCCCCAAGACCATCAAATTTGCAATGCCCAGGGCTAGGGCATTTTCGATGGCGGCTCCTATCTGGTGGAATGAGCTCCCAGAGGAGATCCGGGCTCTGCGGGACCTTGTACAGTTCCGCAGGGCCTATAAGACAGAGCTCTTCCGCCAGGCTTTCAAATAGGAGCCACCACCACTACTGTTCCATCAATGCCCTATAATCTCTGCACATTTTCACCACTGGTACGGGTACCATCGGAGGGAGCGGGACGTTCTTAGGGGATGACAGGGCAGTGGCTATATGCACTGCTGTCGCTGTGTAGCTATACAATCGAGAACACCATCTTGGTTTTACAACTCGGAAGTGAGTAGGGGAGCACTGAAAATGTCTTTTTATGAATCCTATTTAATTGTCTATTTTGTATTTTTAGTGTTTTATACTGTTTTATTGTTATAATCTGGCAAAATGCCTCTGTTAGCCACCCTGAGCCTTCGGGGAGGGCGGGATATAAATCCAAATAAATAAATAAATAAATTTAGAGCCAACATGTTTCAGCTGGACCTTAGTTTAGTGAAAGGAAGACATTATTTGGGTCCATTCCCAGATCTTTCCATTAGATGTGCAGTCTTTTCTGCAGGCAGGATAAGAATATCAACAGACAATTTAATTACTCATTGTTATTACATTTTCCACCATTTGTAGTTATAGTGGTTCTTTTACAGGAAGAACAATAAATTGCAGACATGTCTCGAGGCCTGATGGGAAAATCCTAAAAGTTTTTATCTGTGGTCCTTTTTATAAAAAAGTCAGATTTATTTCTGAGTTTAAAATATTAATAATATTATTTGGAGCTTTTTAGAAGAAATTCTTAATGTCACTGCATATGAATCCTGCTGTTCAAAAGCAGAACAGGTAACAAAAATTGGTGAGTTAATGTTACTCAGTTGATTACTCCCCATTACATAAAGTTAATGTACAGAAGAAAAAAAGAACAAAGAACAGAACCTCAGTGCCAATAGGGCTTTATTTTTCCATTATTTTTCTCCACAAGAATTAGGCAAGTCAGTTTGTTGTGATGTCTAATAAGAACATGTGGGTGTATACTAGCAGTAGAGATGTGTGAGTAATAAAATCCTTGCACAATTGGTGCCACCTTCTTTAACAACATGTCAAGTGGGTACCAAATAGGAATCTCATATCATAATGGAACTTGAAAACAGCTTAACTAGGATGGAAACAGGGGTAGGGGAAATGGGAAATAACTCTTCTGCCTGATTTCCAAAGATATTTTTTCTCCATTTTCCTCAAGTGAAGGTGTATTCACCAGTTTAGCATTATCTTAATCTAGAAGAATAAGAGGAGAAAGAGAGTGGATTTATATCCTACCCTTCACTACTTGAAGGAGTCTCAGAGTGGCTTACAATCCCTTTCCCTTCCCCTCCCCACAACAGACACCCTGCTCCCTCTAAGCTGTGGAGTTAAATTCTACTTGGTGAGCCACTGGCATTAAAGTTGTGAGCAAGCAATTTGGCTACTGTATAAATCAGTTTGCTCTGGAGTCATCCTTTCTGAGCTAAGACAAAAATGTGTGAGCTAGAGGCTAAAAAACTGTGAGCTAGCTCACACTAACTCAGCTTAGAGGAACTACTGCCAGTGAGGTAGGTGGGGTTGAGAGAACATCTCTGAAAGAACTTATGACTGACCTGAGGTCACACCAGCAGCTGCACGTGAAGGAGTGGTTCTCCCGGATTAGAGTCCGCACTCCCAACCACTACACCAAACTGGTTCTCTTCTAAACTCTCAGGTACCAAACACTAGAACTGGTTTACATTTTACAAAGTCCTTGTGGCCATCATAAGAGCTTTGGGTCATATAGCCGCGGGGAGTTCCATGTTTTCCAGGAGCCTGATTCAAATTTGGACTACAGTCCTAAGCATCCTCCCATGTGATTTTTTTCCACTGCCAATCCCCCCAGGGACCTCCTATTTGCTCCACTAGGAAACTATGTGCAATGAAGGCATAAGTTTTGCCAGCTCCCCAAGGTTATTTCAGGCCATGAAAATGGTACTGGGGGATGGCAAATGTGAGAACAATGAAGAACCTTCTGCATGCAGGGTGCAGTTTTCTGTGTGCCTGGGAAACACGGAACTCCCAATTCATGTGTGGTCCAAAGTCCTTGTCACTGTCATAAGGACTGTAACATGTGCATCAGCCCTAAAACGATGGAAAGAATTTTGTCAAATACTGATGTTTCTCACAATAAGAATAGTTCACACACAGTCCTGCAATGTGTAAGCTATCTATATAGGAAATGTTGTATAAAGCATGGAATTACTCCTGTCAATCAAACAAAAAAGAGCTTGAAAAGGCACAACTTCTGCAGTTGCTTCAAAATAAATAAGAGAAACAATTTTCTGTATTTTTTCAGCTAATTAACAGATCACTTAGAAACAATGCCTCTTCAGCAGCAATGTTCCCTTCTTTTAGTCTCTAAACAAGGATGGATTTCTGAGAACAAGGGAAGCATGGTCTGATTCAGTATAAGGCAGCTTCACATGTTCATGTGCAAGTCTAGTTTGTGTTTATCAGTATACAGAATCATAGAATCATAGAGTTGGAAGGGATCTCCAGGGTCATCTAGTCCAACCCCCAGCACAATGCAGGAAATTCACAAATACCTCCCCCCACACCACCACTGACCGCCGTTACACGCCCAGAAGATGACAATAAATCTCCAGGATCACAAGCCAAAGTGGCCTGGAGAAAAATTGCTTCCTGACCCGCTCTGGTGGGGAGGGTGGGGTATAAATTTGATAAATAAATAAATACATAATGTGGCGATCAGGATTTCCCTGGGCATGTAAGAAAGGGCCACAAGAACTAAGCACTGATGCAACCCTTCCTGCCCTCCCTCTCATGATATGCTCACCTTTTTTTCTTTACGATTAAAATGCTCCAGGTTTCAGAACAGTACGCTGCATGGAACAAATGATTTAAATGTTGATATAAAAAATGTACCCAATCAAGGTACGTGTACAGGCTCTTTCACAAAAAGGTAGGTGCGGCAACCTTAAACTTGGTCACCTTTGCTGGGGAAACATCTTCTCACACTACTGAAATGCATTTGCTCCCAAGGACACTGTCATAATCAACGGGGCAGAGGCAAACACCAGTGAAACTATCCCAGCCCCATCAATTTCTGTCGAAAGTTCCACACCACCAAGACTGGACCACTAGTTTATATCAGCTCAAAACCATCAGAGAAATTTACAAATACAGGTTGTTACGAATATTAGAAGCTTCCAGTTAGAAATATGAACAATGTGGCCTATTCTTGCTGTTGATAGAAAAGTTAACCCAAGATAATGGGAACCAAAAGTACCTGTTCCGTTGTTTCCAGTGGTCTGAATGGCAGGTTCAGGCCCCATGGTGTCATACTCCTCCTTCATTTCTTCTGTAATACAAAAATGCCCTTTTTCATTATTGTAATTGAGAGAAGAGCTTACTAAAACTGCAAGCAAATTGAAGTAACAAGAACGATTCTTCCAGCAAAAACAGTGAACAGGATGATTGTAGGTCTCTGCACAATGGCTTTCTTCGGGCGATTTCACAGATTTGTTCATGGTAGCTGAACACTGCAGGCCTATTCACATGTTACAGTGAATGCATGCACATCCTGCCTGTATGCGCATACATCTGTTTGTAAGAATGAGCCACACACCCTTTACTTTGCAAAACTGAAAACAGGAACCAGTACATGGATAAATGTGAGACTGGTATCACACGTTCAGCTGTGCATGCACTGAAAGTAACGTAAGAATTACTCAAAGAAAAAAGTTAAGTGTACACTGTAGATTGAGTGTATGTGTTCTATGTAACTTATGAACAGGGGTATATTTCATTTCCACACGGGTAGACCCAGCTATCACCAAGTATGGTTTTTGTAGACAAATGTAATGTGTGAATTGAGTGATTACATTCCTGTTAATCTTAGTGGTCAAAAAACAGTATCAGGATCACAAGGAATCGCCTACTAGATCCATGAACACACATGTCATATGTAACATGTGCATTCTAAGAAAATTGAGACTGCAGGGAGGTATGAGATACATATTTAAGATTTGACATTGTTTACTATAAATGTTACAAATGGTTAAAAATAGCAGTATCTTTTAAGGCCAATGAACAGCCCTTCCTCCATTCCCCAAGCCAGTTAGAAATAGTAAATGACCTTATTTTAATAATATTCTAGATGTATCTAAATTATTTATATAAAGAAGCACAGGAACATTACTTGACATGACATCAAATACATACAAGGAAATTCTGAATAGTTAGCCTCTAGAATAATATAATCTTTTTAGCTTGCTATCTTTACTTTGCAAATAAAGACCTGAATTTAGCAGTGGAGAAATGTAAACTTTTTGGAGACAAATTTCCAACTTTTGCACATGCATATTCTTAGCTTGGGACAGATTCACTCATTATTCTGGTTTACTTGTGTCACTTACATAAGCCCAGCTGGGGCTACTGGGGTTCTTAACCACAACAATTTTCATGATCGCCAGGGCACCTTCTTGAGGCTTGGGATTGTCAGAGCTGCTGGGGCTTTGCATTTGCAGTTCATAAACTCATATTTAGCACTGCTCACGTGAATAAAATACTTGTGTGAACAGGAAAAGTTATTAGAGGCTGTGGTGTTACTTGGACGTTGGACCAATAATTTGAGCCATTTTGCCAGGAAGAGTCTAGAAAGAAATGTCCATCAGTCAATTTGCTTTTGGTATAGTAGCTCTGTGCAGAAATGCATCAAGCTTCATAAGGTGAGAGTAACTACACCTTTACTTCTGGAGCTAACAGACATCTACATTAACATAATTGCCAGTAGCACCAGTATAACATATCCAAGCTCCATGGCTCAGTGGTAGAGCATCTGCTTGGTATGCAGAAGGTCCCAGGTTCAATTCCCACCATCTCTAGTTAAGGATCATGTAGTATGCAATGCAAGAAACTACTGCTTGAGGCTCTGGAGAACTATTGCCAGTCTGAGGCCCCGATCACATGGGCTGGATATCGTGGGGGGGAGGCGTGGCTGTTTGCCCCGGAGTGAACTACCGCACGGATCAAACGTCCCACCCGACGTCCCGCTGACGTCCCGTGGTTGGGGGGAGGTGCCGATCATACCTCACTCCTGCAGCGCGGCAAAGAAGCAGCGCCGCGGGGGTTATGTTGTTTTTTTAACCCAAGTTAAACCCATTGGGTGCTTGTGCGCACCCGTGGAGACTTGACAAAAAACCCCTTTTAGCGAGGGGACATGGGCGGGCGCCAGAACTACCACCAGAAACGTGATCAGACGCCCGCTCATGCCCCGCGGTTTCCGGAAACTAGTACCTCGGAGGTACTAGTTTTTTACCCCGCATCTTCGGAGTGAAGCCTCGGGTGAGCCACGGGAGCTCTACGCTTCCCAGATGTGGCGGTGAGATCGCGCCCGGAAAATCCGCCTATCTTCCATCTCTCTGGCGTGCCTAATGCTTCGTGTGACCGGGGCCTGAATAGACAATACTGACCTTTGATGGACCAAGGCAGTATAAGGCAGTTTCATATATGTTCATACCTACAGCACAAGCATAATGTCATGTTATGCGGCATCGTGCTCACTTAGCAGCATTTATTTATTTATCTAGCTCATTTATGCACCACTTTCTTCCCACTGGGGACCCAAAGCAGCTTATATCGTTCTCCTCTCATTTATCTTCACAACAACCTTGTAAGGTAGGTTAGGCTGAGAGTCTATGTCTGGACCAAGGTCAGCCAGCAAGCTTCCATGGCAGACTGGGGATCTGAACCTGGCTCCACCAGATCCCAGTCTGACACCCTAACTACTAATGAAATAAGACTTGAGGAAGGATTGTTAGCAGGCTCCAGAGAATCACAAGTGGAGTTCTACTGGTAGAATGGGGTTTCCCTCTCTCTTCCTTCCTGCTACAGGTACCACCCAGTGGGTACAAGAGGATTGCAGCAGGAGAAGTGGAACTGCAGTATGCCTTTCCCTTTGCATAAGTGAAGTGTGTCTGCTCACGCAAGCAGGAAACTGGATCTAAGCCAATAGATCTAAGCCAATGTCTTGATTGTGCCAGTTATATTCTATCAATGCTACTAACAACCCCCCCCCCCCGCACATCAGTAATTGAAAAAAGTATCCTATAAAATTTTGGCCCATTTATTTTCATATACTTCTTCCCAGTCTGAATTCTACATTCATATATTTGCTGAATAGGTATGCATAATCATGATATGTGCCTAATATTTAAAGGGAAACATCTAGACAATGAACTAAAATAGTATAACAGGTATAAAAATGTACAAGTGATGGTGAACCTATAATCGATCTGAAGAGACAGAAAATTGTTAGAAATCTAATCATTTAAATGTTCAACGTTATTAAAACTGTTGCTTTGCTTTTTTTGCAGAAGGTTTTTAGAGGATAGAAAACGGTACAACATTAATCCATTTCTATGACAAACATTGCACAGAAGAAGCAGAGCTGTGTAAACTGAAAGCTATTCTCGGTTCATTCCTAAATTTATAATCTTGGGAGTATTTTTCAAGGGTCACATTTTACAAGTAATCAGTTGGTCGAATAACAGGACTTAACTGTATCATTCTAATCAAAACTAAAGCCAAAGTGACTTACTTTAAAGCTTTACAATTAGTATACAACATGGAACTATGCATTGTCGCTTGAAATAAAAAGAAAAATCTTCAGTTACAATATGCATGCGTAAACAGGCATTAATTGTATCGAGTATACATTTATTTTGCCTTCTCTACAGAACATTTTTACATGGACAGTGTGATCCCAAAACCTTCAGAAATTGATAAGAAGTTTTGTAAGTTGTTGTGCATTGCAACAGAACTGTGGTATGTCTTGTGGCAGCTTACCAGAAAGCTGAATCAAGGTACAGTACTTGTGAGAGGTTTAGTGCTGGATATAAATATAGCTTGTGTGGATTTTTTTCCCTTCCTTGATCAGCTCATGTGATTTCTGGTAGAAAGGAGTCACAAGTTTGTTTCCATCTGAGGGCACATCTACCCAGTCACCAAGGGGAAAACAGTTAACAGCATTTTCTTATTTCTTTTGCATAACAGTGGCAATGCTAGATTTCAGCTGTGTTTCCTTCCTCATTGTAATTTTCTTCTGCAGCACAAAGAAGTTACATT
>NW_015174847.1:1062902-1085402 GCF_001447785.1 Gekko japonicus
GCAGGGTATAATGACAGTCCACCATTGCGTCCAGGGAAGCTTATCTCTGCCATCTGGACAGCAGTTGTAATTCTGACTGATCTCCAGCCCTCACCTGGAGATTGACAACAATGGTTCCCCAGGAGGACAAGTACAGTGTTTCTACACAGTGGGGACCAAAGCAGCTTACATCATTCTCCTCTCCTCTTTTTGATCTGCACAACAACCCTGTGAGGTAGGTTAGGCTGAAAGTCTGTGACTGTTCTGAAATCACCCACTCAGCTTCCACAGCAAGAACCTGGGTCCGGCAGACCCTGCTCTGAAGTACTAACTGCTACGCCACACTGACTGTATCATCACCTGTTATCACAACTGAACTCCAGAGAATAGATCTCTCTCCCCCTGGAAAAAAATAACTGCTTTGGAGGGTGGACTCAGCTGAGGCCTCTCCCCTTCCCAAACTCTGGCTTCTGTAGACTCAACCACAAAATCTTCAGGAATTTCCCAACCTGGAGCTGGCAACCCTAGTCAGGACTGGCCCCATTGTGTTCACAACAAAGGCCAAAGTAGACCTGGAAAGGGCCTCCTCCCCCTGCTTTTTTACTGACAGAACCAAGCTTGGTTGCCTAGCAACAGCCACTGAGGGGAAAGTACAGTTGCCAGCTCTGAGTAGGGAAATACCTGGAGATTTGGGGGGTGGATCCTGTGGAGGGCAGGGTTTGGGGAGCGGAAGGACCTCAGGAGAGTATAATGCATTGAGTCTACTCTCCAAAGCAGCCATTTTCTCCAAGGGAACTGATCTCTGTCATCTGGAGATCAACTGTAACAGTGGAAGATCTCCAGGTCCCACCTGGAGGTTGGCAATGCTAGGAGAAAGTGAGCTGCACAGCAGGAGTTTAAGAGAATGGTTTGATGGCTGCTGACCCACCTCAGTAGCCAGCCAGCCATGGAGGAGCCAAGTAGGAGAAGCTTCTTTGTCAGGAGAGATAGCCATTTTGGCAATTTATTCTGACAGGGAGGGAAGAGTGGCCAAGCCGGCAGTGGGCAGGAGAGTGGAGAAGACCCAGCACCCAGCTGATGGCATGCAAGTACTTTTGAGTGGTGGTTGATGGGTCAATGGCTGATGGAGCGCACAACACAGCCAGTGGGAGAGTTGGAAAGTGCCCTGCTGGATCAGACCAATAGTCCATCTAGTCTAGCATTATACAAAATGTACCCCCAACCACTCAAACTTTTACATCATAAATTTTCAGCAACTAAAATAGCCAGAAAAGGATGGCTGATCTGGGAACAAGATAGGAATACTTGCATGTATCTTTTTCGTATGAATTAAGAACTGCTCACACTGATTTTCAATGTAAAATGTACTTATAATATATACACGTATTTGTCATTAAAAAACAACAACTATGGAGCAGTTTATGTGAGTTTTTCATGTTTTGTTGTTGTTTCACATGAACAATGAAACCGGCACATACATATTAAGGCTACAATTATAAAAACCCTTTCCTGGGAGTAAGCCCCACTATATAAAATGGAACTTATTTCTGGGTAGATCTGTTTAGGATTGTTCTCGTGAATTAACACTCACACATATTCATTATCAGCCCCCCCTTCCATGAGCAATATATGCATTACTTTTAAAGATGTTATTTGTGTTTTTCAAACTGGTCCACGTTCACTAACATACATATCTGCCCTAAATGAAATGATTACTGAACAAAATATATATCACTCAACATGTGCCAAAACAATTTTTAAAAAGAAAATTAAGAAGAACTATATAGGCCAGGCTGTTAACCCTAATATTGAGATGTCTTTATATTACCATAATCACAAACAATTTCAAAGTGGCACAACCAAGACTATAAGAAAATTAAATACATACATACACACACACAAACTCACAAGAATAAGCAGGCTGTTTTTGCAGCCCTGAGTCCCAGAAATGCTCAGTAGCTTTTCTTAAAATAGACAGCCTGTAAATAAGGTCTGTGAACTCAATTGAAGGTGGCTGTTTCTGAATTAGTCAGCCCTCACAAGGCTCTCAGCCTACATGCTAGTACATAAATTGTCCACTTTACCACCAGACAAGAAAGATTAGAGTAATAAACATGGGACATTAACTCAGCTAGAGAAACACACCAGCCGTTTTACACACACACACACACACACACACACACACACACACACGATTGCCAAGAATTGTTAACCCACCTCTCTAGAAAGACACACAAAAAACAAGTTAAAAGCATGACATCACAAGAACAAGGGGTGTGTGTATACACAAATATCCAAAGGAAGAGAGAGAGAAAGGCAGGCAGGCAGGCAGACAGGCAGGCTGAGGGAAGCCTGTAGGAAAAAGCGCAAACAATTTTCAGGTTCATTTTGATTTCTCTGTGCCTAATAAAGCAATCCTGCTAAGTTATCAACTGAGCTATCTCAAGTGGCTCTTGCCAGCTATTGGATTATACAAAAGTGGAAGAAAATAAATGAAAAGGATTGTGTGTCAGGTTCATAATGCTTTTGGAGAATTCTTGAAACAAATTTTAGTCAGTCATATCTGTTTGCTTTGACAAGTTCCCAGGGAGGGTTTTTTTTTTTTTAAAGGAACAAGAAGAAAGATTTTTTTTTTTTTTGTCATGTGAGTCTGGGGACAAAAAGATTACACCGTGCATATCTGTTCATAATATGATCTTTGTATAATCCGCGGGTCTGCACTTGCCTTCCAAACAACTGCACAACAGGTGCAAATTAAAATGAAAACGGCAGTAGAGCTGGGCAAACAGAATCTGCTGACCTGGTTTGAATACCAATTGACGGGAGAAACAAAACCTTTTCAAGAGGTGTGACCACAAGGGTTTAGGCAAGTTCAGGCTGGGTAATGCCCTCAGAGTAGAAAGAGACAGAGAGAGAGAGAGTAATATTCTAACATCTCTGCTCTAGCTGTGTGGTCCAGATATACCTTACTACAATCAATAATGTGCTTCTGTTTTGTTTAGTTTTTTTCCCCCTGGTGACTGAGATTTAACTATTTCTTAGCAACAAGCAGAAGTTTTCTTTACAAATTTTTCTGAACGCTAAGTCGGGGGAGGGGGGAGGGCTTCAACAAAGGATCCTAAGGCCTGGGAAGCTTTCAACCAACCTCCTAAAAAGTGATCTCTGGGCACAGGAGGAATAAAGAAAGGTCCAGGAGGAGTGAATAAAATTATCTAAGGCTGGACAGGCATTAAAAGGCCTTTATCCAGGAAAGGGGGGGGGGACATGCCTTTTAAGGTCTCTTTTGGCATGGACCATGCGATCCCAAGTGACACATTAGTGTTCCTACAGCAATGCAACTGAAATATTTCCTTCAAGGGGGAAAAAAAAAATAGGAGGGGGAGGAAGAAAGATAAATGATTTATGAACAGCCCTTGGGGAGTCCCAAATATCAGAACAATCTAAACATGCAATGAAGTCATGTCTCACTATATGGGGTCAGGAACAGATCATCCATCACCATCGGAGGCCAACAATACTTCCCAACCTTTAGGGTCCTCTCACACAAATAGTAATAAATACTTTTGAACTAAATAAACAACCACTGTCAACTGCACTTTATGGAAGGTCTCGGCCATCTTTCGATCAAAAGTGCAAGCTGGAAGTGCCCATCAATGTTAACACAGCCTTTCCTCCCTCTGCACACCCAGCCCCTTCTCTTGATATAGGCATGCACTGATGCAAACTACCCCCAATTTGAAATAATAGGAATAAGGACTACCTGCACACAGACTGAGCTAATTTCGGATAGACTTCTATGTATTAAAGTAAGGCTCAATCTATCACTTGCTGATTTCCATTCCTCTTAATGCGACTTGCAAAGCAACCATCACAACCCATAATGAAATGAATTGAAGATGAACTGAAGACCAGCAGCAATAGTAGCAGCTGTGCTTGATAGATAGTGCACATTCACTAGTGCTCACTTTTTTAAAAAAAACAATCCCCTGCCCTGAATGTACTTGAGTGTTTGCTGCCATGTGAGAAATATCCCACTCCTACTTTTTTTTTTAATTAGATAAAAATTGTTTGTTGCTTGTTATGACAAATAATCAACGAATCACCTAAAGGAAATAGCTGGGACATGCTGAAAGTGAAATAAAGTTTCCCACCCACCCCTTGCTCCTCACTCACACTCACACTTCTGGGGAGGGGAACAGTCCATCATCCCTGCCATTTGAACCAGTTCTCAATAACACAGCTTTTCCTCTCATTTGAATAAAGGCTTCCCAATAATTTACTACACTTCGGTCCCGATCACACGCAGAATTAGCTGTGCAATAGGCACGAATGCCGTGCGGATTTTAAGGGTGCGATCACACGGGAACATCTGACAAGCGTCCTGCACCCGTCGGCAACTCATCTCGCTCCACCAAAGAAGCGGAGTTAAAAAATACCAGGGAAAGTCCAGTATCAAACGGGTTGCTACGAGCCACAGACGGACTTTCCCCTGTGTGATCGCTCCAGTGCGCTCTCATGGTGTCGGGATGATCTGAACAGGCCATCCCGACTCTGTGCCGTTGTTTTTTTTACCTTCTCAGTAGGCGCATCATCGCACACTCCATAGGGAGCCCTCAGTGTGGAGATGTGATCCATTGATCCTCTGTTTAAGCAAATCGAAAACAAACAGCAAAAAAACAACAACCCAACTCACCCGCGATTGCATCTGATCATGCAGTGGTGGGCTATGCCCGCAGCTTCAAAGAAATGTGTGATTGCGCAACTGTGGGTCAATTTCCTCCGGTTTAAATAGCCTCGCTTCCCCAGTGCATTATGTTGCGTGTGTGACTGGGACCTTCATCCGGCAGAATCTCTCTAAACACTATTTGGATTAGGGATGCCAACCTCCAGGTAGGACCCGGGGATCTCTTGGAATCACAGCTCATCTCTAGAGATCAGTTCCCGTGGAGAAAATGAATGCTTTGGAGGGTGGACTCCATGGCATTGTACCCCACTGAGGTCCTTCAATGACACAGTAGCCAAGTGCCAGGAGGAGCGATGCACAAGGGGACACTGTGGCAAGTGGTGCAGGAAAAACAATCTGCACATGTTTAAATTCCTTTTTCTACTCAATTATTAAGACACAGGAGGCCATGCCTCCTTCACACTTTGTCACCTTTCATCCCGACTTCATCTCATGTTCTTTCCATTAGGCCAAATTAGTAACTTTTTGCCTCAGCCTCAGCAAAATTTTGTACATGTAGTGAGGCACCCCACTTGGCAAAATAAACAGACTATTACTTCAAAACCACAAAGAAGTGGGGCCCAAACAATTCCATTCTGCAATTCAATAACAGGAGGGTAAGACGTACTGTTTGCTGGCTCAAAATAGACACTAATTTTACATCTGTCTCTGAGGCACAGCAAAAACCAACTAAAGAGCAGTAATAAATGTCCAAAACCAGCACTGGTATCCAAAATTCTCACAGTAGTCTTCTGAGGAATTAATTACAATTCTGTGTAACAGTTGCATTGGCAAAATGGGCCCATAATTATACCTAGGTACTGTACTGTATTACAGAGAAATTTGCCATGCAGCACTGTGCTTACAATGGTAAGTCAGTGAGAACAAGCTACGTGCCTATGAAGATTATCTGACTTACTGCCATTGTGTGCCATTTTGTGCTGAATCATTTTCTCCAAAACTGTATGTGTAATATGGGGTTACCAATGCATATAAATCCGGTACTTAAATTTGTTTCCCAAACTGTGGGACTAGTGATAGATATGGGAAAATGAGTTCCTTTAAAAAAAAAAACAAACTACCACTGTTTTTAAAAGCAGCAGTGCTTTAACTATAACAAGACCCTGGTACAGTAAACCTTTCATATTCTTCTCTGAAAGCAAATAATTCTTCAAATGGTATCGGTGTATGGATTAATTTTACAGGCCAGTAACCGTGTTTGTCTGAAGCAACAGAACAAAGTTTGTGTTCAGTGGCACCTTAAAGGCCAACAAAGTTTAATTCTGGGTATAAGCTTTTGTGTGCATGCTTATACCCAGAATTAAACTTTGTTGGTCTTAAAGGTGCCACTAGATTCAAACTTTGATTAATTTTACAGTTAGATTTAAGACAAGAAAGCTCTTACTGGCTAGGGAAGTATCCTGAGGATTGGTCTATTTTTCTGTAGTTTGCAGGGCACAAATTAGTACCAGCTGCCAACTATGAGACATTATCCCACTCACTGCAATACCTGAAAAAATACTCTGCCCTGCTCCCCTGACAGGAAAAGCCTATGGTACCCTTTAAATGGTGTTTATAATTAGGGTGATATGTTCTTGGAATATCGTCTTGAAACTATTCTGCCCAGTAATTGCTAACCACTCTCCTCCCAGTAACGGGGTTTGCTGTATTGCTGATCTTTTCGTTTTTCAGTAAGTAAGCAAAAACTAGGGTTAAAATCCAACCAGTGTCCTAGTCTATGATGTAACTTTTCACCTATCTAAGTATTGCTATTAAGGCTGTGATGTGATCAGTAAAACCAAAAAAGTTTGACTTTCTCACTGATCTTTAGGGAATCTGAATAAACAATTCTTCTGGCTGTAAAAGATGGCACAGAGAACATTTCTGTGTGGTTTGAACAAACATAGATCTATGGAGTCTAATTTGTGTTCTGACACACACTGCCAGGCTGGCCTAGGATAGTCAGGCAAAATGTTCAAACATCTCACAAACTGCAGAGCTTGAGCACTGTTTGAGTCATGCATTTTGTCACTCCTGAAAATGCTTATCTCAGCGTCTCTGCTGAACAAACGTGAAATTATCTTCTGCAAAGGGGCATCTCCTTGGAATTAATCAAGACATAAGAAATGAAAGCAGCTCCAGAATGGATGGTACATTCATGCAGTTTGCATATTTCCTGAAATGTCATAATGTCTATGGACTCCACCTAACTTCTTTGGAGATCTGAGATCAGGTTATAGGTGAAGATATAAACCTCTATGTGATGTGAAGACCTTGACCTGAAATCCCTGGAGAGGTTCTGCTAGTAGGTATATAAACAACATAAACCTTGATAAACCAAAAGTCTGGCTCAGTATAAGGCAGCTTCATTTGTTCATGTGGGAAGCAAGGGCAGATGATTAAAGTTCTTATACTTTTTTATACTACCTTTTTCCAAAGTTGCTGGGCTTTCTTTTGGAACATGCTGCTAGACAATCTAGAACACAGTGGAGTATCTGTGCGGATTTAATCTTTGAGGGGGGAAGCCAAAAGCCAATGGCCTAAGCAGAAGAAGCATCTATGTTGAAACCCTCCTCCAGAAGCTATGTCCATTTTAGTAATTTTTCTTTCTCTAAACAGAGATATCAGCTAATATTATATAACAAGAATGTACAGAGTGCCATTCTCTCATTCATCAGTAACTGCAGCCTATCTGTGGTATTAAGGAGCAGGGCTTTCTTCAAGGACTAATGTGAGCTTTCCTGGAAGTATGAACCCAGGGTCCTGTAGTTTTAATAAGCAAGCACTGCCCAAACTTTCTTAACAGCAAACCTCATACCTTAAACCTTATCTAATCACTTTCACCTCTGCTGGATGCTAAAGCAGACTCAGTAACACAAACCTCATTACAATTTCTTTAAAAGTGCTCTAATATTACTGAATACCAGACTTATAAGTAACAAGAATGAATTATTTAGCCTAAATTAGCTATTTGATAATAAATATTTATTTATTTCATTTCATTTATACCCCGCCCTTCCCGCACGCAGGCTCAGGGCGGCTTACAAAACACAGAAGTGTAATACAACACCACAATTTAAAACAATGAAGGCACAAAGTGCAATAAAAATACAGTTAGAACAGTTTAAACACAGTGGACAAACTCCCAGGATCCATTGCGACTAGTATGCTCACTCCCTATTGTACATCACACTGGGGTCGATGAGAGGGGTGCCGTGGGCCACGATGTTTGGTGGCCAGTCAGCCCAACCTGGCGGAACTGCTCTGCGGTTGCCCGTTGGTGGTAGTGGTGGTTCCTATTCGAAAGCCTGGCAGAAGAGTTCCGTCTTACAGGCCCTGCGGAACTGTAACCGGTCCCACAGGGCCCTGATCTCCTCCGGGAGCTCATTCCACCAGATAGTAGCCTGTAACACCACCAAAAAGGACCTGGCCCTTGTGGCAGCAAGCCTGGCCTCCTTAGGGCCGGGGTCACTAGGCAGTGTTGTGACCCCGACCGAAGTGCTCTTTGGAGCCTGTGTGGGGAAAGGCGGTCCCTCAGGTATGCTGGACCCTAGCCATATAGGGCTTTAAAGGTAAGCACCATCACTTTGAAGCGAATCCGGAACGCTATAGGCAGCCAGTGTAGTGCTTTCAGCACAGGTTGGATGTGGTCCCATCTAGAGACACCCGCTACCAACCTGGCCGCTGCATTCTGCACCAGCTGCAGCTTCCGAATTTGCGACAGAGGCAGCCCCATGAAGAGAGCGTTGCAGTAGTCTAACCTTGAGGTGACCGTCGCATGGATCACTGTGGCTAGGTCTTCGCAGCTAAGGAAGGGGACCAACTGCCACACCAGCCGTAGGTGGTAAAAGGCCGCTTTGGCAGTGGCTGCCACCTTGGCCTCCATCGTTAAGGTGGGGTCCAGGAGCACTCCCAAACTCCTAACCTCTGAAACTGGCACCAAAGGTGCCCCATCGAAGGCCGGGAGCGAGAGCCCCATCCCCATTCCACCTCGACCCAGGCATAGGACCTCCGTCTTCGCCGGGTTCAGCTTCAGCCAGCTCAGCCTGAGCCATCCAGAAACAGCCTGTAACGCCTGTTGAAGGTCTTCTGGGTTGGAGTCCGACTGACCGCCCAACATCAGATAGAGCTGGGTGTCACCCAAGCCCATACCTCCAGACAATCTGGGGTGAGGGGGACATGTATATGTTAAATAGCATCGGGGAGAGTACTGCCCTCTGAGGCACTCCGCATTCAAGCAGGTGCCTCCGGGACTGCTGCTCCCCTAGCACAACCCTCTGTCCCTGGCCTTGAAGAAAAGAGACAAGCAATTGAAGGGCGAACCCCTGAATCCCCACGTCAGCAAGGTGGTGGGCAAGCAGCTGGTGGTCGACCATAGCAAATGCGGCCGACAGATCTAACAACAACAGCGCCTCCACACCGCCTCGATCCAGATGTCTGCGGAGGTCATCAGTAAGGGCAACCAGCACAGTCTCCGTCCCATGTCCCGGGCAAAAGCCAGACTGGAATGGGTCATCTAGAAAGCCCTGCAGCTGCACCGCCACCACCCTCAAATACATAAAGGTTGTGGTTTATCAGAAGGTATTGATTTACAATATAGAAAGAGTGCCACGCATAAAACGGCACAGTGTCCAGGCATTAACCATACGCTTCCTTAAGGAGCTCTTCTAGAGCACAACTGTACACAGATACTAAAGAAATAGAGCTCCCATCCTCCCGGCAAAGCCGTTGGAGGTCCGGGGGCTGTTTTGCCACCCTGGAGGAAGCTGGGGCAGCAACAGCACCCATGACGCGCTGTTGGAAAAGGCCGGGCTCCACCCCCGCCCGATGACAGTTGCTCTGCATGCTCGACAGCTCAACAGCTCCGAGCACGCAGGGTGGTGGTAATAGGGGCCTACTTGAAGGCTCTTGGCATTGAGGTTGGTGCAGTGGTGGAGAAGCGATGGGCGTCATTGTCCTCACAGTCGCAGAGGGGCATGCTGAGGCAGCGGCGGCATCCCATCAACAGGCAGTGGTGTTGGCTGTGCTTGGACGGCGGGGCCCGGTGGCAGCATAGCTCCCTGAGGGAGGCCCCCAAAGTTAATGACGGTTTTGGGGGGAGGGCCTGGTGAAAGGCGCTATCCATAAGGGGTGGCAGTCTGGCAGCAGGAGCACTGGGTTCCCTAAGACGGCGGCAATTATAGCCCAGCAAAGGCCCCATAAGGGTGGTGGTTGGGACAGTTAGGCCGCCACATGGAGAAAAGTTCTAAATGGCGCACACAGCCTGAGGAGGTTGGTGGGGGCAGGGGAACAGAGATCTGGAGTGCAGATAGTTTGGTCGGCTATTCTGCCTCATCATGAAGGACAAGGCCCTGGTGTTGCAAGTGGAGGCCAAGAGCAAGGTGGCTTGGAGTGCAGGTAGTCTGGTCAGCTATTCTGCTTTGCCATGAAGAGCAAGGCCATGGTGCTACAAGTGGAGACTGACCATGTGATGATAAGAGCAAGGTTGCCTAGAATGTGGATAGTCTGGTTGGCTACCCTGTCTCACCATGAAGGGCAAGGCCCTGGTGTTGCAAGCGGAGGACAACCTTACGATGATAAGAGCACGGTGTCCTGGAGTGCAGATAGTCTGGTTGACTGTTCTGCTTTGTCACGAAGGGCAAGGCCCTGGTGTTGCAGGCGGAGGCCAACCTTGCAATGATAAGAGCAAGAGGGTCTGGAGTGCAAATAGTTGGGTTGGCTATTCTGCCCCACCAGATGAGAAAGGCCATGGAGGGTGGTTTAGGGCAATTTTTGTCACACCCCGACATACGGGTTGAGTTCCAGGACCTGTATAGGGCTGACGGGGTGCACCTATCTGACAAGGGCAACGGGTTCTTTTTGTAGGACTTGCTGCAAGGGATTAGCTCAGTCTTGGTCTTTTAGTGGGAGCAAAGACCAAAGCAGAGGCTTGGTCTTAGCTGTGACAGGTTGGTGAGGGCAAGAAACCAGAACCAGTGAGCACCTCACGGCATTTTCCCCATTAGGGAACAGGGGGTCATCAGGAACTGCCTTCGGATTTTCAGGTCCAGGGTGGGGAATGGTGATCACCCCCACTGGGAACCTCCTAGGGTATACTCCTCTCTGCAAGTTGTCAGGCTTCAGGGGTAGGTGCTCCTAGGTGGCGACCAGTTTGCTGGGCTGCCGGTCGTGAGCCAGACCAATGGCTCAAGACCAGAGGTGGGTGACCCGCCCGAGAAAATGGGAAGGAGGTTGGTCAAGGGAATGATACCTGCCTTGCCTGTTCCGTGCTTGCTTAGCTGGTCCCTTGCCGCAATGTTATGTTAAATAGTTAATAAAGTGGCCCTTATTTACTTCCAAACTGTTGTCTGTCTCGTTATTCCGACAGGGGAGGGGCAAACACATATAAACAGTTTGGTTAATAAAGTCCATATTTAGGATGCACCTCATCCAGTGTAAGCAGATTTCAGATGTTACAGCCTAAGAATCCCTGAGTCTTAATTCACACCTAGTCCATCTCACTCACCTCACAAGGGTCAGTGTGAAAATAAATGTGACGTAGTAAACTGCCCTGAGCAATGTGGAGGAAGGCAGCATTAAAATGTGAGTAACACATAGTAGCATTTTTCCTCGCTACAAAAATTGCATTACTTCTTTGAATTAGTTGATTTAGCACTCTCCAGACTCCAAAGGATGGGAAGACTAACTCAGTGGGACTAAGAATAAAGCAACGGGATTAGACTGGTGAAACTCTCCATAACATTACACTATTAGAGCTGCAATGCTTAAAACTGTGTTCTATAAAAGTGCTGAAAGAAGCTAAATTCATCCTATTATATTGTTTAATGAAATTCTTTAATAAGTGAAATTTCTTAGAGGAATTCTGGAAGCCCTGCTGTCCTATCAAGTACAGTTCTCACAGCAGTACCATTTGGAATGGATTGTCTCAGTTGCCAGGCTCCAGGTTGCACCTGGAGATCTCCCATTATTACAATTGATCTCCAGATGACCAAGATCAGTTCACCTGGAGAAAATTACTGCTTTGGAAGGTGGACTCTATGATGTTGCACCTTGCTGAGGTCCCTCCCCTCCCCAAACCCTGCCCTCCACAGTTCCCACCCACTAAACCTCTAGGTATTTCCCAATCTGGACCTGGCAATCCTATGCACTGAGCATGAACAACTGGAAAATGTGGTAGTAAGTGCAATGTTTACTTTGATGTTAGAAGAACTTCTCAGCCGAGACTTAGAAAATCTAATAACAAAAAAAAGTAACAACAAAAAAAGATAAACTTCAAATATGCCAAGTATGGAGGATTCAGTGTTCAACAAAATGATGACCATAAAAGTAGCAAACCGTTATGACAGCATAATGTATTTATACTTCTGTCTGTACATCACTGGAGAAAACTGTGCCCATATCTAGAAGCAGAGGCTCATCTACACAATGAACTAGTACTTTGGGACTGTCATAGTGTACAATTTTGTAATTTGTTAAGTCATGTTCTAAACTGCTCCTGCAACACCCATAACACTGGGTGTGTGATATAATAAAAACCTAAACATTTCCACCCTTAAATAGCCTCTCCTTTGGACAGAGTGTGTAAAACTTGTTCAAATTATTTGCAAAAGTTCAAATCTGAAAACAAAAGAGTATGTGCAAGTGTTGCTTTTGGATTCATCTGTAAATGGGTTGGCTATTGTCTAAAATTAAGGCAGGATATTACTGAAACCCAGACTATAGATTTCATGCACCACAACATTCCTGTGGACAGAAACATTTCCACCATGGAAACCTGAAATAGGAGAGGTTTGTCAGTGACTAGGTCTATCAATGCCCACTAGCCCTGGTGACTTAAGGGAACTTCCCTATTCAGAGGCAGTGTGATTACCAGTACCCCACATCTCCGTGGATGCGCACACGCACCCAACGGAGCATGCGCATTCGTAGTGTACACAAAAAAAGAAAACCAGTTCGCCGCGCCGCGCGCTTCTTCATTGCGCGCAGGCGTGTGTTGTGATCGGCACCTCTCCCTTGCCATGGAACCTCCACAGTACCTCCACAGAACCTCCACAGTAGGTCTGATCGCTTTACTGCATGTTAGTTTGCCCCGGGGCAAACAGCCACACTTCTCCTCTGCAGTTTCCTGCCTGTGTGGCAGGGGCCACTGTCTATCAATGCCCACTAGCCCTGGTGACTTAAGGGAACTTCCCTATTCAGAGGCAGTGTGATTACCAGTATCAGGAAGTAGGTTGCCAGGTCCCCACTAGCCACTGGTGGGGGATGTGGGGTAGGGTTGCTAGATTCAGGTTGGGAAAGTCCTGGAGATTTAGGAAGGGAGCCTGGGGAGGACAGGGACCTCAGTGGGGTACAATGCCATACACTCTATCAAAGCATCCATTTTCTCCCAGGGAACTGATCTCTGTAGTCTGGAAATGAGCTATAATTCCAGGTAATCCCCAGACCCCTCCTGGGGGTTCTTAAGAGAATTTTCAGGGGCATTTGGGGCTCTAGCAGGAAGGAGGAGGCGAGAAAGCCATGCTCCAAGATGGAAACCCTTCTGTCTGCAGAAACACTCTAGTGGATCCAAGTCTTTGTTTTCACCATTTGATGAAAACAAAAAATAGCCAATCAGTGGCATCTCAAGAAAAAAGAAAAAAAGGAACTTCTCAAATCCTTTGGTCACATTTGGTACTAAAGTCCCAAGCTTATGTTTTATTTTCAGATAGCATAAAATTAGGTACACAACATTCAAACAAATTATTTTAGAGATATTATGGATATTTTAGCATGCTATACTCTTATTGTGATTTGTTACATTGAACTATCTTTGGAGTTTTGCCACAGGCACTCTTAAGGGTGGTGGTGGTAACAGGTCTATTTCTACCAGACCCTGAGCATGCCATGGAACTATTCCTTTGGTATCTCCTGTTGGGTATTCAATGCTGTGCAGAACAATCAACAACAAGATGCCTATTCTGCATTCTCCTAGAGTTTTGGCCAAAATGCTAGCGCGTCACTGTGCACCGATGTGAATGTACGACGTGCCTGTTAGTGGGTGGGGCTTCCCCCACTGGCCAGCAGTGGGCTGAAGCCCCCCAAAATGGAGGAACCCTGCCTGGACCAGGAGTCTGTTAACCCTAGGCTCATGTCCTGTTCACAACTAGTTTGTCACCCACTAATCATTATTCTGTCTGCTTGTTCCCAATCAGCAAGCACGTTGCTCTGCTGGAAATTTCCCTTCAGGGCCCCACAAATCATAAGGTATCCTTACTGCCAGTCTGTAATCTCCTCATTATGCTGTACAATGGCTAAAATAACTGTTGAAATTTTGAACCACTAATGTAAGGGACAACAGATGATTGCTTCAACTTCTGCTGAAAACCACAAGAAATTTTTAGTAAATATATATATCAATTAGATACCAATACAAGTCTGTAGTTTTGAGCAGAATAATTGTCAAATGCCTTACAGAATATTGTAAACTTTATCTAGCCTATGTGAGAAGTTAGACTCTGGAGAATTTGGGAGAACGGACATTTCACAGAAGAAGTTTGGCTGCAGAACTGAATACCATAATTCTGATTCATGAAAGCATCCTTGCCCACTGTGCATTTCTAAGGTAGTAGTAACAACATACGATTGGGACAGACACAACAGAAGCAAAATACTTTGCAAAATACAAATGCTCTCCATTAGTTAAGTTCCTGTACTGCGACACAGCTGTGAATTAGGCACCAGACAGAAAAGTTTGGATAGCTTCAATATTAGGTTCACTTTCCTTTTACTGTTATTGTGACAAAGGAGCCTTCAGAAATAAATGTGTTTTGGGTCCTATAGAGGAAACTACCCACAAGATGCAACTATATGTGGACACCCACACTGAGAATCCTGTTTTCAGCATTTCATCCTCACACATTTAGATGGCTCTAAGCAACAGTAGTAATGCCACCTTTCCCATCTGGTAGGTTGGTCCAGACAAACTGATAACCATAAAGAGATAGCCATCTCATGGAAGAAGTTGAAATGGCTCACACATAGGTAGCAGGTCTTTGTTTGCATCACAATCAACCTAAGAAGATAGGAGGGTCTAGCAGGGAGAGGCTGTGTAGCACTGCTTGATTGATCTGATCCAGACTCCATGATTTTCCATAGAGAATTAACTAATATTTAGGGAGAAGCTGGAACTACATATATTTTATTAAAAGTATCCCCCAGATATAGAAAGAAAATTAGGTGCAAGTGCAGATGTGTGGGGGGCAATTAGAATATTTGTTTTCAAAGCCCGGAAGCTTTTAAATGGAATTTTCAGGTGTGAATAAGACTTTTCGCATCCTTAAGTTAAGAAACAAAGAATGATAACCGAAGAGAAAGTGCTAGCCTTGTTATATTGCTTAAGGCAAAGAAAAATGGATACATCCTTCTTTGTAAAGCAAGGGTGATTCCCATTTAATTATATGGGGAAAGCAGCCTCTGGGAGAATGTGGACTTTTACTATTCCCACCCAGGTAACTCTCATATAAACTTCCTTTGGTCTGCCCTTTAGGAGAGTTATTGCTCCTTTTAAGAATGAACAGCCCTAGCGCTTGCTGGAGTTAAGGGCTAACACTGCTGCAGGTGAACTTAGCTGCTTCTCATCAGTCAGACACTGAGCCCTTTTCCCTGACAAGGTGTGGATTTATGAGATGAGAGCAAAATAATTCTCTCTTAGGTGCTGACTATGATGTGGTTCAGTAATTCCTGGGCTGCTTTGCTAACCTGAGAGCAGCAAGAAAGCTTACAAAGGAACCTACCAGTGAAGGGGGGGGGAGGTAAAAATATTGTAAAAGAACAGAAGTATAGACATCAAGTGCTCATCTGTCCTAGTTATTATTATAAAAGAATATAACACCTGTATCCACTCACATTAGTGTAGATAGATGGTAGAAAGAATGAAATACAGACTATCATTTGAGAAGTGGCATCTTTTACTGGTATACAACAGTGTCAAAAACAGTATTTAAAGAGAGGGGGGGGACCATCTCTTTGCCTGTCATTTCAGGGCTAGTACTAGTTTGGGATGGGTAGGTAGGGTGGTTCAATTTCGACCAGAGGAACTGGATGGGGAGAAGGGGTATGTTTGAAACTCCCTCCATACATGTTGTGGCCCCAATCCAAATCCGTGCACACCTGCATAGATCCATTAAAATATGGTGGGAAGATCTCTCAGCTTCACGTGGTCCAGGGAGGAGATAGAGTTTTAGCTAAAACTATTTTTACTTGAAGTACAACAAATTAGTTTAACAGAACTCTATGAATTCTGAATGCATGAACCTTGACAGACAGATTAGCCTGATCTCCAGAGCTATTATGACCTATTATGTAAATCCATATTTACGGAGACTGTTCAAACTGTAGATTATTGTGTCTGGATATTATAATAGATTCTTTGAAGTGGTTGTGATCTATCACATAACACACTTACTGTGCAAAGGGTTTTTGGATTTTATCTTTTTAAGTCCAGTTGGGGTCTTTTTTAACACTGTGAATAGGAGTTATCAAAATAAGAAACTCTTTGAGCAATTAGAGTCACTGATACCTATTGGTAGTTGTGAATATTGTATACTGCGGTCACTGAGGTCTACATTCAATTGGGTAGCCTCAAGTAGGGTGATTTCTGGTTCTGCACCACAGAAGGACCATGGATTTGAAAGATGAGAGAAGTGCAAGTATTCCCAGGGAAAGCTGCATGCTGTAGTGGGAAAATATGGCATCTAAAATGCAACTTGAACACTATTTAAATGTCATGCATCATAGCCACTCCAGTATGCATACTTGCTTCCAAAATACTGAGCTGTCAATACTTAGGGCCATGTCAGACACACAGTTATCCCATCTCCAGGCTGTGGTTCTTTATGTATAAGTGAAAGTGACTTCTGCATCCATAACACACAGAGGAGCATGTCTATGAAAAGTGTCAGTAGGCATGTTGCTAACATGTGGCAATTTACCACTGATGTATTGCAATATTTGGAAGTGAATAGCTACGCGTGGTGAAGCATTGAGAAATGGCTTGGAGATGTTCCAATGGCATAACTGCCATGGCTGTTAAGATATTTGTCCTGGAATAACTGGTAAGGCACAGTGTATGAGAGGTTTCATAGCTTCCTTTCACAACCAGGCCTTGATTAACATCTGTTACAGAGAGGTCCTTACAACTCACTGTGAAAAGATACTCTCCAAGCACATCAGGAGCCTTGATCCTTATCATGAAGCCATTCTTATTTTTAAAGGGTGCAAGAGAGGGCCTTGACACAGAGCAGATAAATATTGTTGTCTCCTTGCATACCTGTTTTTTGGGGGGTTGGGTTTGGGTTGGGTTGTTGTTGTTGTTTTGCCAGTATGGGTTTCTAAGAAATTGTTTATAGGAGCATCATGGTTCCCATTGCTTTGGTAATGGCAGAGGGGAAAATAAGTTTAAAAATATTCTGTAACCTATCCTAAGCCTTAAGGACCAGGTTGGAAATCAAATTAAATCAATACATTTGACAATGTTCCTGTCAGTGAAGTTTCTTGAGTATACAAATACCACAATATTCCCAGCTGCTTGGAAACATCTGAAGAGCTGCCCTGCATACATGGGGGCGATTTACCACAGCTCTGCCACGAGGTACATGGGACATGCAAAAGCGGCCACTGTTGATTCATACATAGCTATTGAAAAGTGCTTTAAAAAAACAGTGTGCATTGACTGTTTCTCTTGCAGTCAATTGTAATAATATTTATTATCTTAGCTAACTTTAAAAAACCTGCAAGAGACTCTGTGCTTAAAGAACAGGAAACATCTACATATCTCTCTTTACTCGGACTCATTTGAAATTTCTCAACTTACACTTCAGAGACTTTCACAGTTCCCCATGCTTGCCTCATCTCTAGCACTCTTGCCAAATAATGCCTTGATAACTTGTACTTCAAACCTTAAGTCAATAAATGTCTATGATGACCAGAAAAAGGGGGGGGGAGGTAGAAAAAGTGCCTTCATAAAAATCAGACTGCGGTAAAGGAATGCTGAATAATAATACTGCAAACAATGGCTATGCCTACAATTTGATGTATTTTATAAATCTATTTGCCAACAATCCTGTAAAAATTTGTTAAATATGTCAAACATGTCTATGCCATACAGGCCTGAGGAAGAAAATCACTTAGGAAGATCCTTTAATTATTGGGATACATGACAATTCAAAAAATATATTTCACATCAACCAGCAAGATAAAACATTAAAAGCTTATACAGAGATGCACATTTATTACTATGCCTGAAGGATATTCAAGAAGAATGTGAAAATTACTGTAATTTGTTTAGGATCTCAAAGAATGAAATAATAAGCTACTGAGCCATCAGAATTGTTTTGGTGTTGTTATATGACAAGAGGGAAGGCCTTGTCTAGCTTTAAAGTTTTATAGTAAAATAAGACCTTGGAAATAAAACTTTGAATAAACTGAGCATGAAGAAAGGGAAATTGTGTCCTTGCAGAAACAGACATTGTGTCTATCACCTTCCACAGAAAGGTTACTCAACTTTAAACATACTCTCAACTAGGTGTACATTTAAGGAACATTTGAGTATTTTCTGAAGGCTCAGCCATCTCATGCACGCACGCACACACAACACACACATGCCATATCCTAGGCTAGTACTTTTGTAACATTAAATACATTTCCAAAATCCGTAGCAACTTTACAAATTTGTTGTTTAGTCATTCAACAGCTGCTGGCATTTTATCCTCTTCCACCCCAAAGATTAATAGCTCTATTTATGAGTCATTTTTCATAAATGCATTTAACTCCCAGTTTAGCTTTTACATATCTTAAATTTCAGGTCAGTGGTAGAACCAAGCTTCTTGGGAGTGTTAACTCTTACTTTGCACCCTACCTTCTTCAGGAGTAACCATATCTTGTATCTTAAGGGAATATTTGCTGTCACTGAAACTGCGATGCCTCCATTGAAAAGGATTCTGAAATTCCATTCTTTCCACATCAGAAAGTCTTGTTTTCCAGTTCTTTTTGCCTGACTAGTGATATTTCTTTCTTGATTTCTACAGCCCACAGATGTCAAAGGGAGACCCTCTGTTGAAGAGATGAGCTGTTCAGGTAATTTGCTGCTCCCTTGCCCATCCACAGAACTAATGGGAAGGATCGGCTCTTCTGTAGAACTGTGGATCACCTGAAGGGCTTGAAAGGGGTGGGGGAAGTGAAAGCATTAAGGTGGAAATGAGGCCTTGTACGTTTTCTGCAGGAAGTGCGGCTTTTGTGAAAAAGTTGTTTGGGATGGGGTGCTCTGTGTGCGTGCGCGCATATTGTGAAAGTTACAGGGCAAGCAGTTTCAACAGCATTTTGATCTCGCAACTTGAGCCTTTAGGTTTTCAAAATTTTACCACGAACGTGAATAAAATAAATATCTTAGAATCACACTTCCAAATGTTTGAATTTTTTTTTGTTACTGGCTGATTTCAGCCACATAGCCACACTCACGGCCTTTCACAAGCTCAAAAAAGTTTTATTGTCCCCTTCAGAATTCTCTTTTGTTAAATATGATTTGAAATTCTACCTTTTGAGAAAGGTGGGCATTTTTTAAACAAATGACACATGCTTCTTTTGCTCACTAGGGAAGCGCAGCCCCCATTCTTAACCCACTAAACCTTTGTCTGCTTGTTTTCAAAAAATAGCATCATTCCACCTCACAATTGACAAAACCAGACAACAATGAGAGGGACAGTGACATGGCAGACACAAAAGCTCAACACATTATGGCCACTCTAAACAGAATACAAAAGCAAGGGAGTCAGTGATGTGTAAACCAAACAATGTGAAGGGGAAAATATTGAATAATTTCTGTCATGAGGCACTGGCTAAAGCCTGGCTCTAATTGAATTAAACTCCCATTTATTTGCTCAAGCCTGAACTACAGGCTGGGGGGAAAAACCTTAAGATTTGCTCAACTGTTCTGAGGTACCACCTCTCCTCACCCCTGTATAAATCCACCATCTGTGCTCACACGCACAAATGTTCCATCTTGCAACAAATGCACCGAGACCCTACCAAGCACAGAAGCCAAAAAAGCACAAGGCACACAAAAGCTCCCCAGGCCACCCCAAGTCTAAAGGAGCAAAAGGGGGAGAAAAAGATCCTTTGCTCATTGCCCAGGTGAGATAGCCTGGTGCGTCCTCTCAGCCTCGACACGCGTCAAGTAAAAGAAAGGTTAAAATTAGAAAATTCAATTTATTTGATAATTTCCCAGAATAATTAGAGTTAATATGGGTTAATTAATATGCAAATCTCTCAGCAGATGTTCTGCAGCAGGGCCTGTGTGAGAAAACAGCCTTTGCTTTCTCCTACGTGATTTTGGCTGTCAGTTATTGGGTATAATTACTGTAACTAACCGAATACACACAAAACCTTTGGAATATAAAATTGTTACAGTTCTAGTTCTGCACAAGCTGCTACTTTTCTGCAATAAAAGCGAACAATTTCTTTCAGAAAATAGGAGCCTTTTTGTTCCTTTCTTGATTTAAAAAGAAGAAATGAATCAACTAAATGGCTTATCTTTTTCTATGCATAATTAGGTCAGTATTATATGAACATTCCAATGAGCAGTGGTACAAACGTACATATAAAATGATAGCTCAAACCACCTGCAAAATCACATAAAATTGTTTTATTCAGAATCTTTTTCTTCACCACAAGAACTTTGAAAGGCTACGTGTCTTTCTTGCCAATACTGCCAGTGTTTAAGGGGGGGGGGGGGGGGAAACAAAAGAAACCTACAGCTTTACTTCTAACATTTATACACACAGAGAAACACAGAGACACATATATTTAAGTCATAAAAGGTACCAACATTTTTAATATGCACAAAACATGACTCTCTTTCTCTTTATAAAAATTAGCTGCAGTGAAATATTTTCAACTTTTGAAAATGCTTTCACTTTGAATAATAAAAAAGAGAGTTTCTCTGTGCAGGTCATCTGTCAGCAAAATGAATATATGAATGCTATTATCCAAAATGGTTTTTATCCTCTTTGGAGAGATTCAGTCTTTCATATATATCAAAGCACTCCTTACTTTTCCATACCATCAGGTAAATAATCTTTTTTGCTGTATGTAAGAAATGTTAAGCTGGAAGACAGCCAAGGCAGACATTAATGGGTTTACCCAAGCAAGTAAAGATTACTTGTGAGTAATGAATGTTGAAATGGGCTGCCCTTAACTCTTTCTACCGGTAGGTAGCCTCAGGTTTTACTTTTAAATTATTTGTTAGGCAGATTTTAGAACCAGATTTTTTCTTCATTCTGAATGTTACCCCAGTTTTAACAATATTCTAAATCTAGTATTTTATGGATTCCTCCCCCCTTCATTATCCATTGTTCTTTTAAATCACATGTAAACAAAATCAGTACTACATACGAATTTGGTGACAGAAAGTGTCAGTAAACAGTTCCTGCTATTTTTCTTTTCTTTTCATGATGTTTTCTACAACATCTCTATTTCCTCTTGGCCTTTCCTTAATAATTAGTAGAAGTGATGAATAAATTACAAATTATGTGTATATGTAGGATACCAGCGCATTCAACGAGTAGCAGATAATTTACAAAGTTTCCCTTTTTCATCACTTCCAGAGTGTTTGAGCAGCACATTGCAGTCGCAAATCTACTCAAGCCAGACGATGTACATACTTGTAACAATCCCACTGACACTGATAGGTCTGTGTTTGAACACCAAAACTTCTTATCAGACAGCCCTGTTCAAAAGGCTGTCTGTCTTTTGAAAGGCAGGAGGTGGGGGCAGGGAGAAACTAGGTCTTGTTATAAAACTGTTTCTGCTTGCCTCCAGTAGCATGGAAGCGTTGCCAACCTCCAGGTGGTGGCTGGAAATCTCTCAGAATTATAACTGATCTCCAGGCTACAGAGATCAGTTCCCTGGGAGAAAAACGGCTGCTTTGGAAGGTAGACTTTATGGCATTGTACCCTATTGAGGTCACTCCCCTCCTCAAACCCAGCCCTCCCCAGGCTCCACTCCAGGAATTTTCCAACCCACAGCTCGCAACCCTATAAGTGTGGAATCATGGCTGAAAGCCACTAGAACCAACTGAACAATCCCCAAGACATACAGCCACACTTTTGTGCATGATCATTCCCAAGTAGCATAATTTGCTGATGCTGGTAACATGTGACCTTTTGTCAGCTCCAATGCGAGGTGTGGCAAAATCCAAATGGCTACGTCCATATTGCTAGTAAAGCAATCACATATATTACAAGCGACTGAATTCCTCCAATGACTGTTGCTGGTTAGAGTTTACACATGGTTAAAAGATTTTATTTAATCTACAGCTCTTTGCAAACTGCTGGAATAAATCCATGCCGATATAAATTTGCCAAGACATTATAAAAAAATGGGAAATCTATAAAGATATTATAGCACAACCAGGCAATTCTGCTAACGATGACAATATAACACCAATCTGAAATTTACAAATAAACTTTGGTGAAAATGGCTATTTCCTCCCTAATCCTTTTAGCTATCATTCGCTAACCAAGGCCTCCCTAAGTGTTCACTGCAATAGAAGCTCAGCACTTGTATGTTGTTTTTCCTTCTCTTTGGGCTTCGGTTTAGCCATCAAGATTATCAGTGGGCTGACAGCTCTATGATCTATGGCCTAGACCTTAAACAACAACAACAGCAACGACAAAGGAGTGCTTTGAAGGCAACTACAAGTTTTATCCTCTCCCTGGCTGAAACTATCTTATGAAGTATTGATAACACATTATCTTTCAGAACAG
>NW_015174847.1:1089437-1096992 GCF_001447785.1 Gekko japonicus
TGTTTTTTATTTTTGTGTACATGACAAATGCGCATGCGTCGGTGGGTGCGCATGCGCATCCACAGAGACTTGGACAAAAAAAAAACACCTTATTTGCAAGGGGACATGGGCGGGCGCCGGATGCCACCGGAAACGCGATCAGACGCCCGCCCTTGCCCCGCAGAATCCGGAAACTAGTACCTCCAAGGTACTAGTTTTTTGCCACGCAGTTTTGGCTGGAAGCCTCGGTTGAGCCACAGGAGTGCTACGCTTCCCAGATGTGCTAGTGAGATTGCGCCCAGAAACTCCGGCTGTTTTCCGTCTCACTTGTGTGGCTTCTGGAGTCTTGCTAAAACACACTTAGATTTTTTTTTTCTTATAGGAAATGTCCCACAAAGCTCAGCCCAAATTACTGCTTCTCACAATTGTCCTAGCCACTGGTGCTGTCCCGGGAGGTGAATGCGCACAGGCTGATGGCACATGCACAGCTTGCTCACACTGCCTAACACTGTTCCAAGGGTCCAAATACCCCTGCATAGAGTAGCAACTAAAAAACCTATGTGCCCAGTCCAGCGTGTGTCATCATCTTGCTCATGAGTATCTCCACACACAGGCACCAGCAGTTAGCATGAGCAGAAACTGTCATGTTGGAGGTCATGAGCATCTCCACACGAAGCATTTAGCATGAGCAGAAACTGTCATGTTGGAGGGGACTGTGAGAATCAGTTCATTCTCCCTGCAGGATTATATCCTCTTTCGCTGTTAAATGGGATGACCATACGAGAACCAGTTTTCAGAAAGTAACACGATTGGAACATATGCAAATCTGTTTGCTTACAGTATGAGCGTTTGCTTTTTAAAAGATATTTAAAAGCAGAGCAAGGATATCCTTATCATTGACGGTCTGTAGATCATGATGATCTGAAGGTATGTAATAAAAAAGAAATGTAAAGATGGGTTTGGAAATACCATTTAACATGCAGTACTGAATTTAATCCACCCTGCCTGGAACTTGGGGAATGCAGACCGAGGGATATATTTTTAACCTTAATGTGATGTACTGGGAGTGGACACATTCATTTCCATTCCCGCACTGAGTGCCATGAAGTCATAAGGGATGGGGGGGGGATAGGAGGTTACAACTGGGATATCTGCTCAGCGTCCAGTTCTGATGTAGTTACTCAGGCAAAACTACCAGTACCAATCTGCCCTCTTTCTGGGGGCAGATTTAAACCTAATGATACTTAATAGCAATGACTGCTGCCTAATAGGGATAGAATTCCACTTAATGGGAATGCCTTTGGGGATTTAGTAGTGCTTAGGTGATTTATGTGTCAGCCTTACGCTGTTTCTGTGTGTGCGTCTGCTCCTCTAACAACAGCTTTTAGACCCCATCCTGTACATCAATCTTGCCCTTAGCTCTGCCACAAGAAACAAGGCAAATGGATTTCTTTCTTTCTTTCTTTTTTTCATATAGAGCCATTTCTGGAGAGGAGGGGCGCACTGCTCCTTCCAAACTGCCCACACACATCAGGCTGCCATATGCCAAGGGTCTCACAGCTGGTCATGTGGTGACTAGAATGTCCTAGCCCCTATTTTAGTGCAAATATACAGGGCCCAAAGCAGCCTGTTCAATCACAGAGCAGGCTCTCCACAGCTGGGCGAATGCTTCAAATAACATCTAATGGGTCTCCCTTCTGATAGAAATACAAAACAACAGTGTGTGCAGATCACAAACATTTCTGATAAAACCATAGCTACAGGATCTCTGCTGCTAATTCCTATCGTGAATATTCACGTGGCAAAACCACATACTTTATCTGCAGTAGTGGCTAAGTGCTGTGGGACAAGGATGCCCATATCTGTGACCCAAGGCTTACATGCAAAAATCATCATAATAATCATCCTACTTTGTCCAGAGGACAAATCTATCACAAGTCAACCACATATACCCTAGTGGACACCATATCTTTTGAGGGGAGGCTTGTCTATGAATGGAAGCACACATTTAGTAATGTTGTAAGAAGCCATGAACTAACTGGCTCTAACTCCCCAGTATGTATTTATTGTTTATAGATAAAAGCCTTCCTTTCAAATACTATGGCTCTTCAAGCAAACCCTGTCCCATGTCGGTGTGCTGTATATTTGACCAAAGATTGGACTTGCCTCTTTAAAGATTCTAAACCACCAAGTAAAGATTATAACTTTCTATATTTCAGCAGTCCAATCCCATCATGTTCTTCACCCACCTGTGAGTCAAAATTGGAATCCCACTTACCACAGCTAGGGATGCCAGACCCCCCAGAGGGGGTCCTTCGCTCACAGGCCCCACCTCTCCGCCACCAATCAACTGGCTGGCGGAGGGGACTTACTGCAAAAAAAGGGGGGAACACCTGATGTCTTAGCGATGTGCCTGTGTGACTTCAATATGACTACATCACCTAGAAGTGATGTAGGCATGTTGGGGACATCGGGGCAATGCTCTGGTTTTTGGGCAAAAACTCTATGGTACAAGCTAATTCTACCATAGAATTTTTGCCCCAAACCCAGAGCATTTCCCTCCCCCCTCCTAGAGCTTGTGAAGAGGCTTCTCAGAGAGCTGCCAGAGAAGCATGTCATTTTTTCCGGCGATCTGAGCCCAGCGATAATCTCATTTCACTAGACCCATGCCACTTGTAATTTTTTTAAAAAATATAAAACAATGAGGGGAAAAGTGGAGCTTTCACACTGATGAATGGCGGAAGAGGCAGAGTGGGTGGAATGACCTCCATGTGGGCGGGGGAGTGACCAAGGGGCAGCAAAGGGGGAAAGAAAATCTGAGAGCAGTTGCTCAAGAGTTCTCTCAGCCCCACCCACCTCACAGGGTGTCTGTTGTGGGGAGGGGAAGGGAAAGGAGTTTGTAAGCCGCTCTGAGACACCTTTGGGTAGTGAAGGGCGGGGTATAAATCCAATCTCTTCTTCTTCTTCTTCTTCTTCCAGTCATTTTTTAAAAAATACTTTGGTCAATTTCAGGATTATTATTTATTTTATTTACTGTGCTTCCTTCCTTTGTGCTCTCTTTTATTCAAGGACCTGAACCAGAAGGATATAAATGGTGGGCACTTACTTGACCCTACTGCGCAGCTGTGATAGGGCAACTGCATAATTTTTTTAAAAAAACCCTTTGGATGTCAACCTCCACACACACACCACAAGTTATATTCCCACCCCAATTAAGTAAAACTGTGATTTTTTGGTTGCAGCTGCAAAATAAATACACAGAATACACAATAAATACACCAGTGAAAAAAGAATAGTGTATATGGCAGGCACACACATCTGAAGTCAAGTTTAAAGGCTCGACTGCTCAGATTCTCTGCAGTAAGCTGTCCATGCATAAAAGGCCATCATCATCACCCCAACAATGTGATTACTATCAGATACTTGAATTACAAAAGTACCAGTTATGGAAACAGCTAAACATGATAGAGATCAGTTTCCACATGGTGCAGTCATGTTTCTGGCACCGACGGGCCATTTGAAGAAGTGAGTACAATACAAATATTACATACTACCTCATTGACTGCTACCAACCAGAAGGAATCTGATGCATCTTCAGCACAGGGCAGGGGCCATAATATATGGTCCCGAAGAAAGTATACAACAGCACAAGGCAATCATGGCATTTACCATTCTATTGTTAACAATGAAACGTTCAGTGGTCTATGATTCTGGAATGACACATGCATGTGGACACAATTCAACTTCTGTGAATTCATTGGATTTTGGGGTGAGGTCCACTTATACTTCCCACTAATGGTGTATGACCAAGAAGATCAGTGACCTGTGTGTTCTGATCAGAAAAGAATGAATCCCCACTCATTCCCCCTTCACATTAGCACCCAAATTTATGACTCTACAAGTAAGCTCCCTGCTTGGACTTAAAAGTACAAACAAATCTGCCAGGTACAATGGGGGCAAGCTCAGCTCCATTTTTAATCAGATTTTAATCCCTCTCAACATCTGCTTCACTTGGGTTTGTGGAGATCTCCGGGGGTCTCTTCAAGCCTTACTAATGTAACAACTAAACGATGCCAAAATACATATTCAACACAGTACTAAATTTACCTTGTGCTTTAAAAGTACACACCTTTCCTATTAAATAGCAAACCAATAAACACGTCTGTATATTGTGTTAACAGAAGGAGGAAAAGAAACTAAGCAGAACATCACAAAGGTAATCAGCTCATTCTCTGTTTGTATATATTACAGCCCTAGGGTAGTACACAGTTGGCAGGTGAGTTTGAGAGCCATTGAGCACTGTGGAGTTTTCCCAATGTATTGTAATTACAGGAACACTTGTGTTAAATATCTTAATCACTATGAAAATTCAGTGTGTAATAACCCTAGCTTTTGCCTTGACAGCAGCAGGCTTGGTTCAAGCAACAGAACTAGGAATCAGAAGGAAGGAAAAAACAGGGTTCTTTTTTCACTAAATTAACCTGATGTTTTCGGGCAAATAATCTAAAACTAATTGACTCAGCTGATGTGTTTGTAATGCTGGGCTAGCCAATCAAGAACTAGATAATTCAAATGAAATGGCTATGTCACCCTGTTTGGATCCCCCCACTTTTTTAGTACTTGATTAATGTTCAGGAGTCCCCAACCACAACATTTCAGATATGCAATAATTAATCTAACAATCCATTTCTCAAAGATACCTGATCGAGTCCAATATCCATGGAAATAACGGTGGGGGTAAAGTCTCAAGGACAGTAGATTAAATCAGAAAAGCAAGTCTGCCTAAAAATAAATGTACCCAAGACAGACTTCTGTGGAAAGTGATATCATATAGAATAAGAGATTTCAGCAATTTTGGATTTAGTCCTTAGTACTAGTAGAGTTTTAGAGTTTACCTATAGTATGGCCTAGTTGTGCGAATATAACCATATGCAATGACTAGTGACCTCAAACACTGACAGTTAGTCCCACCCATATCAAAAGACATACCCAGCCACCTCTGGAGATTGCAGATATTTCCCACAATCTGGAAACCACAGAACATCCAGACCGATTCCGCAAAAGCAGTTGTTCCACCCTCGGTCTCCTGTTTCTCCCGGTTGTACTGCTTAATTTCCCACTATTTGCTGTGTGGCCACATTTTGAACCGCAGCTCCCCCCCCAATTTCCCCTGCGTCTTCCTGATCCTTATTTTTTAGGATCAAGAAGACACAGGGGAAATCGGGGGAGATACAGGTCAAAATGCAGTTGTGCAGCAAATAGTGGGAAATTGAGCAGTACAACCAGGGGAAATGGGAGACCGAGGGCGGAACAACTGCTTTTGTGGAATCAGTCCCAGTTGTGCATCTATATCCACATCAGCTACATGTGCAGAAGCCTACTTTGTATGTGGAACTTATTTGCTGAATCAGGGCATACATTGTGTGTCAATACAGAGTTGAAACTGATTTGACATGTGATACATCTGGAGTCTTAACTGAAAACAATGGCACAGCAGACAGAAAGACACAGCAGACCTAAATCCCTTCTCTTGCCTCCAAGTCCTGACTACTTAAATATAATGGAGAATTATAATTCCTGTCCCCAGTTTTGTTGCTGGTACCCACTCTGTATCTTATTACTCTTGTGCACAAGTGTGTTGTAGCCATGGTTAAAAATCTAACCCTCAGAAAGCATTCCCTCCAGAACCATTAGCCAAGGATTTCTGGATTGATATTTCGGAAACCTCTGGGAAAATCTTGCAATCTATGAATTTGCGAGGCTCTGCTCACCCACTCCACATGAATGTCAAGGTAAGAACATTTGGCACAACAATACTCTTTGTCATTTTAGTATTTTTGAAACTATCAATAAATAGTCAAACTGCTCCAATTACACTTCAGGGTGGTTTTTTAAAAAAAGATTTGTGATTTTGGCAATTTTTATTTAAAGTTACCTCATTTGAGGTACAAATATTCCCAGGTTCTCAGAGATCTGGCATAAAGTGGGAGCACTTTGGGATACAAGAAAAACATAGGTGGAAAAAATATATGAAAAGAAAACATATGTAAAAGAAAACACATTTAAATTTGTTTCCACGTATGAGATCATATTTCTGGCACTTTGTAGAAGCCCTATGGAAGTTGTTATTTCCAATACTGGAATTCTACAGTGACTAAATTGGTGTTAAATTTAAATCTGTTCAGGAAGTGATAGTCAATCTGCATTCCACATAAAGACTCTCACAGGCAAAATCATTTATACAGGGTAAAGTTGGCAAAAGGAAGTCAATGAAAGGGAGGGGGGAGAAAGTATTTATTAACCCATGTTTTTCAGATCAGATACTCTATAAGGTACTTTGCTTTAAAAAAATTAAGTTGCTTAGTTAGAATACAAATAATGCTACTAGCACATTTTAATAACACCAAGTAACAAAACCTGTCATTTTAAATGCATTATAAAACAATATAAATGAATGTGTTTTATGGAATAAGTGCCACCATTTGCCAGTTCTGCCGCGATGAAATGTAAAGAGCTTTTAAACAAATGTCTAACCATGTTATTTCGGTATCCTTTATCACAGATTCGCTATTAAATTTTTACAATTTTGTTAACATACAGCAAAAATCTTTTTTAACAAATAACAGGGTTAAAATGTTTCCACAGAGTTGTTTGCAGTTTCTCCTCAGGCTGGTTCTTTGACTAGTTTTTTCCACCAGTGTGACTCTGCACAATTCATCAGAGTAGTTGAGATAATACCCTAAACCATAGCTAGGGTGGTGAAGGCTATGACTTGGAAGACCAGACTTCAAATCCCCACTTAGATATGAAGCCACATGACCTTGGGTCCGTCGTTTTATCTGAACATAACCTCCACCTCATAGGTTTGTTGTGAAGGCAAAATGGCCAGGGCAGAGGAGCAAACATTTATGCTGCCCTTCCTTGGAAGAAGGGTGGGATAAAAAAAATGATACAGATTGATTGGAGGAGCAGGAATGTGCCACAGACTCATGCACTTCCTCCTCGATCACATGCAAATTCTCTCCTTCGTTGTCTGGATAGTCTGTCCACAGTTTCTTGTGATGGCCAAATCAGGCAACTTGGATAGCACCAGCCTCCCAAATGTGGTTTGCTACCTCATGCTTTCAAATCATGGTTTGGAAGCACTAACTGCAGTTCAGTGAATCCAGGCATCACAGCAAACTGGCTACACTAACCCAGAAAATAGAACAGGATATGGGAAAAGGAAGCATCCCCAACCGAGCAAGTAACATTTCCTCTGATTTGCAGCAGCGTAATTTATACAAAGGGGTTCTTAGTTTAACTGTATTCGGGTTTCATTATTATAATTTGTATTATAATTATTTTACATATGGCCATAAAAATGCAATGTTTCTAAGACGGGTGCAGGACATATGGCATTAACCATAGATATGCACTGCATCATCAGGCCTTAACCAAAAATATATATATATAGTAATCTTTACCCACATTTTAGATTTGTATGCATGTGTTCATTTTCTGTGGACTACTTAAAGATACATCCCTAATTACTGGAAGTAGCAAAATATAAGGTAAAGGCTACAGTCCCAAGCCA